>NW_019641669.1:887023-1487023 GCF_000599845.2 Trichogramma pretiosum
CCCCCCCCCCCCCCATGCCATTTATCGATCCAATATCGAGCTGCTGCTGCATAGCATATACCTATATAACACACGTACTGCGCGCATTGCATCGCAGCAAGCGAATAAATTTCCATGTATTCCGACGTTAGGATTTTTGCTCAATTTTCTCGCATTGAGAGCGCGTCGTACGTAGAGAGAAATATACATGCAGCAGCAGCCTAGCGAACGAATCAACCAGGTGTGATGCAAATACACACATCCGTCGATATATAGCACACGTCGAGTTTGCAGCACCAAAGTCGCGCCTAGACATCGCCGCACGTTCATGCGCCTAGACTCGCGCAGAAAGCCGTTAACATATTTTCGTGCCGAACGCGGTAGGTTTACGTATCGGAGATATCGTTCGCGGCAGGCTTTCCTGCAGTACTGCCTGCGCTCCGATGTTTATGGCCCTCGTTCGCCGGTACATCGTCGGCTAGGCCCCCAATGATCGTATTATATACATATATAAAGAAGAGCGAGAGAGGAGAAAAATGGCACGAGCTATAGGCCACGGAGGTACCGATATTATACGACCTCGACGATTCCTTGCCAACTTTCCGCCGCTCGTTTCGTTTTTTTTTTTTTATATCTCACGGCAGCCTCGGAGCAAAATTATTATCCGTAGCCACGCACAGTCACTATATACGTACGTGCGACTTCTCCGCACCATGCGCTCGCTTATATATACACTGTATATATGTGCCGCGTGCGACGTGGCGCAAGTTGTCTACTCGATTCTTTTTTTCCTGTTTTTTTTTCGTATTTTTTTTTGTTTGTTTTCTCCTCGTTTAGTTCGGCTCCGGAGCCACGCGCGTGCACGTCAATACTTTGGGATGCCTCTTTATGTGCACTATATTTCGAATCGATATGCATATAATGTTCGTTCCGGTAAAGCTCGCGATCCTCGCTGATGAATACACTCGCGTTCGCTTCACTTTGTGCTAAAAAAATATATATATTTACATAATGCTCGATAAGTTGAAAGCTCCCCTGCGTACGCGAGAGTCTCTTCGCGCTGCTGCTGCAGTGCAGCTTTCACGATTAGAGCATCCATTTCCGAATACACGTCTAAGCGTACCTGCACGCGGCAGCAGCAGCAGCGTTGCGGAGTCTGTATAGCATGCACGGCGTGGCTCGTCGATTCCTTAATTTTATGTATGGTGTTTTTTTCGATCGAATGAGCAGCCGTACGTCGAAATTTCGCTTGATCCTTCGCACAGCACGTGTCTTTTGACGATATCTCAAACGAGCTTTTGAAGGCAGAAGTAGCACTGTGTCTCGAGTTTTTTTTTGACGGGGGCAAAAATAAATACGTACAGCTTCTCCAACGGCACGTATAGAAGTGAGCGGGAGCGAAAGAAAAAGAGGAAAAACTTTGTCAATGGCCGACGAATCGTACGGAAACGATAAGCTCTTTAAAGTTTCTCTTTTTTTTTATCGTTTTCAAAAAGATTCTGCTATTTTATGTCTGCGCTGACGTCTTGTTCAGGCGACGAAAATTTATAAATATACTAATGAAGAAGTACAAGGCCAGAAAAAAAAATTTGGTAAAAGAACGCGATGTTAATTAAGAACATTTTCACGGGTCCGTGTGAAAATAAAAGCAGCGGTAGCTATGTTCAATAAATTTGAAATACACTGGGAAAAACCGCTGCCAATTCATTGGCAAAGAGCTTCCTCATAAAAAAAAACGTGAAAATTCGTATCGTTAAATTTTGTCATCATTTTGATGTTAGCCAAAAGGCCGAGAAAACAAAAACTCATACGGACATTCGTTGAGAATTGGATATAGTTTACCAATATATAAACCAAATTGTCCTACGAGGTCTGGTTCAAAATCTCGTTTTCGAGCCTATCACAGAGCTTCCTCTTTGAGGAAGCAAAAATTTTCTCATGTATTACCCATGTATAATTCTGCAAATACTCCAAATTCAACGTTTTTTTTCATTTATTGATTTTGATATATAGTAAACAATTTATAGGGGACCTACTTCTTCTACCGTTATGGATTTTTATTCTATGAAAGAACCAAAATATCTTTCAAAAAAGAGAATAAAAAGTGCTATTATACTAATATTTCAAGACATAGGTATAAATTTGAGATGTTTGTTGCGACTTGCCACACGATGTCGCTTTGAGTCGTTATCGTTTCCACAAGCGAGAAAAAAAGTCGTTACTATATTAGTAAATTACATATTCTGTATAATCTACATAATCAAAAAAAAATTAAACTTACTGTGCATGAAAAAACATTACATTACGCACATTTGTAGGAATGTGGGTAATTAAGGAGGCTTTACACCAATCATAACAATAGTATAGCGAGACATCTGTCTGTCTCTTTCTCGCATTAGGCAGACAACCGCTCGCACTATTCGAAATCAATGATTTTGTTTAATTACTCATTAGTTAGTTCGTTAAGGGGTAATTTTGTAGTAAACATATTATTTATTAAGATGGTTGATCTTTTAAATTAGTTATAAACAATAAAAGACCGCGTCCCATAAGAGCCCATGTTAAAATCGCTATTTTTAAACTTGTTTATCTTGAAAGTTTGACAACACATGTTTTTTTTTGTAATCTCATTTTGAAGATCTAACAAATCGATTGATATAAGTTTCATTTTGTTGGATGATCTTTTATATTGTGTGCACAGCCTCCTTAACACAAGAGACTATTTTTTCCAAAAATATATTTCACATATATTGTCAATGAAATTATAATAGTTTTAGTCCACATAGCTCTCATTATTTCTATTTTTACATAGTTGATCTGTCTTGTAAATTCAACCTTTCAATTTTGTTAAAACGGCCAGGTGTGTTTTATGAATGATTTGGATCAAACGCTCGATTGTCAATAGAATCGAAAGCGGTAAGTACTTTAAAGTACTGGAAACACCTTACATTATCTTTTTTCTAATTTGAATATAATCTTTCGGTTCGGCTCGATTCATTCGCCTTTTGTCAAGCTTCTCTCATGAGATTACGTCTCTGAATTGCACAAAATTCACGTCGAGAAAGAGCTCTTTCTACACGCATGGATTTGCCCCGAGAATTTTAATGTACGGGGTTTGTCACTTCCGATTTTGTTCGTACGCATTCGCGCTCTTTCAAAGGGAATGACCTAATAATTCGAATAGCAACATCGCGCGCAGCAAGCTCGAAGTCGCGTGGCGTAGAAAATACAAAGCTGCTTATAATTAACAAGGAGCATAAAATGCAAAAAGGAGAGTACGTACAAGGAGTACACACGTGCGCGCGGAGAAAGAGAGCTTGCAAGCTGTGAACGAGTATAGAAGCTAGTTCTCTTACCAGTTCTCGCAGCAGCATTCCCTTTTTTTTTCTTCGTGATACTCGCGTGGTTTGCATTTTCATGAATATTCTAAAACACGCCCGCTTACCTCGCTCGCTCGCGTACGTGTTCGTATTTAAGCCATGCGGCGTTTATGCGCACAGCTCGCTCGAGTCTTGGAAATTCTCGCGGTTCAAATCTCAAGTTGGGCTCCGTACGAAATCTTATGTGTTTGTCTTGCGGCTCATTTAAACTAGGATTGTCTGCGCTGGCGCGCGCGCGCGCCCACGCCTATACGAAGAGCTAATGTCGTTTTCATCCTTGATTATTTCTCAGTTGCACTTCACACCTCCTTCGAAAGATCAAATAGTAGTACCCTCCCTTCTGCCCCTAGACACCACACATTCAAAGTTATAAAATTCAAAAAATCTCGCTCGTGCTGCCACCGCGCCGCCCAACGGCCGGCGCCAGTGCGTACGTTATTCATTCTTTTCTTGTGTGCCGTAGGCACCACACCTAAATACAAGATACTCAAGACAAAGGTTAGTTGTTCGAACGTTTTGTCTTACAACGATAAAGATGGGAAAAAAGAAGAGTTCAAAGAAAGAAGAATCTCGTTTAGCACGAGAAGTAGCCAGACTAGTGAAAAAACAACTGAAGAATGGAAAGAAGAGATCACGACGTCATCGTTCGTCGTCTTCGTCGTCCTCGTCGTCTTCGTCGTCCTCGTCGTCTTCGTCGTCGTCGAGTGCTACGGATACGTCGGAGTGCAGAGGCAAGAAGAGACCAAGGCGTGACTCGCGAAGCGAGGACCCCGAGTACGAGGGTAGGTTCGACATTTTTATCGTCATCATAAAGATTCTGATGCGAGTGTGAGAGCTGTGGCGCAAATCGTCGCAGACTAACCTCAAAAGCTGACGTGCAGACCTAAACGAGCTATCGCTCAGCGGTCTCATATATAAGCTGTTCAATGTACACATCCTTAGTGAAGGTGTGTTTAACTACATGCTATTATTAAACAACAGTTATGTCTGTTCTTTTTTTGTGATACAAAGTCACTAAAGCAGTAGCTGCAAATCATATAAACAGTTGTCACTGTTTTCTCACTGAGACAGTTATCACTGTTTTCTCACTGTTACAGTCATCTCTGCTTCTCGCTCACGCAGTTATCACTGCTAGATTGAGTTATTACTCATACGAGACAAGCTCATATCAGTTATCACTGGTGATGAGGAAGATACATAACATCAGTTATTCTGATATTTTATGGCAATCAGTTATTACTGGTGATGAGAAAGATACATAAAATCAGTTATTCTGATATCCTATGACAAGTTTTCTTATATTGGGTCTGTGTCCCTTTTTTGGTTATAGAAGATCAACGATCCAGGCATCAAAGCGAGGAGGAAGAGCTCATAGCCTCAAAGACAGAGCTCGGTAACAAAGACAGAGAAAAACAACAGACAAAGACTGTCGTTCCATGTTCTCCTTCTAAGCTCACTTCGATTGACCAAGTCACTATGCAGGTGGAGGAAAAGACGCTAAAGCAAGATGTACTTGATGTCCTTGGGAAAAAGTTGACAGAGGAACGAATTCTCACTGAACCAATACATTCTCTCCTAGTGTCGCGTTGGCAAGAAGTCTACCAAATAGGTCTTCCTAAAGAAGAAAGAGAGGAACTCATAAAGAAATTTCCTCCAGCCCAAAACTGCATTTTTCTGGACCCACCTGCCTTGAATAAAGAAATTTCTTTGGCAATCCATGAAACTGTCAGAAACAGAGATGCTCGTATCGTTCAGAAGCACGTGAAACTACAAGCCTGCACAGGCGCTATTGCCAAAGTTTTCACCGAGCTTGTTAAGCGCGACGAGGATCGTGATGTCCCACTTATTGAAGCGCTGAGTGCGGCTTCTCGACTCATAATTGATTCAATGCATGAGGAAAGTGCCGTGCGCAAGGCTCTGATCATGTCGAACGTAAATCCAGGGTTTAAAGACGTATTGTCATCCACACAGCCGGACGAGTTTTTATTTGGAAAGAATTTATCAGAAGGACTCAAGCAAGCTCAATTGACAACAAAAGACGTCCAAATATTGGCCAGGAAGCCAACGCAGCCAAAAAACTCAAAGGGCCCGGGTCGCAACCAGGACAGATCGCAGTCGACAACCAGGAACGGGCCCCAGAGATCTGCCACGAAAGAGAAACGCTCATTCAAGAGCAACCGAAACGANAAAATTAAAGACGAAAAAGCCAATGGCATCTTGGTGGTACCGTGTTGGAAAAATCAAGCCTGGTTTCCACTTTTTGAATCGCTTTTGATAACGGATCCGATCGTGTTCTCACCTAATAAAAAATTATTAATTTTATCCGACAGGAAACTCCATCCTCTGTGGAAATCGATTACCCTGGTGGCAGGGAATGTATCCGGGCAGCGCTCATTAAGCAAGGTGTGCCAAAATCAGCAATAGATGTTAGCCTAGCATCGATTGGCGAGTCGACAATTAAAAGCTACATCCCAGTATTGAAGAAATGGTGGAGCTTCTGTCGCCTTAAGAGAGAGAATATATTTCGCCCAACCTCCAGCCAGGTCATAGAGTTCTTACAAACTGAATTCGATAGAGGCATGTCGCACAGCTCACTTAACTTAGCGCGATCAGCCATTTCCTTGGTGGCAACTACAGACATCGGCAACGATCAGATCATACGGCGATTTTTTAGAGGGGTAATAAGACTTAGGCCATCACAGCCCAAATATAGCTACACGTGGGATCCAAAGATCATCTTAGACTACTACTCTAAAAAGCCACCCAATGAAGAGCTGTCCCGGAAAGATCTTTCATATAAATTAATAATTTTATTGGCGATTGTTACGGGCCAACGTATACAAACTTTATCTCTAATAAAAGTAGAAAACATAAGAACACTTAGCAATAAGATTGAAATTTCGATACCAGATCGGGTTAAGCATTCCAAAAAAAATTCTCATCAACCGCTTCTTTTATTACCGGTTTATACAAAAAATAAAAAGATTTGTCCGGCAACAACATTAAAATTTTACTTGGAAAATTCACGCGAAAGAAGAGGTTCAATCAAAGAATGTTTTTTATCTATAAACGATCCGGCAAAACCTATATGTAAACAGACTCTCAGCAACTGGGTTAAAGAGGTACTGGCGGAGTGCAAAATCGATACAACGATTTTTTCGGCTCATAGTACACGTCACGCCTCTAACTCAGCTGCCAAGAGACTGGGCGTTAATGTAGACACGATTCTACAAACAGCGGGATGGTCAGCCAAGTCGAATACATTTGCGAAATTTTATGACCGACAAATTACTCAAGATAATTCACTGTTTGCAAAGAAGATTTTAAATCAATGTAATGAATAAGTATATCAAACTCAATAAAGATACTTGCTTACTTTAATCAACATTCGCAAAGACCGTATACGGAATAAATATTACCCGTAGATATATAATGCTTTGAACATCTACTATTTGATCTTTCGAAGGAGGTGTGAAGTGCAATTGAACAATTGAATGAACAAAGTGATGTTCAATTACAATTGTACGAACACCTCCTTCGAAAGATCAATTTCCCACCCGGAATAACCCATTTATGTATAAATTACCCAGAATATCTACGGGCGACTTTCAAATATGAATAACGTACGCACTGGCGCCGGCCGTTGGGCGGCGCGGTGGCAGCACGAGCGAGATTTTTTGAATTTTATAACTTTGAATGTGTGGTGTCTAGGGGCAGAAGGGAGGGTACTACTATTTGATCTTTCGAAGGAGGTGTTCGTACAATTGTAATTGAACATCACTTTGTTCATTCAATTGTTCAATTAGCTCTGAGCGCAGCGCGCGCGCTTTATATACGTCGCAAGCTCGCTCGATTTATTCCAGGAGCGCGAGTGTGCGTGTGCGCAATCACGTGCTCGCTAGCTCGCATCGTACGTTTCCAGCAACGTAAGCTCGGAAAAAACTTTCTAGCTCGTCTAGGTGATACTGGTTTGCGAACTGGCGAGAGAGAGAGAGAGAGAGAGAGAGAGAGAGAGAGAGAGGTAAAAATAGGCCCCTGTTGACGCTGTTCGTGCGCCTCTCGTGCGAATTTTATTCGCACTCACGGCTGCTCTACACATACCCAATTTGTATGTATAGCCGCACAGGTGGCGGCAACTGTAAAACTTTGTCGAGTATCAATATAACGTGTGCCCAACTTTAATGGCAACATTTTCGCCTAATGAGCGGATAAAACCTCTCAGTTTTCACACAGGCACAAACGAACATACACTCGTACACTGTAGCTCGTGTGATTTCCAAAAGTATAGAAAAAGCCGTACCCAGTTCATGTCTATCTCTCTCGCGTCCTCGATTAATGTATATATATCTATATACGTGTGTCGTAGGTGAGCGAGAGAGCGAAAGAAAGCTTTGCACCGAGCAGAGTTTCAGTATATAGCCCAAAGTTCGAGACGCAACGTTACCGCTGTTGCTGCTACTGCTGCTCCAGCAGCTCAACAACAAAAGGCTTATATGCGAATGTCGGAAATTCCTTTTTTTGCGCGCAGTAGAGCTCTTGCATATAGACTTTTTCTTTGTACTCGTCTTCTCGCCTCGTCTATCCTCGCCTGTCTCCGCGCCCTCCATCCCCGTACCTCTCTCTCTCTCTCTCCCTTATCTCCTGAGCGAGCTTCTCTCTGCTGCCTAAGCCATTACTTTGCCCCAAAGTTTCGTATACACTTCAAAATTATTATTTGAACTTTGCTCTATATATGCTCGCGCTCCACGCAGCCGGGGAGCTAAGACAATACAGACTTTCTTATTGAATTCGCTGTCTTGTTGAAGCTCTGAGTTACGAACGAGCTAACTAAAATCTGTTTGTTTTTTTTCCACCGCTCCCCGTTCTCATCGTCGGTCTGCGCTGTGCGCGCGCGAGGGCCCGGGGATTATTTTATGACATACAATATTCTCTCTCTCTCTCTCTTTCTCTCTCGGACAGTTGGGGCATGAAATTTAACACTCGGTCTCGTGCTTCCGTCGGAATCATTAATAAACGATTGAATTTCAATAGTACATTGTTATTATTGTCGTTTTTTTGAGCTCGTGCGGTTAGTTTTACGCATTTCCATCATTTGCGAAATTACGTCTCATTACGACTTTTCGGGGATTATATGCTTGTAGAGACTCGGCATGATATTATGAGCTGTGAATTTTCGTTGTTGGCAGAATTTATGCGAGAAGAGTTCGCGCGCGACGAGCCTCGGGGAATCTAAGTAGAAAATTCTGTTGAAATTTTGTAAAAAGTTGTTTTTAGACCGTTTGACGAGTAAAATGGAATTTTTAGTTTATCAAAAAATTGCACTTAAAATGCCAACATAGAAATCGGCCCTTTGATCAATTGTCGAGCAAATATGTTCGCAAATGACAATTGACAGGCGTGCAAATATCGTTTCATCAATCAAAAAGTTTTGAAAATACAAAACAACCTAAAGCCTTGAAAAATAATCTTTTTTTCGACAACAAAATTGGTCTATTCAAGTATTGACAAAGCTTTTGAACTTTTTTTTTTCTCGTAACGTGAGTATGTCTGTGTGTATGTGCTCTACTATATCGGGTATGTCCGGTATGTGCAAGTTAAAATAGCTCTGCACGCGTGTGGATAGAGAATTAAAAAACCAAACGGAGAATCTGCTCGAGAGTGAAAATAGTTAATTCAATGATGGCCGCGTACGGCGGCCCGTATATTCTTTAACCATTTTCAACTTGTTTTCCGGTCTTCCCTTTTTTTCTGCCTTCCAGCAGGCCCGTGAAAATTTCACAAACTCCTGCGGTTCCAAGTAATGGAGCTTTTCATTTTTAATAGATCCTCGTGGCTGGGCTTAGGGAAGCCGCAGTTAAACTTTCATTCGTGTACGCGAGCGCGCGCACAACCGCTTGTTTCAAGATGAAATGCTACTGCTGGGCGCATACACCACGCAAGAGTTTCAAATTTCAACTATTGCTTAATTCATCGTTTGATTTAAAAATTCTCGCGTTAATTCCAATTTTTTACGCTAGCTTTAATTTTATCGAGGATGTGTACCCTAGAACCTGTGATGATGCGCGTTCACTGGCTGCAAATAATGGCAAATGAAAACTTATCGAAAATAGATATATAGGCGCGCAGTCAAAGGCTGCGCGAAACAAAGGGCGTTTAAAACTGAAATCGCAGCTTGTCTCTTGATAGAATTAGGAAAGTAGGTCAATTGAAAGATACTCGTTATGTGTTCCCAGCGCGATACTACTACCGTCCCGGGTTACTAAAAAGCTTACCTCAGCTAATTATATTACTGAAACAAGCTCGTTGTTTAATTTTGAATATTCTTGTTATACAACTAGCCACTTCGATAATTACTGGAATAATATTGTTAGCGTAGCGCGCGCGAGTTCAACTCATTTATATAATATCTCTTCTCCATTTTGGAAACAATTACTATTAACAAAACCAAAGAGTGCATGGAAAACACTGTTGAAAGCTCGCACAACACTGCAGGACAAAACCGGGTCGAGATCCTTGTACTTGATAGGCATCAATCTGAGGCACTGAAAAGTCATGTCAAAACTTTTATATATGGAATTTTGAAACTCGAGCATTTGCGAGTTCGGTTTAATTTTACACGCTGCGTGTAGAGTACGAACTACGTTTGACCTCAAGTTTTGTGAAAAAATAAAGGCCAAATAAAAAAGGATTAAAAATTAGAAATAAAAAAAATGTGTCAATTGAATTAATTAAGAGCGCACCTCGAATATAATCCGAATAAAGGCTAAATTGCTATAGTCATGTGTATATATATGTATGAAGCTCGCACGCGGGTGCATAAAAAGTCGCAGGCTTTGTAAATTTGCAACGCGCTAACTTCGTGCCTTCTCTCTCTCTCTCTCCGTATAAGCAGGTGCTCGCCACGCTTTCTCCGTAAAACCCGAGAGACGCTTCAACGTGAGCACCGTGAAAAGTTGATGCGTCAGCAGCAACAACAGCAGCACACGCTACAGTTCGGCGAAGAGGAAGAGGCCGCCGCAGCCGCCACGCAAGACTGTAACTTGGCTCAAATTCGCGTAAGACCGGGTGTCCGCCGAGGGCCACCGCCGCCCAAAGTTTCCGTAGGCATTGACGCCACAATCACGGCTCGCACCAACTCCGTACTCGATCAAATTCCCATCGAGCTGTCTCGGGCGGCTGCCGCGACTGCCACGGACGAGTATCTCGACGCAGCCGGCGTTGCGCTGCTATCCGAGTACTGCGAGCCCTCGGATTTGCAGCAAAGCGACGAGAAACAACTGCATTTGGTGAGTACTTTTTTTTTGCCACACTTACAGGCTCTGTATATTTTCTATAGATACGTGAAAGCATACGTGCAATTTCGTAGGTAAAGTTTAATATTTACCATTGTTTATTTTTCTAATGAACAGTTATTATTTCCTCGATTTCTAATAATGAATTAAGTCTTTATCAATTCATTCTATAGCCAGCTATCCACAATAATTTGATAGATAATTTTCAAAATAAAATGATAGTTCTTCAATTCAAATAGTGTTAATGCTACAAGTTCCTTGTTACATACATCACCAACAGGTGGCGAATATATAAATTTTTAGAAACTCATAAGTGGTTAACATGATATTTTTATTTAAAACTGGAAAAGTGTAATGGTTGTAGCTATATTAGTTAGGGCTAGGGGACCGGCGATACTTCTTAAAAGTATCGAGTCTTGGCATCGATTAAAAAAGAAGTATTCGATTCTCTCTACTCGATACTTTAAGGCTTCTTCTCTATACACACTGTAGTCGGTAACTAATTCGTGTATTTTTTACTCATTTTTTTCATTTTCTATTCAACCATTAGTCTTGAAATTTTGTGGGGGTGATCAGGAAACTAATACAAATGTGCCTATGAAGCTATTTTTTCATATAAATATTGTAACAATTTTTTTTTTTCAATTATCTGAAAAAATAGCTTCATAGGCACATTTGTATTAGTTTCATGATCACTCCCACAAAATTTCAAGACCATAGGTTGCATACTAAATGAAAAAAATGGGTACAAAATACGCGAATATAGTTACCGACCGAGTGTGTATAGAGGACCCTTAAGAAAAGTATCGAAGTATCGATCCAAATTACTCTGGTTTTTATAATGCGAAGTTATGCCAGGGCATAATATTATGAATTTTATTAGTATTTATTTTAGTATTTATGTTTATTAAAAATATTTTAATTATATCTTATTACATATCTAGCTTACATATAAAATTTAAACTTTTTTTTAAAATTATCATTTGATTTTTTACATTTAAACTGATAATGCATTTCTTCAATTACACTGACCATTCTTCTTTTGTAAAAGAACATAAAAATATTAACATATTTAATTGACTTGGCGTAAGCCGGCTTCAATTAACGCATTTCCGTAGGATCCAAGGAGATTCGTTATTTATGTAAAAGTAAATGAAGACGAACTAATCAAAATATCAGATTCGAAATTACAACAATACATAAAATTAAAATAGGACAATAATAGCCACGAGCTAACAACGAGCAGGGTCTATAGCAGCTCAGATACTTTATTTTCAAATATAATTCGCAATTATACACAGTATGCTCAAATTCTGGTCAACTATATAAAAACTGTAAACAAACTACATTGTCGCGATGTCAAGTACTCGATACTTTGTTAGAAAGGTATCGACTCGGCAATAATCGAGTACTAAATAGTATCGAGTAAATTATCGATTCTCAAAAATACTATTGAATACATTTTCAAGTATCAAGTAGTATCAAGTAGTTAGGGCTGTGCGAGTACCCGAGTTTTCGAATTTTACTCGACTTGAACTCGACTCGACGAGTTCGAGTCGAGTACTCGCACAGCCCTAATATTAGTAATATTCGGATTTGCAAGTTAAACAAATTGATAATTTGCGTATTACAAATCATCGACAAATATTCGGCAAATAATATCAGCCTAACTTCAGCTATGAACCTTTCCATGTGAACTTTGAATGAACTCATACATTATACGAAAAAATAGTTTTCGGTTTTGATGTCACTGAAAATGTATTGTAAATTATACTTGAGAATTAAAATTTTTTTTTTTAACTTTTTCTAAATATGTTACGCCGCATATTTAGCCTGCCATATCCAGACGGCGCGTGCAACACGCTCCTCGATATACTTTTAACCCGTTTCGGGCCAAACGGACGAAATTTTAGTTATTTTTTCACTCGCTGTAAACTCTGTGAAAAAATTATGTCAGAAATGTCAGAATAGTCATAACCGACGTAAAATTTTATGAACTTTTCGAATCCGGCGTCAGAATTGTCAAAAAAGTTGATGTGTAAAAGTTATGAACAATTAAACAATAAAAAACACGATTTTTTTGAAAAAAAATTTGATTTGATCCGAATTTTCGAGTCGAAACAGACTTGCTCTATAGGTCTAACACGTTTTTTTTTGCGTCCATGGGGTGTAGACTTGAAAGTCCAATAGTTACGATATCGAAATTTAACATGGCGGACACGAAAATGGCGCTTCGTAGAAAAAAACCGTATATGAATGTAGTCAATTTTTTTATATGTCAACCAAGCGCCTAGGAACAAAACGTTATAGAGAAAATGTTGAATTTCGATATCTTAACTATTGGACTTTTAAGTCTACACCCCATGGACGCAAAAAAAACGTGTTAGACCTATAGAGCAAGTCTGTTTCGACTCGAAAATTCGGATCAAATCAAATTTTTTTTCAAAAAAATCGTGTTTTTTATTGTTTAATTGTTCATAACTTTTACACATCAACTTTTTTGACAATTCTGACGCCGGATTCAAAAAGTTCATAAAATTTTACGTCGGTTATGACTATTCTGACATTTCTGACATAATTTTTTCACAGAGTTTACAGCGAATGAAAAAATAACTGAAATTTCGTCCGTTTGGCCCGAAACGGGTTAATTGTCTTCGCAAGGATCAAGAAAGCAGTTAGATTTTAGTTTCGAACGAAGTTTCAACTTTCACCGAGAACCATAGCTGCGGATAAAAGCAGTATTTAAGTTTAATTCCTGCGTATATGAGAAACGTTCTTTTGTTTCTTGTTCTTTTATTTTTCATCTCCTTTTCCAGCGCTCGTTAATCGATCATTCATTCGAATTTTTCTTAGGACACAAAAGGAGGACCAAACACGGTGGTCGTGGAGCATCATCATTCCAAGGATGCGAATTCGTTGTCGGCCGGCAAGACCGTCGGGCGCATTCACGAGTCCGACTCGGGCAGTGCCAGCAGTCTCTACGCTAAGGTCAATCCCATGATGAAATCCCGTTTTCTGAAGAATCAGCGAAATCAACAGAACGACGCCGTAAGCTCAATAAATATTTTTCGAAAATTGAATTGCCTTAGCTCGAACGACGCGTGTGCTCCCCGTGATTTATCTGGTATAAAATTGTTCAACCATGAATATCTGCCTCACTCTCTCTCTCTCTCTCTCTATGTCACAGGAGTTAGGGCAGTTGCAATTGCCTCAGCAGCAGCAGCAACCGGTAAACGCATCAACGACTCTGCCGTGTCTGCTGACGTTCAGGAGCGATGTGCCGCTCGACGTGAACGTGACGAGCCGCGAGGAGCCCAGCAGCAATGACTTGGCGGTGGCAGCATCGGCCAACAGTACGGCCGACAGTCACGAGGAAGCCCTCCGGACAATCAGGCGTCGCAATTACCCCAAGGTACTGCCGGACATCGAGAAACGCCGATCGTTACCACCGAGGCAAAGACCGCTCGAGCCGCCCTCACCGCCACCGAGACTCTACGGCACATCCAGGTACATATAGTGCTCATACAGATCTCACGAATGCATCGCGTATACGTGAAGGATAACATTAGATAACTCAACTGACTGATTGCTTTTAAGCTAAGTTGATTTCTAAGGTTAACTCAAGTTTTGCTGCTCGTTTTAAACGTATTTTCTTTGCTGTAGACAAGATTTTTTATTATATCTGTGGTGGAAAAAATAAATTACAGAAGCCTGGACTGCGTGGAGGACGGTGACGAAGAGGAGGGTGGAGACGACGAGAACACAACGACATCGATCTTACACGTTGGTCCATTGCGCAAAAAAACCGACTCGACTGGCAAGAACAGATCGGTGCCGAGTCTGGTGGATGCCGGGGACCAGTATCAGAAACAATTGTCGAGCGCATCGAGTCTCCCAATGTGCCCGGTGCACGGCAGTTTGAGAGACGTTTTTTCCGCGGAAACGCTGCCGGCACGCAGCGAGCCGAGAATCGTCATCAAGCCTAGGCTCACGGAGAATCAAACACCGACGGTAAATGTAGGTTTCAATGACATAATTTATACACGTGTCGACGAGAATGGTATATTAATTTTGTTTTGTCGTGGCGCAGTTGCAGCGCGACCTACTCGCGGTGGACGAGCCGGACAGCCCGCGACGAGTCGTGGGCGATCGTGCGGGCACGAAACTGCCTCGTATCATTATCAAGCCGACGCAAAGCTCGGCGCAACAGCAGCTCGGCACTCTGCCGCGACCTCAGCGACCGGCCAAATCCACGACGGTGCTCAATCGAGCGCTCAATCTCCAAGACAACGAGACGTATCAGCGCTTGCTGGTGGCGCGTCGAGAAAAAATGCCTCTGCCCGGTGAGCTATCGACCGCTGCTGGTGGTGGTGCTGGCGGTGGCGCGACTTTAATGCGTGTTCCCACGACGCTTCGCCGCACGGACGAAAGGTCAGAAGCCGCCTCAGCCTCAGCCGGCTTGCAGGGGGTCAACATGCCAGACGCTGCAGTCACGAAGCTCTGAGTGGGGCACACACACACACACACATAGGCAAAAGAGACCTTTGTCGAGCGCGCGCTCGGTCAAGACGAATCAAAAGAGGAGGCTCAATTCCCTCTCGACAAGTGCATCGCCCATAGATCGGCGAGGCTTTGAATATGCGCACACTCGCACGCCCGGCTTCTCTTTACTCGGGCAAGCGTGAGCGAGTGTTCCCTCTGATGCAATTGTTGTACATTGACTTGTTACTTTTCTTTTTTTTTCCTTCCCTTTTTTTTCTCTATGGGTCTCTTTCCGGGACTATACACACAGGCACTCGAAGTATTTTTTCTCTCAATTGGTCCAACGGTATGCACGTGCGAGAATACTCCTGTATGTACGTGAAATTGAGTTTTCATTTTTTAATTTCTGACGCTAACTTATTTTTCGATTCGCTAGTATCTTCGGTGAATTGCTCGGACCGCTCGGATGGAGCGAGGGAATTTTCGGCCTCGCACTCAAAGCACTTATACGGGGCGTGGAGCTGTTCCTGTTTAAATTTAATGTGTTATAAAGCCGCATACTTTTTGCCTTATCGGTCAATATTTGTACGGGGACTGGCTTGAATTTTACCCAAATCGCCATGTTTTTCGCCTGGGAAAATCATCGAAGCAATTTTCGGGATAATGTTTCTGCCTCGCAAATACACTCGCGCATATTCCAAAAGAGAAACGCGCTATTTGCAAATTTCCGCATAGGTTGAAATGCCTCTGTGTATCGCAGTTATATTTTATATTATATATTTGTGAAGTAAAAAAGTGGAAATTAGTTTATATAATGTAGGGGCTCAAACAGTAAATGCGTCTATAAATGTTGACTTAACTAACTAGACTGAAAATGTATAAATACACTTTAGAGCATTTAATATTTTTATACACAATTGAACATTACCGTTTACTTATATATTCATATGTATATTTAAAAATTGTAAAGTAATTAGACGATAAGAAATAAACATATTTATTTGTTTGCATTTATGTGACACATGCTGAACGACTGCATGATAATAGCATTTGTTTATTTAGATGCTTGCGTAACTTAGTCAATTGTAAGGGAAAAATATTTTAAGGTATACTTGTCATTTTGAAAAATAAATATTTTCTTTACTAAAACGAATTTTTGACTAATTATGATTCATTTTTGAAGATATATTTTTTTATATTTTTGAGGAAACATTTATTATACAAATATCTAATACTACTACAGGACTTGCGAAAAAACAATATACCCCGGAATAAAGGATTATATTCGTTAGCAAAGCACGTGATATCATTTAGATGAATAACTTGCCAATAGATTATTATTTAATTCAACGCTATGCGCACATTCAAATTACAATGCTTTTGTTATTATTTTACGCTAGGATATTTTTGTAGTTTAAAGCAATGTTTAATAAAGAAACATAATACAGTAAGTCACCGAACCGTAGCAGTTTATTGAGTCGGCTGTTGCGGTAGTTCTGGGTAACGTATTAGATCGGGCCTGCACCGATCGACTTGACTTGAAAACTATAATTTTATAAAGAACATAATGAGAATGCATTGTCATTTGATTGTGACATATAGCCGAAAATTGTCGGTGAAGGAAGTAGAAGAATCTAGAAGACTTTTTGACGTCAGTCAGTAATTTAAGTCTGGATACATGGCTTGGAGTGAAATGTGTGAAAAGCAATAAAACATCTCGAAATAGATGTAACGGTCATTCGGACATGTAAGTAATATGCTTAAACTACAAGATACAAACTATGTACAAGTAAGACAGCGAAATATATATTTTTTATTTTGAAATGTATTTAATTCAAATATTTCAACGATCCGCCGCGTTGGCTAGATCGGTGTGTGCAAGCGCGTTAGGTCGACGTGCGGCATTGGCGGATTGCCTTCGCGTAGGCTATACTTAGAAGCTTTTCCCCCTTGAGCTAGTTTTCTATAATCTTGAGTCTTACGACAGATTTTCATGTACTCTGGAGATGCTCGCCACAACGCACAGTTCAACAAACAGATACAACATTTGCGCGTGCTCTGATCATCTTTTTTCGACACCCGGCGCGTTTATTATTCCGCAAAATGGAATCTTCGAAAAGCTGGCCCAATGTTTCTTATACTTGACCCTCTCAGTCATTTTTCATCTTAAGTCGGGGCAATTTCCACCCTAGCCTTTCCCGTTCACTCGTGTGAACGCACGATTTCTTTTTCCAGCTGCTATTCTCTTTTTATATAAGTATATTAAGTGTGTGTGTGTGTGTGTGTGTGTGTGCTGGTGGTCTGGTGGTCTGGGGTACGAAAAGTGGAAAATCATAAAAAAGAGGTACGTGAGACAAATGCCGAACATCAGTTTCATGAGCGTGAAAAAGACTTATTCGCTTTAGCCTGACAAAAGGTTCACTCGAGAGCTGCCGAGCCCGTTAGCCTTATACACACGCCGGGCCACCGCCGTGCCTCACACATACATACACACACACACACATGAATCGTCGATATGAAAGTGAAAAATATGGCTTCGTTTTGCGGGCCTCGATCGAGTCGTTAATATCGTCAAATGCTGCCAACGAGGCGTTAACCTTGTTAATTTGATCGGGATAATCGCAGAAATTTTCATCGTAATTCCTATCGTTCATACACAATGTATATATAGAATAGCGAGCAGTCTCTGTAAACGTTGAGATATCTCTGCTGTCGTTACAAACGTAACCACGCGTTTAAAATTCATCGATAAAGTTGTTTGCGCTCGGTTAGCGGGAATCATCATCGAATCTTCAAACACGAGGTAAAGACTAATAAAGCTTCTTTCGAGGAAACGCCCATAGCGTCTTATTAGGCATTCGAGACAATGGATCGATCAAAGTCGTACGCGTACAGAGAGGCAGCAAGCCCTCGTCTGTTTACCTGTCAGAGCTGGCTCGGGCTGAGAAATCTACACATCGTCAGAGCAAGTGCACAAATGCAACATCCAGCTTGTGTGTGCATGTATACGCGTGCATACGTCGACTATACCTACAAACGCCCCGTCAAATACCAAATATAGTTTGAGTGTAACGTACAGTGTCTACACCCTCGATCTACCTAACGCGAGAGAGTATGTATGTGCACGCGCAGTCGTACGCACCCAAACGCCAACATAGCGCTCCTCGATAATTGAATGTTAATTATAACTTTGAGGGCTCGATACATTTTTTTAAAAAGTAAAAATAGAAAATGTACGTATACCTCTCCAGCTACTTCCACGGCGTAGCCTCTCTCGCTCTCTCTTTTATATCTCTCTCGAGGCCGAATCGAAGTACATATAGCGTAGGACTGCTGCAGTACATCTCTGTGCATTATGCTCTTCGCTTTACATATGCATTGATTTGCGTTCGCCAGTTATATATGGATACGTACGAGCTCGAGCTCTGCATTAATGCGCTCAGCTAGTCCAAGAGCCGAGATGCTGCTGCTGCTGCTGCTGCTACTGCCGCCGCCAAGCTCTCGTGGTGGTAGCTTCTTCCCCTCAATAAGCTCATTGTACGCTCGATTAATAAATTTGGCTCTCGGCAATTCAACTGCAGCCTTCGTGCCATTGTTATAAAGCCCGGGGAAAGAGAGAGAAACAGCGAGAGAGAACAATGCTTGGGATTTTGTAGACTCTAGAGAGAGTGAGAGGGGAGTGCTTTTGCCTCTGCGTTATAGAAATATCACCTGAGCTTTGTAGTGCTTAGTGCGGATCGCTTTGCAAGCGCTCGGCTCGCCGCCGCCACCGCCTCGGTGTGTACGTGCGTCTGTGTATTTGCTTTTTGGAGGCTAGATGCACGCTCGTGTGCATTATAGCTCTTTCCCTTTCTCTCTCTCTCTTTTCTCCTATCTACCAAGAACTGGACATTACCACGCTCCTGATGCTTTTGCTGCGGTTTTTGCCCGCTCTAGTAGCTCACCTTCTTGTGCACGCGGCGGGCGATTTTTGCGCCCACGAAAGAGGATTACCCGTCTTTTTGTTGTGTGTGGCCCGGCGTATCAACTCTGCTCGTGAGCTTGTGTGTTGCTTTGTTCAATTGCCGGGGACAAGCTAGTCGTGGAATCGCAAGCTCTCGAGAGCAGTGTGCGACGTTTATACCGTACGACTTTGGAAATCGTGAATTTGCGACGATCGAAAGGAAAAAAACAACGAGCTTGCGAGAGCGTATATAAATATCAAAGCGTACGCATACCGAGTGTAGGCAAGGTATCATTCGTACACATGAAACTTGTATACGGGCATTTCTGTACACACAAATAAAATATGTCCAATATTTGTAAGCATAATCGAACTTTTTTTTTTAAATTCAAAAAATTACGATTACGATTATTTTTAAATATTTTTTGAACCAAAAGTACGATTATGTTTACAAATATTGGACATATTTTATTTGTGTACAGAAATGCCCGTATACAAGTTTCATGTGTGCGAATGTTACCTTGCCCGAGTGTATAATTTTATTTTTGACAATTCGAATCGAGTTGGAAAATAAGTTGTTGGGGCCGAGTAGGGAGGGTGGGAGTTTCGAATTGTTCGCGAGCTCGACTTGCGTCGCTATCGACATAATTTATCGAAATATTCGAGATGCGCGCACGTTGTGTGCTGGTTACATTACATTATGTACATCGATCCGAGAAATTTATTAGATATAGATACAATGCTGGAACGAAGCGGCAGAAGGAATGAGCTGCGATAAAAGATGTTATCAGCCTTTTTTCATCTCCCTCTTTCTTTATCTCACATATATATATATGAATTAGTTCGGCGATATCGTGCACGGGATATCGAAGGGCAGAAATAGGAAAAATAGTCGCTCGGGGTCCACTTCAATATCCAGGCAGCTCTCCGCGAGTCAAATAAAAAGCCCATGACACACAATGGGCTGTCTGAAAAACACATTCTCAAAAGAATCCGTAATACCTTCGTTCGAGGAAGCAGCGGCTACGGCGAACAAGCAGATCGAAGTGACGCGGGGAGCGAAAAAAGAGAAGTAAAAAAAAAGAAAACCCCGCATTGTCGTCGATGTCGTCCGAAGTATTTCCACGCGTCGACGATAACAAATCGCTTCATAAACCCAAAGCAGTAGAGAGAGTGAGAGAGATAGAGAGAGTGAGAGGGAGAAAGCTTCGGCCACCGAGCGAAGGAAAGCGTGACTCTTAGCCGAGGCTCTCCAGTGAGCTATCCAAGTCTCTCGTACGCTACACTCGGAGGCTATTATGTACAACGTTGGATTCATGCTTTTCTACAATCGAACAGATCCTTTTTTTTCTCTTTCTCTCTCTCGTACAACTTGTTTTCTTCTCGGCTTCTCGAGTCGTGCGCTCTGCTCCGCCTTACGTACACCCTTGGCTAGCGCAAAGCTCACTCTTTCTCTCTTGTATACAAGCCAGCTGGTCTGAGCTGCGCTCCTCGATGTCCACCGCGTCTCCGTCGTCGTTGCCGTCGTCGTCGTGAGATTTTTCGACCGAGAGAAACTTTCTAATGAAACTTTCTGAACCGAGCGCGCCATATAATCTTTCCCCGGAGAGAAAATGTTTACGAGCTCTATCGAGATAATTTTCTCAGTCAATTTTGCGCGCGACGACTGCGTCCGTTTCAGGCCGCGCCGCGTCCCTTATTCCTTTCGCCTCGCAGACCGTATCTCCTCTAAGCTCGGCGAATAGAAGTATACATAGTATACGTAGGGCCGATTCCGATCGCCTCGAGGAAGTTGGCAGTATAAATACACGATTAGTTGGTGAGAAAATAACCACGATGAAATATTGACTTTGAGCTTTTCTCGCTCTCTCTCGGTCCTGGGTTGGAACAGCCCCGACCCTATTCTCACCTATACGCTCCGTATACATCTATCGATTATCCCTCCCCATTTATCTGACTTTTATTGATTGTAAAGTCATTAATTTAATTGAGCATCGAGAGCTTGATTACAGTTTGGCTCTGGTTGTATACAGGAGAAGATCGGCCAATGAATCTTCTTCTTGATGACCCGCATCGGCTACTCGAGTCGTCGATATATAGACTTCGAAAAAAGAGCTAGGGGTAAAGCTGGAGATGAGGTAGCGATAAAAAAAAAACTCGAGGCGCACCAAGTTTCGGTATCGGTCGGTATAATCTCGGGGTCGTTATTTCGAGTACAGTCGAGAGATTCGCGGAACACAACGCGCGAGCTTGCAGCAGCAGTGATCGAGAGCGAGGCAGAGAGAGACCCCTTATATAAGAGTTGATCTTAACTGCCAGCAGATTATATAAAGATTACGGTGTACTGAATTTATCGAAAGTTTCCCTCTCTCGCGCGCGCGTGGAAGTACTGCGCGCCTCCATACCGCGCGCAGCGGCTATTAGATATTTAACAACCAGTTGAATGCGATCGCGCGCGGCTGCATGCGGCTGTGCGGGTATGTGTGTGTTTGTGGGTATAACTACGCCGCTCGCTAAGATACAGACATTGCAATAGCATTAGCAGCAGTGGTAGCGGCAGCGCAGATACGGTAGCAGCAACTCATTCGAAACGATAACGCCGAAAGAGTGTATTTGTGTGTTCGCGAGGGGGCACTGTGCTCAACTGGAGAGTGCCAAATCGATTGCGAAGCTTGCAGCAGCAGCAGTAGCAGTATAGCCAATTATTATGATAATGCTAATGCAGTGGCCTAGCAGTATACGTGCAAGTGCAGGATCGGTGCTGGTAGTAGTGACGGTGCAGGGTGCCGTTGCTTGGGCGCGTATACACACACACACATATGTACACATGCAGGCACAATTATACCAGCTCCCCCGGCTTATACAAACGTGTACATATTAAGTAATTACAAAATTCCCATCAAATACCATCAACGTTATAATGATTTGATTGCGTTGGCGGTGCCTGCGCCTCTTTATGCATTGCGCTATATAACTTTACTCAGGGCAACGCGAGCGCCCCAATACAAACTGTCAATGTATGTGTGTTCTGTACGCGGATACTGGCATAATAATGCAAACATCAACAGTGGCATAATCGAAATTATAGGTGTACGCATAGTGCACAGCAGCAGCAGCAGCAGCAGCAGCTCACGAGCGACCAATGGAAATAGCTTTAATTGCTGTTGATTTAAAGCCTGCGTTGCGCGCGATGATCGTACGCAACGCACTGCGTGCTCACATATATGTACAGATAGCTCACAAATACGTATACGTCATCGTTTTGTTGCATCGATCTCGCGCGCTAGCGCCACGCTATATCATATACGAGCTGCAGTAGTGCAGTACGCGAAATATAGATTCTTTGAGTGATGCGCGCGAGCTGTGCATTATAAAGCTCTTTTGCGTGCCGCTCGCTGTCTTTTTATTTATGATTTTTTTTGTCTTTTACGAGAGAGATAGAGAGAGAGAGAGAGATATCGTAGCTCGATCATGCGGAACGAGTCGAGCTTTATGTGTATTATACGTGCTCACGCGCGCGCGCAAGCTCGCAAGCTCGTGTATATATAATGCAGCCCCAGCAGCCTCGAGAGTTGAGTTGTGCCGTGAATCATTTCTTCGGCTATTTTATAGCCACGCGCATGCGAGCATTTCATTGGGCTTTGAGACATATACATAATACACATACCTATACGTACGTGAACTGCAATCGCTTGGAAAATATAAAACGCCTCTACCCCGATTTCACTGCGCGTATGTATGTTTATATACACGTGCGCTGCACGTCCATAATACACTATTCACGCGCGCGCTCGTGGCACGACAATCGTATACGCCTGGCCAGATAAACATTTGAATATCATTGCCCATTTGTCGCGGGCAGCTCAAGCGGCTACCCACCGCCGCCGAGGATCGGTGCTGGTTAATGGCTTAAAAACGTTTTTATATTAATTTTACTGGGGCAGTTTTTTTTCTTCGTCGCGTACGGACACGATATCGTTACTATACGCCCGGCGAGGGATACAACTCTCGAAAAGCCATTGTTATAATGCACGATGCATGTAGTGTACACAAACCAACGACGTCAGCAACAGATACGAGAGGCATATGTGCTAGATGCAGTATACTCGTCGCTGCGTTCGGTGTGCGTAAAGTTTATAATATAGAGATGTATTTGTGTGTGTACATGCGTGTGTGTACACGCGAGGTCGCGTCCGCTGCCGAGGTATGGCCGAATCGAATGTTTACATAAAACACGCAGTATTGCACACACAGGAAACAGAAGAGAGAGACCGAGAGAGGGATTGAGCTACGTTGACGCACAAACGCACACTCGTGTGTACTGGAGGGCTTATGCAGGCCAATATTCGCAATAGAAATTTTCCATCGAAAACCAACAAGAATGAATTTCTCTGCTGCCATTATCATCGAGATTTTAATGCTCCGATAATCCTCGCCCACCGCTCGAATCGCGATGGCGTGCGCGCGGACTAATAATAATGAATGCAAATAACCGTACGCCAGAGCCGTGCGGCGCACTGATCTTTCATAACTGCGCGCGATAAAGCGCTTGGCGTTTTATCGCGCGCTCAGCATGTCGATTGTGTGTAGAATGTGGATACGAGAGGTCGTCTTTCCATAATATGAAGCGGGAGAACTCGTTGCAAAAATGAACTACGGCCCTGATTATGCATATGGTACATGCGAAACCGTGCCGAGAGATTATGTCGTGCATGCACACAACCTAACGCATTCCAAAATTCTTTTCCTTGACCGCGGTATAAAACCTCTGCGGCGTAAAATAAGAGTCTTTTGAAGGATAAAATGGCTTGTTCGAGATTCGCCCAGCCTTTGTGCGAAAAATTAACTTTTCTCGGTGCGAGATAATTTTGCTAGCCCTTGCGAAACTTGTCTCATTTTTCCTAGGTTGTGCGAGAATGAAAAATTGTAAAAAAAAATCTTACTAGCTTGTAACGATTTTTCGTGTAATACACCAGGCTTCATCGCGCGACGACGATGAAAGTTAAATTGAATCGCGGGGTCGTGCTTGTTGTCGCGAGTTTAGCTGCGGATATACACGGTTATATGTAGCATGCCCTGCCGCAGCAAAGAAAGAGAGAACTAAAGAAAGTACAGAGGCAACGCTTATGTACGCGACTGTAATCCAACTATCCGAGTGAGAATGGGATGTACGCGGCCAGGATGATTCATCATCTCGCTTCTGGAGTGAAGAAAAAAAGAAGAAACGGCGCGGGATTATTTTGTCATCCTTCCGAGGTAAGGAAACACCTCCAACGTGTGGAGCCCGCGTGCTCATCCCGCCCTGTGCAATGATTTCTTCTAATTCCGCTCGGCAGCTGATCGATCGTTATCAATTAAAACAATACGTATACTTGGTTGAGTACAACGCGAGCGTTACAGGCGCCTCGAGACATCAATATCAACTTTTGCGATTTATCAATTTTTCTTTACTTCTCCCCGCCGTATTAACTGTTCATTTTGCGCTCGCGCGTAATCTCGTTATTTCTTTATTGGAATCTACAACTTTGCTCTCTGTGTGTTCCGTGCGCAATAATCGAGATCGATGAAAAGAAAAGATTAAAAATAAAAAAAAGGAAGAGTTCGAAGAGAGGGGAAGACTTTTTTTACGCTCTCCCTCTATATCGCGTTAAACACGCATGGCGAGACCCGAAGCTAGATCGGGCGCGGGCGTCCCAGTACAAAAACGAGCTTTGCATTTTTCATAAGCATCGACGAGTTCGCGCCATAGCTCGCTCTGGTCGCGAGAGAGAAGCCAAAGTAAGCGCCTGGGATATAACAAAGTAATTATTGTCACGAGCTATGTACAGAGCCAACCTGCGTGGTGGAGGTGAAATGTACGCGTATGGAACCACCTGATCGACGTGGCGTAGCGATTCTTTAATTTATTGGCGTACACGCGAAGCTCTTGTCGCGCACGTAGTTATAGCTATGAACGCCGCTTCATTGCCAACGCGCGTGACGACAAGCAGAAGCAAAACTCACCGGATAATAATCGGTCTGAGGAAATGAATATTCATAAACAATCAAAAGAGTTGCGCTCCGCACAGGCTGGATTGGAATATCGAGAATCATCGGGAAAAAATAATCGAGTAAATTTCTCGCAATTTTATTTCTCTCTCGCTCGCAGTTTGATGAAAATAGTTAGAAAAACTGAAAGTATAGTATAACGCGTGCGCCAGACACTTGCTCGCAGCTCGTAGCGGGAGAGAATGCCAAAGAAGAGAGCGCGCAGCGCAGCCGACTATATAAGCCGCCTTGTGCATTATAGATATATACATGTATATAAAGGCGACGAGTCGCTCGTTGGCCCAGCTCTGGCCCGTATAAAGTTTCCTAACTGTTATTATCCGAAAGGGAGAGTCCGAAACGGCGCGTGGGCAAATTTAGTGAAAAATTTGATCCTCTCAAGAAATAATTAATAAGTACATGCTATATGTATACAGCTCCCAGGCAGCAGGGTTGCCCGAGGTCGAGCCGAGAGAGAAAGAGTCGCAAGGAGCTTTCTATATAGGTACATATAAAAAAAGTTTTTCATCCAACTCGCACGAGCGCGCATTAAACTTTGGGAATCAAGGTGTTTTAATTGCGCTTTTTAACTCCGAAAGAACTATACATGCACGCAAGCACACACACACACACACACACACACACTCACACACAATACACACAAGCTCGCACTAGAGCTTAGTTCTCTCTCTCTCACTAGCTCTTTTATACTTTACGTGTATAAACAAACGTGCATGCACGAGCGAGAGGGTGAGGGAGAGAAAGAGGAGGAGGGTTAAGAGTGCAACGAGCTATGAACCGCCGAGAGTTTCCGTTTAGCGAAACTACCCGCTGGGCGGGCACATAATACACGCAGCGATTTAACCGTTAATACCGCGCGCGCGCGCGTAAATGCTTTGATCGCTATCGCGAGCGTCGCGTCGTGCCGTTTTCGGTTTTGAAAGAGTATATATAGAAAAAAAGTAAGTAAGAAAAAAAGAAACGAGTAGAAAATTTCTATATCTAGAGAGAAAGAGAGTAATACTCGCCTCCCCGCAGTGGTGGTACGTTGCGCATTTGTATAAACGTTATATATTCAAGCGGCAGTTTGAATCTCAGCTGCGCAAGATAAAAGACGATCGCGATTACACGAGTTTGTATTATGTGCGCCGCAGCTAACAGATCGTAGAGGCATGCTCTGGCAGTGAGCGGCGCAGTGGTGGCTCGTCGGAATTATTCAGCCTCGGCAAGCCTCGTGAGAGCATCATGTGTGTCGCTAGCGTATATGTACATACGATTGCGAGGCGAATGTATGTGTGTGTGCATGTGTCTATGTTCGCGCGAGACGCAGCTCGACGTAATTTTTTCATTACTCCGCCGAGATATTAGCTCGACACACACGAGCGAGTATATAACGCCGAGACAGAGAGAGAGACACGTATGTAGCTATGTGACGCTGCTGCTGTATGGTATGTCTCTCTGTGCATGCAGCACGAACGGCGCAATACAGCGAGGTGCGAAACCATTAGGAAACGGGCGGCTCCCTGGTGGTCCGTTATCTTGTACAACAAAGGTACCTCGCGGCACTTGCCAGGCCAGAGCTGCAGCCGCCGCTCCGACCCTACCTCCTCTGATAATTCCCTAGAGCGCGAGAGGCTGCTGCTGCTGCTGCCACTGCTGCAGCGGCAGACGGACCAAGAGAGAAGAGAGCGAGCGAGCGAGCGAGCGAGAGAGAGACAAATGTTGAAAGTCACTATGCGAGAGCTGATGCTGATTCTGCTGCTCTTGCCAACGCCGCCTAGTACCGTACGGTATAGTAGCGCCGCTCGGTTGGCAGGACTGAATCGATAGCAGGCTCTACCGAGTATATAAGCGCGCGCGAGCGTGCTTGAGTGTGTGAGTAAGTGCAGCGAGCACGTATAGTCTGCTATATGTATACGAGCCAAGCGCCACGGCGCAAGCTCAACTCGGCGCCGCTCTGGATGCAAGCAAGAGAGAGCAGAGACTAGCCGCCCCAACACCACCACTACCACCTACCTACCGCTGCTGCTGCGCTTGTGTGCAGCTTATAGTGTAGAGTCGTTTTACGCTCGAATTTTGTACGTGTATAGTCGCTGCGGCTTCGAACCAGTGTGTCGATTGCGTTGAGATCGAAATTCCGAAGATAAAAGATAATTTGAAGACTTGAGTGAAAGAGGATTCCCTATATTTGTACTACGATTAATAATCAACTTGAGAAATTTGCCCACTCGATCAAAAATTTATTTTCATCCAATTCAGTGGAGAAATAATCCTCGTACATAATTAATATTGATAATTCAATTATTTGTATTATTTGTATTTGTATAATTTTATAAATGAAATATCACGTTATTCCTGAATGATGAATAAAAGAGCAATGGCAAATAATAAAATTATTTAAAATACGATTACACGTGCCACTGATGCAATCAACGGTTGATCTTGTGCATATTCAAATTCGTCGCACGCAAAATCTTGACGCCGCACAGCCGACTCCTATATGAGCGATGACTCTTTGGGCGAGTCATAATAAGTAAAAGCACACACGCGTATAGCTGAGGGCAGAGAGGCGTGTATGCAGACGCGTGCGAGAGACTCCCGGATATCTTCTTAATTTCTCGAGCTTCAGCGTAGAGCTTGCAAGCTCTTGGCCGGAATGATCAAGCTTTCCTGTCAGACTGGGTGCGAGGAAAGCAGCAGCAGCAGTAGTACTCGACAGCTTTGCGACGCAACAATTCCACCTATGTTCCCATCAGGTTATTCATGTATGTATGCATCATGTTCACAGCTTTGAATAATGCTCGGAGCTTTTCCTCGGTATATACGAGGCCTGCTGCTGCTGCTGCTGCTATGGGCGCAAGCAGCGTTATCCCCCGGTTTTCCATTTCTCACGCAGCGCGCTGGTTCGAGAGAGAGAGAGAGAGAGAGAGAGAGAGACTACATAGCCTACTGCACTAGTACTCTACTCCAATCCAGTGTTTTGGTTTTCTGCCAGACTTTACTTCCATTCTCGCGGCTCCTTCTCTCTTTTTTTTATGCACTACTATTCGTTCTCTAGCCTTCAGACTCTTTCATTCGACGATTTTGCAGTAGCACGCGACATCTCTCCTCCTTTCTCTCTCTATTTCTCTCTCTTTCGTTTTTCAATACATATATGTATGCGAGCTTGCGCTACCAGTCTCCTCTCTCTCCTTTACTCTCCATATATATATATGAGCAGTTTTTTCATATATGTACAACTTTTGTGCGGGGGGTTCTCGGATCTGCCCCAAAATTTAGTATGTTATTTGGGTATGTGAAAATAGCCTTCAGGTAAATTTTTAGCCCGCTAGGGGCCTTAGGGCCCAAATTTGGGCCCCTCGAAGGTCCAAAAATAGCCGTTTTTACCTATTTTTGCGTATTATTCAAATATTTGTAACTCGGGCACCGGTGCATATTTTTCAACTCTGAGGGTCGCATTTTTTAGGTCAAGACATGTACTTTTTGTAAAAAAATTATGTAGAGCTCGATAGACCAACCCCCGGTTATGGGGGGGCAATGAAGGGGGATGAAAAATCGCAAAATTGACGTTTTTTAGCTTTTTTTGAATTGATGCAGAAGGCGACTGGATTGACGTATTTACTTTTGCAACGTCTCATTTTAAAGGTATTTTCATTACCTTTAAATTGCCGTGCGCAGAATTAAGATTGGTTCAAAAACGACGGAGATAGAGCTGTTTAAAGGTGTCAACATTATGAAAAAAGGCGTTTTTTCGAGATTTCGATAAGCTGTAACTTTTTTCTAGTAACATGAATCTCTTTGAAATTTTATGTGAAAGTAGTTGATTACATGTAGTTTGAAGCCATGTAGGTAAGGATCTTGGTATTTGCCTCTATAACCGAAAACGAGGCCCCCGAAATCCGGCACTTTAGCCCTTATATAGGCAAAATACATGTTAAATTGGGCGGCAAAACTATTTGGTAACTCCTGAAATTATCGCAAAATAAACATAAAAAAAAAATCAAAAACCCCATATTAAACGTATTTTTCGACGAGGAATCCAATGGTAACCTCGAATTTGACCTTGAACATAACCTCTAAACTATAGCGAACCAAAATTGATTTTTCGCACGGTGACCCCCTTTTTTTATTTCAGATTTGAAAAGAGCGGAAAATTTCACGTTCAAATACATATTTCGTTTTTTTTTTCAAGGTAATTTTAAGGGCCCCACAGATCAAGAATAAACTCTTTGGCTGAGTTTAATATTAGTTTTAATGGAGCCTTCATTTTCAAACTGTGGGGCCCTTAAAATTACCTTGAAAAAAAAAACGAAATATGTATTTGAACGTGAAATTTTCCGCTCTTTTCAAATCTGAAATAAAAAAAGGGGGTCACCGTGCGAAAAATCAATTTTGGTTCGCTATAGTTTAGAGGTTATGTTCAAGGTCAAATTCGAGGTTACCATTGGATTCCTCGTCGAAAAATACGTTTAATATGGGGTTTTTGATTTTTTTTTTATGTTTATTTTGCGATAATTTCAGGAGTTACCAAATAGTTTTGCCGCCCAATTTAACATGTATTTTGCCTATATAAGGGCTAAAGTGCCGGATTTCGGGGGCCTCGTTTTCGGTTATAGAGGCAAATACCAAGATCCTTACCTACATGGCTTCAAACTACATGTAATCAACTACTTTCACATAAAATTTCAAAGAGATTCATGTTACTAGAAAAAAGTTACAGCTTATCGAAATCTCGAAAAAACGCCTTTTTTCATAATGTTGACACCTTTAAACAGCTCTATCTCCGTCGTTTTTGAACCAATCTTAATTCTGCGCACGGCAATTTAAAGGTAATAAAAATACCTTTAAAATGAGACGTTGCAAAAGTAAATACGTCAATCCAGTCGCCTTCTGCATCAATTCAAAAAAAGCTAAAAAACGTCAATTTTGCGATTTTTCATCCCCCTTCATTGCCCCCCCATAACCGGGGGTTGGTCTATCGAGCTCTACATAATTTTTTTACGAAAAGTACATGTCTTGACCTAAAAAATGCGACCCTCAGAGTTAAAAAATATGCACCGGTGCCCGAGTTACAAATATTTGAATAATACGCAAAAATAGGTAAAAACGGCTATTTTTGGACCTTCGAGGGGCCCAAATTTGGGCCCTAAGGCCCCTAGAGGGCTAAAAATTTACCTGAAGGCTATTTTCACATACCCAAATAACATACTAAATTTTGGGGCAGATCCGAGAACCCCCCGCACAAAAGTTGTACATATATGAAAAAACTGCTCATATATATATATCTTTATGTGTCGTTGCGGGATTATTTCCAACAAACGATGCGAGAAGCACAAATGCGGTATATAGCCCGGCGCGTATATATCGTATATAGGTATACCGTACACCTGTCTGGCAGACAGTAATGACTCAAAAAAACGGGAAAGATGAAAACGCTGCTGCTTTTTTTTCCTCTTTCCTTCTTCTTCTGCTTCTTTCTTTAACCATTGTTGGATCGCGACCGGATAGTAATCGAAGACGATGCGGAGAATTTCAACAAGGCGAACATATTATATTGTACGAGCTGTGCAACGGAATTTTTTGGATTAATCGCGAGACTTTATGAAAGAGCTTTTACACAGAAATTTCGCAACGCTTCTTGTCTCTTACTTACGCACTCGTATCGAATTATCTTAGTGAAAGAAAAACAATTTCATTAAATTTCCTTTAGCTATCGAAGAAAAAAATGTATTAATTAGTATTAATATTCACGTCGAAATCCGACCATACACGAAAAAAAACGTTCTCTTGTTTTCTTAACATCATTTACGTATACAAATTTACAATATGAGAACATAACGAGCGTAAAAAAGCCGGCTATAAAGAATCAGCCGATAGACACGATCGTCATCGATGCAACGCGCCGGTGAGCGTGCTCGCGTCTGTATATACTGAAAAGTGCATTACCCTCGCGCTATATAGCACACAAGCTAACGGTTGACACAGTGAGCGAGAACGCGGGGCGCGACGGAGGGTGTGCTGCGCGTAGCGTAAACCAGCCTCGAGGGATGAACCGGCGGCGGTGGCAGCGGGCGGCAAGCAGAGTGGCCTACAGCAAGGGTGTGTGCGCGCGCGCGTACACAGCGTTGGTATCTTGGCATGATTCTATGTGTATGTGAGCGCATGCCGTGTACATATGGGGGGACGCACAAGTAGGTGAGGCGCTGCAAGTTCTGTGCGCAGCAGAAACGAAGCGCCAAGCCCGTTGCCGCTGCTGCCGCCTCCGTCGCCGCCGCCGCCACCACCGCTGCCACCGTTGCTGCCGCTGCTGCTGCCCCAGTAGTAGTCCGTCCCGCGGTTGCTTCGCTTCTGCGTCGAGTGCTGTGCAGTGCTGTGCGCGCGCGTGTCTCTAGCTATATACATCTCTCTACTATACTCTGCTCTTCCTGCTCTCGTGTGAGCTGTTCGTCGCTTATGGTTGGCTCCTCGTCGTCGTAGTCGTCGTTTTCTCGAATCTTATCAGTGCTATATCGTGTAGTTTTAGTGATTTTTCGCGACGAACTCTCTAATTCAGGAGTTGTGTTACAGATAGCGCGGAAGGCAGCAGTAGCACGGTGAAGTTATTTGACGATTGTATTCGTGATACGCTGGGGCTCGTAAATCTATTAGATTAGTCTAGCCCTCCCTGTATACAACCCGTTTCTCCATTGTAAACGTGCTTTCAAGATATATACGGATATACAAGTGCGCCCGAGCTCGAGCGAGTGTCTGAGTGCAATGAACCGGGAGCAGCAGCGGCAGCTGCTGCTACAGTGTCTTGTGCGCGCTGTCAGTAGTCCGACTCGGCGTGTAGTCCGACGGTCTGCGCGCATCTCGCTTCGAGGTTAAACCGTCTGCACGTACCACTGCTATTTCACATCTCTCTTACTCGACGTTTTATCAGAAGCTGTTTATCCCTGTTTACATTCTATATACGGAGGCGTATTTACTTGTGGGTGTATTTCTGTGTGTATACGTACGTGAGTGCGCGAAAGGCCTTTACAGTGCACGCGCATACAGTCGAAGATTATACACGTATACGAGGAGGGTATGTAATTCTCGCTCATAGAAGTGCAAACATGAATGAAAATTAGTGCGCGAAAAATTGCTCGACGTTCAGTGATCTTAAAGGGAGAGAGAGGCTGATGTACGACGGTGTGAAAATTAATGAACGAGTATAAAACACACGTGTGTGCGAGAGATCGTGTTTTCGAATTCAGCTCACCGGGCTGAATCACGTCAGTGTGTTTACGTGAAAAAAGAGGAATACGTAAATCGCTTGTCCTCCCACACACACACACACACAAAGAAATCGAGCTAGAGGAAGTATACGTAGGTGATACAAAATAAAAAAAAAAGGAAAAAGTGAAGTGAGTGCAGAAACGAGTTATTGGGGAAAATCGTGGAGAGAATATGCGCTTCATTGCATCGAGAAAAATCGGTGAGTTTCTATTTTTTTACCACGAATATATATAACTCCTACACACATATACCTACATTTGAGCGGCTTCGAGAGCAGATTTTTGCACAGCGAACGAGCGGCGTTTGAATTTTCAGTTATTATTTTTGTATTTTTTGTTTTTACTGTAGGCAGCGTATTACGCAGAAGCCTTGAAAGGATATACCAAAAAATGAATTTTTGTTAAACCCGTGAGCTCACGTATATGTATATAGAAGAGACCGGTCGCCTCGGAGTATGACGATCGAACTTCGACCTGCCAGGCTCGCGTATGAATATTTAGAGCATGGCGTGTCTATTATAAAATATATTTTCGTGGAGCGAAACGGAGCGGAGAGGAAGGAGGCGCGTCTAATGCAAGCTCGCGCGAGAGACGCGCATCTCTGCATCTTTCACTCTCTTTCTGCGGCTGAAATTTATTTATCAAAATCTTGACAGGCTCATGTTTTATTCATGGCCACGCGCTATATAGCCCGCGCGCGCGCCATACACTTAGAGCTGCGGGTATATATACTTTCTCTCGCGTGGAGCAGAAGCAGCTCGGCGGTGGATGGAGCTTTTGCCTCGTCATTCTCGCTCGAGTATTATAGTGGCAAATTTTTATGCTCTTTTATGGACCAGCCACGAGAGGTAGTACGTTCCCACGGAGCTAATTCGCAAGCACCCCAATAACGTACGTGCACCCCTCCCTGCCTCCTTCTCTTGCTCACCACCCGTATATTTATAGATAAAATTCTAGGCGAGGAACTATTTAGTGGACGAGTTATACGGCTTGGCCGGCATGAATGAAGTTTAAGCTTCGCGAGTAGTTTCCTAATCCCTTGTCGATGCGATAAGAATGTCGACGGCCAAAATTACGTCCCTTCCAATAATCCAACAAGTTTGCTCAATGTGGAACGCGAACTCGATATATGTACCCCCCGAAGCTTGCAACAGAGAGGAGAGTGAGAGGAGAGTAGCTTTCGCAAGGGTCATAGGGTTTAACGGGCTTAAGCGCGCTCGCACATACACACACAACCGTAGGGGGCGAGGGAGAAAGAGCACGAGAGAAAAGCAGCCTGGCGGAGGTAACTTTCTTGCTCAGCTAAATATTGCTTACGTGTCAAACGCACACAGTCGGTTTAACCTGTTGGTGCGGTTTTTATAATGCTTTGGCTGGAGCTTTTACACGTCGTCGTTCGAGCCAACAAATTCGTGTGCCTTTCGTTTTCAAAGGACGAGTTAGCATCGAGCTTTCACACAACGATAATGTGCATAAATATTTAGTGGATCAAGTAAGAAATTACGAAACGAGCGGGCGTGCGCGCGGCGCGAACTCAGAAGGAGGGAAAAATTATTCAAGCCTCAATGAGATGCAAATGTTGCCCGACGTCATCGAATCTGAAATTACAATGAGATGGAGCCACGACTCCTCGCTCTTCTCCGTCTGCTTCTCCTCGGTCTCTCTCTACATCTTTTACTTCTCTGCATCTGGCTGCCAGTTCAAGCTGATGTCTCGCTCGCAGATTGGCCTTAATCACATTTTTCACGGGTGCAGGTTAAAAGGCGTTCAGCAGTCGTTAAATAAAACTCAACGATGACTCGACGCGATCTAATAACGCGCGTCAACCCGGTCAAATTCCAGAGATCTATTTTTCTTTCAGTCCTGTGACGTATAAATATGGACAATAAAAGTTAAGCCTTAAGATTATTTAGATAATCATGCTTCCGGAGTTCTCAAATGTTTACATGCTTTCGAATCGTTACATAAAAAAAAGTCAGAAAATAAATACTCTGACCTCTATTTCTCTTGGATGCCGCAAAAATCGTATGTACGTCCGTTTTCTTTTGAAATCGATTTCGAATACATTTTCGACTGTAAAGATTTGAAAAAATTCACAGTAATACAATTGAACGATTCACAGAGCATTGGATTTTTTCAGATTTTTTTAAGCTTCAGGGGTCAAAAAATATTATTGGAATTTCAAAAATTTATTGCTGGTGATTTAATTCGAAATACGCACAGCAATTTTTTTCTTTATTTTTGACATGAAAATATGTAATTAAAATTTTTTTTTCAAATTTTCCAGATGGTGCTCTGAGGTCTAGGGCGAAAAATTGCTATTCCTCGCGAAATTACTTTTTTTTACGTCAAAATAACCCGTAAAAAAATACGTACTGAAAAGTTTTTTATTAAGTTTTTTCCAAGTTGTTACTTTTCGAGTTAAAAAATCGCAAAGATTATGATCGTATTTTTTACGTTCCGATTTTTGTTGAAATATTTTACATCATTTTCTGTTTTAATCCTTTAAAAATATATGTAATTTTTGAATTATTTAAAGGTACCTCTGTGGATTTGCTCAGATTTTCAAAGTCGCAAATGTCTTCGTATTCTGTATCAAATGAAAACGAATTTTTATATAATTTTCGCTGCATTCAAGTGGAATTGGAGTGAAGAATCTCGACTTTCCAATTTTTTTTCCATGCACTATAAAATTCCAGAAGCGTGTACAAACTCCAAATTCGAGAACCCCAACGTACGATCATTTAAAAATTTTGAACCTTAACCCTGTATATTCAGAAAAAAGAGAGGATTGTAAAATAAAAAAAAGTTGAAATAAAGTATAAAGCGTTGATAGTGGTGGTAGTAGTGGCGGTGGCAGCAGCAGCAGCAGCAGCTATAGTGCGGGTCGCGTTCATGCTCGTGTAGCTCGTAAAAGTTTTACGCGCGGCAAAACCATTTGCCTCTGGGGCGAGCCGAGCGCGCACATAGCACACGGAGGACTATCGACCAAATCGCTGCTTATTTACTGCGTGCACGTCGTGGCAGCGGCAGCAGCAACGAGCCGCCGAGAAAAGCTAAGCTATTCTCGAGCTTTATACACGCGGTGCCTGAGCGTTACACCCAGTGCGCCTCGTGTGTGCACGATTTTTTCTGCAGGTGCAGCAGCAACATTTTGCTGCCTATAAGCTCGCGAACTTTCAAGCTCCGTATACGTATGTAAATAGTCGCGCGTTAATTTGCTTTGGCCACTGTTTTGCAGTCTTTTATTATTTTTTTTTGTTTGCATTATATAAACCAATAAGTTGACACAAAAAAACAAGTCTCTTTAATTTGTGCTCGCTCGCCTATATAACGTGTATTGGCACTGTAGCTTGTACAGCAGCGACACACTCGTACCAATAGGCGCACACATGTTACGGGCACGCTCTGTTAATTTGTTCTCTTTTGCCTCCACACACTTCAAAAATAAACGTATATTACGGATAAAACGTAGCTTTTTACCCACTCCCCCGCGTCGCGTGTATACCCCTACGTACTTTGTGATGCGTGAAGCTTTTGTGTAGTATATAAAACGCGCGTTAAGTTATTTTTCGAGTTTTGCGTGAATGGGAGCAATTTTTCATCAAAATGCTGCCGCCAGCGCCGCTGCGCTACTGCCACTGCTACACACCAGCGCGCACAGACACACGACGACGTTTTTTCTCTCTCTCCTTTTTTCCATTCGCTTCGGGGTGGTGCGCATTTCGTAATTTAACAATAGCCGATGTATAAGAAACGTTCATAGGCAAGCATAGGGGCGTGGAAGTTGTGTCTCTCTGCTCTAGCAAACAATTCGGTAATAAAGCGCGCGCAGCGCTCGATAATGCATAATGAAGGTATAGCCATGAGGCCATGAATGTGCGCGCGCGTGAACGTTGTTCGTTTGTAGAAAATTATGAAATCAGTTTCCCAGAGAGAGAGCGAGTGGGACATTTGTGCGCAGCAAAGTCATATAACTATGTAAACATAATGTGATTGGCCAGTCGAAAATAGAGATTGAATTTCGTATTGATGAATGGCCACGCGCGCGGCCGCCATGAGTTTGCTCTCGTTCAAAGATCGACCTCTTGTTAGAATACAGATACGCTGGCTGGCATGTTTTCGAGTTTGTCCGCTACTCCATGTATTTGTATTCGTGCGTGCGCGTGTGCGTACGTGTATGACGCACGTGTGCACAAACGCCCTGTACATGCAGGCGAATACTCGTTACAAGAGATAATAACGTATGACAGCAAATGAATTAACAGCGAGCGAGCGTCGGGCCGGCATTGCTATAAACCTCATTAATTCACAACGAGCAGCACTGTTACACGGAATGCAGAATAAACAGCGACTCATCCAAGTTTCGGTCATGCATAAGCGTTATAAGGCCACCGAAGCCGTATATCGCTGGGACAGTACTTCATATCTAGCAGCAGCAGCAGCAGCAGCAGCAGCTCATCGTTGCTCTTGCTGCTGCTTCTCTCACTATCTGCCTGCTGCTGCTGCTTGCACTGACACCCGAGAACGAGTTATTAATGCGCCAAAAAGAATTACTTTTTTCCTTGGGCATTTTTCTTGGGCGCGCACTGTAAGGCCTGACACCATGTAACGGCACACGAACCGGGAAACAATTTTTTTAGCCCTTTCTTCTCTTTTTTTTTGTACCTTCAAAACTATGCGGCACCTAATTAATGTTACTCCGGCATCTAAAGTAATTACAAAAATTTCTGACGGTAGAGATAGAGCACGACTACTATACAGAAAGAAAGCGAGCTAGAACTGTGACTAGCCACGCTCTCTCAGCCCACTCTAGCTAGCTAGCTCGTGCACTCTCTGTATTCGCAGAAGCTCACCGAGTCTGTGTGAAATATCATGTCCCTCGCGCGCGGTGCTCCCTTTTCTCAACTGCCGACGCTGCCACTGCTGCGTTTATTCACGCGATGACCCTTTGTTCTTAGCCTTTATTTTTTTTTCTCGCGGCTCCTTTGTACGCGGAACGCGCGCTCGGTGGCACGAGCTGAAAGGTGCACTACTACTGCTGAATATATAACGCATGGGTTATGGGAGTATATAATATCGCGCTCTCTGCCTTTTGAGCTTTTCCAAGCCGCCACCACCAGTCGGCGCGCGCGCGGCCCAGGCACATAGCACTGCTGGGGCATGCTGTCAGGACAAGGAATTTATTTACTCGCCGCGAAGAGAGCTCGCGAATTTAAATTAAGCTCGGTTCAGAAGAAATTAAAATAATTGCGGTGCAAGATATCTTGCGCAAACGCCCGATCTTGCTGCGACTGTATATGCGTAGTAGCATATCACTAGCTATGTATAAACGTACGCCCGGTGCACCTGTATATAATTTACCATCATTGCTGACTTGTATAAACACCCCGGCTCTGCTGCACTGCGATGCGCGAGCAATTGCGATATTCAACAGATCGTTTTTGTATGCGCATTTTTACCTCGCGTACCGACCGTAATCTCGGGTATGAATTTGCTCGACGCTCGAGTTTACACAAAGAAATGCCCTACGGTGATCGCGATGAAATCTTGCATATTTTTTCTTCATCGCAAATACGATTCGACTCAAGGATTATCAGCCTGATCTACGAGCAGTGAAAAGTATAATTGAGCAAGTGTTATCGCGCGATGCATACAATACCCCACTGCGGATAGTATCAAGGTCGAACTGTATAGAGCTTCATGCCACAAAACTCTCTCTCTCTCTCTCTCTCTCTCTCTCTCTCTCTCTCTCTCTCTCTCTCGTTCTTCGTGACATTCCGAAGGTGCATGTAATATGGGCCCGTCGATCCGCGCGAGCAGCCGATGAAAATTTAATTAATTTTAATCCCCGGCAACGATGTCAAAGGCTCGCGCAGCGAGTGAATAAAGTGGGTAGGAAGTCTCGAGAGCGTTTCATCAAAACTTGGCCTTGCGGATGAAAATGCAGATTTCGAGATGAGAGCTGGGAGCGTGAGTGAGAGAGAAAGGGACAGAGTAGTTAGAAAATGCTCGGAGGAAATGTGCGTGCAGTATATAATATATATCAAACGCGAAACGTTACTCTCTTCTCTCCCACGGCTCCCACTCCTGCTCCTCTTGCAGCTCATTCTCTCCTGGCTCTTTCGTCTGCACTCGTACGCCAGAAACTTTTTTCTTCTTTTCATTTTTTGGAAAAGGATGTAGCTCTGCTAAAAAGTTCGTCTTCTTATTAGAGGAGTTAAAAGTTTCTGAAAGAGGATTTACGGTGTATTTTGTGTGTAACTTTGCGCCGCGAGAAGAGAGAGCGGCGGCGGCCCGGTCTAATGCTTCTTTTCGAAAATTTAGTTGTGGCCTGAATGGTGTAACGTCACAAGGATTTATAATTTCGCTCGCCCCGTGCTGCGGACTTCCGGCGGCGAGACTTAAATATTTAATTTGAACGATGAATTTGAAACTGAAATGTTGAGCTTTCCGCTTTGTAGCTGAGATAGCTCGCGCCCGGGCAACACTGACAAATGGCGAATTCATTATTTCAAACTTATCGAACTCTGCGCTTTTGATGCGTGCCGCGCGTGCCTCGGAATCCACGTGAATTATCTCGGGTAAAAGCTGGTGAAGGGAGACACAAAATTTTTTTAATAACGTCAGATTGAAATTAACTTTATTATAATACTCGAGCGACCATCCGACCGTAGCTGAATTAAAAACTATTCGATTCAATTATTCGTCGTTCAATCGGGCTTTTAATACCTCGGAAAAAGTCAATCACAACATCCAAGAGAGCAAACACTTTTAATGCGCGCGACCGGTGCACTCACTGCAGAGAGAAAGAAAATTAATCATCTCACCCACCCGCGCGCGTGCTCGCTTCTTTCATCCTCGAGTGAAACATAAATTATTCAAACGCCCAACAAAGCCGTTGATCAAAGCGTGTCTAGCTGTATAGTTTTCGGGGACAGAGAGAGTTTAAGAGAGAGAGAGAGAGAGAGAGAGAGAGAGCTATATAGCGATTCCCGCGCACAAATACGCACGATCTTGCCCCGAAGTTCAAAGAAAATTTGTTAAATTATTTATCGCGACTTTGCGGAACACGTCATTGAGCTCGTCGAGCTCTGCAATATATACCGCTCTCGTTCGTTCTCTCTCACCCTTCTATCGCGAAATCTCACTCCTCGTTGACTTTCAATCGTTACCGAGGCAATAAAAAAGGAAAATAAAGTGCTGAATGCGAAAAGCTGTTAGAGGGTGGCTAGCGCTAGCGTGCGCCACGCGCTCTCGCATAAGACGTGAGATGGGTACGCGGCCCCGCCACGCTCATATATATAACGCGCGTACGCTTCGTAAAGCTCGAATATATATGAGCAAGTATATATAGTAACAGCAGCATAGTGGCAATGGTATGTGTTTGTGTGCGTGTATACGTGTGGCAAAAGCTCGGAGAAAGCATGGAAGACAAGGCATTCGTGCGTGGTGCTGCGCTGCACGGCCTAGAGCCCCGAGCTTTAAGACGGGTAATTTATCGCTCGCAAGCTCCGAAGATAATAAGTGTCTCTTTGCGCGTAGGCCTTCGATAGCCACTTAAAAGGCGTGTTATAATCCGCAATGATTTTCTTATTACGCGGAATAAATCTCAATCAGTTGCAGCTGCTCGATTCCGGGAGCGAGGATCGAGCAAGAGGAAGGGCAAAAGTTCGAGACGATAATGAATACAGATATATATTATTCCGTCAGTGGAAATGCAATTTATTTAATACAAGTTTCCCAATCGACATATATATGAGCAATTCTCTAAATGAAACGCATTTTTGGAGGTAGAATCGCGGCAAATTTTTTTTTCAACCTACGCGGATACGGACCCTCGGGAACTGTTTTTGGGGGTCCTAGGAACATGTAACCACGTAGGAACCATTGAAATTTCAATAGTGCTTACTTTTATAGCTACTTTTGTTATTTAGAGGACGAAAAATCATGTTTTCTCATAAATACGGCTAATTACTCAATTTCTAAGTCGCTGAAAAAGTATCAAAACTCATCTAAAAAAAATAACTGGCTACTGTGTTAGATAGGAAATTTTCTCAGCTTTCCAATGGTCGTATCAGATTTTCCGATAAGTCGCACATCCACCGAGAAAATCGTCATCATACATGCCAAGCTAAATATCTCGAAAAACTCTGTACGGAAAAATTGATCTTTGAGGTTTATTTTCGATTTTTCCTCGTGAAAATGAAATTTATCGAAAAAACTGACTACACCATGAGAAAGCTGAGGAAATTTTCTATCGAAACCATATCTTCATTTATTTTTTGAGTCGAATTACAATGTTATACAAGGGAATTTCTTTTACTTTGTTCGCTGTTTTCTGTTTTCGAGCGGTATTCAGCGCGGTCGCGAGGTTTTCGGCTGGCTACAATCAAAACTAGCTCGTGATTCCACTGAAAAAATAAATGAAGATATGCTTTCGATAGGAAATTTCCTCAGCTTTCTCATGGCGTAGTCAGATTTTCCGATAAATTTCATTTTCACAAGGAAAAATCGAAATTAAACCTCAAAGATCACTTTTTCTGTACCGAGTTTTTCGAGATATTTAGCTTGGCATGTTTGATGGCGATTTTCTCGGTGGATGTGCGACTTATCGGAAAATCTGATACGACCATTGGAAAGCTGAGAAAATTTCCTATCTAACACAGTAGCCAGTTATTTTTTTTAGATGAGTTTTAATACTTTTTTAGTGACTTAGAAATTGAGTATTTAGCCGTATTTACGAGAAAACATGATTTTTCGTCCTCTAAATCACAAAAGTAGCTCTGAAAATAAGCACAATTGAAATTTCAATGGTTCCTACGTGGTTACATGTTCCTAGGACCCCCAAAAACAGTTCCCGAGGGTCCGTATCCGCGTAGGTTGAAAAAAAAATTTGCCGCGATTCTACCTCCAAAAATGCGTTTCATTTAGAGAATTGCTCATATATTCGAAGCTTTGGCATTTATTTCAGCATCGATAAAATGCCAATGAATATCTATCAATTGATTTCGAAAAAATGACTCAAATATTACAGACTATATAAAACATTGATTAAATTTAGTAGAATTGGACTACATGTAACGGCTCTCCAGAATGATATATACGTGCAATGACATAAATATACATCCCGTCATTGCAAAATGATGATGAGCATTCCATAGGCGCGCGCTTACGTGGAAATTTATAACGATATATCGAATTCTGTTGACGCCTTAATTGGCCCAATTAAATTTTACTCTCTCGATAAGTCTTTATTAAATGCGCTGACCTAGAATTTGTCGCTTTTACTACCATATAGTTACTTACCGTACTTGAAAAGAAGCCTAGGTCAAAACCGAGAAATTATCGATGTCTTCGAAGCTCGAGGCGCGCGCACCCCATCGAACACGATAATTATCTTTTTTTTCACTTTTATTTTGGAGAGCGTCATTAGATGTCTTCTGTGATTACGCGACGAGCACGATCAAGCACGCGCGCCTGCCGCTCTTAAAGATCATAATACAGACATCCTTCCGTGTTCGCGGATTTCGCTTATTTACGGTTTTTTGAATGTGGCTATCCCTCTGTATCCACGTATGCAGTTTCACTTATTCGCGGTTTTTTACTGCTGGTTTCGATTTTGGAGCCAGATATAAAAATTTTGGAAAAATTTACGTTTGTATCGAGCAATTGCGTGTTTACTTCTATAAAAGAATACTCGTACAGAAACTCAATAGCAGAAATTTGTAAACAAAACTTCGTTTAAACAAGTTTAATGATTTGACGATCAGTTTTACGGTTGCTTTCGATGAAAAAACGTGTATTTACTATTCATTTTGAAAAAATGGTGTCCCCAAAGCAGCGAGTGAAGAAGCTCAAGATAATTTCTCATTAAAAAATGTAGCATGTATTTTGAGTCGCGTGTGATCGGCCACCGTTGAAGCTCTCGATAAAAATCCGATTGTCATGTAAAGTTTGCGATTTCGACAAACGAACAACTTTTAAAATTGCACTCTGGAAAAAGTGACGGATGACAATGTACCGCACGGCTTACGAATATCTCGACAAAACTCCGATTAATTAGTTCTTAAAACATGCGTACGGTCTCGAGTCAGGCTTCGTTGGCTTTGATGAAAGTTAGATATATAGCATGACAGAATCTGCAGCAGCAGTAGCAGCAGCAGTGTAAGCAACTGCAGCAGTATCAGCAACAGCAGGTCGGGCGTATCCATTATAATGAACTATAGAATACGAAAAAGCGCATACTTACGCTCTAATTGCAAAGTATGTAAAAGACGAGGAGAGCTGGGGCTCTTTACTTATGTAGCGCGATCTCTCTCGCTCTCTCTCTCTCTCTCTCTCTCTCGGTATTGAGAACAGAAAGGGCAAGAAAAGCTAGTTCAGGTTCAAAAGTGCAAAAAGAACATCCCGACGCGATACTACATCTCTGCGAATCTCTACTGCTGCAGTTTCCAAGTTCGTATAATTAAAGCTCATCTCATCGATTTCACGTCAGTTTCTATTTATTCATCCGTTATCGGCAAAATTAAAGTGATTAGGAAAGACGGGTACATAGCGCACTGACTTCTATCGTTGTATTAACTGCACTGTACATCGAGAGGAAGGGAATATTAATTATTGAGCTGAGAAAAATAAAAAATGGCAAGAAACAAAAGTGACGAAAAGCAGGAAATAAAAGATTAGCCGAAGAGGCGATCGAAATGTAATATCGAGACTTTTATGCGAGGTCTTAAAGGCTTTATCTTTAGTCATCTGTTGTCGTCGCCGGAGCACTATCTCAATGTCAGACTCGTAAAATCCAGCTCACGTATCTCGTTCGAGATTATTCTTCGATACTCTCCGGTCGACTGTATATATACAGTTTCCGGACCTTGAGTAAATATTTAGTATTCGCTTGGATTAAGCTTCGCTCACCCTCGCTATTTCTCTTTCCATAAGCAAACGAATGATTGTTTTCCATTGAAAAAGCAGCAGCAGACGACTGCATCGTCGATATCGCGTGTACAGTGGCGGCGGCAGCAGCAGCAGCAGCTGCGACTCTGCGAGAGTAATTCCAATCGAGTTTGATTTTTATTAACATTCGATGTGACATTTTTTTCCAACCCTTTAACCACCGTCATGCGCGCCGCGCAGCAGTAGCAGCGTGTCGATCGTTGACTTATTGGATTGCAGCTGCGCCACACTGTATTGGATTTCAACGGCGACCGCAAATACAATTACAAGAATCTGTCACGTCCATCAAGCTCTCGGGTTGGCTCGCGCGCGCGCGCGCACCCGCGCACCTACATAGGAGCTGGATCGGGAAGGAATAAGTCGGAAGGGAGAGACGAGGGCGTTGGATTTGGGTATATCAGCTGCTACTGCTGCAGCGTATCGTAGCATCATTTCCTCGTGTTCTACATACCAGATGACCGCGAGTTTGCGCGCATGCTCTCCCGCACGTGTATCGCACGAATCCGCAGCTTACAATATCAGATGTACATACAGTGGCTCGACTCGAGGTATTACGTGTGCACATACACACACTTGCCCTTAGACGATGATACCCAGTCGGAGCGAGGAAGCTAGGCGAAAGATACATGTGTAGATTATATATATCGGGTCTATATACGTATTGTGTATAACTCCGACGTATGGTACGTGTGCGACATGGTGAATCGCTCGATTCATACGCGTCAGTCTCTTTGCAGCAATTTGCTCAGAAATTGTTTCGCCAAAGTGCTAGCATTCATCCTGGGGGACGACGACGACGACTAAGACGACGCCTCGCGCGCTCCTCGCAAGCTCGCTCTTCTCACTTATACCGCTGCGCTTCCACAGCTCTCTCTTTTCTGCCCCTCCCTCGGCCTGAAGTAGTAGTCGTAGGGAGGGATAAGACTCTTACGTAGCCCAAGGCGCAAAGTTAAGTAGAAATCGCGAAGCCCACTAATTTTCCGCCTTTCTCTCCCTCCGCCCGTACTGCTGCCGCTACTGCCGCCGCCGAGTAGTCAGTGCAACGGGGGGTGGGCTGCAAATTTATCGCGGCTTGCAATGCTACATCCTTGCCGCTTCTGTATTTCTCTCTTGCTCTCGCTCTCTTCTTCCTTCTCGCGAGCGCACTCAAGCTCTTTCTCTCCGAGCTTTGCAGAGCCCCGCAGCTTGACGTTCTTTTTCTCTCTCTTTCTCTTTCTTCCGCTCATTGTCATCTGTCTCTTTCTCTCCTGCGCACGATCATTGCTGCTCTCTCGTCTTGTCTAATTTTTCTTACGGCTCTTTATCGTCCCCTTCGTGTTCGTTTATTTGGCACTACTACTAATTTTTCTTGCTGTTTTTCGTCGCACAGAATTTGATTCTTGAGAGCTTTTGCAAGCTCTCCCAGTGACTCGACTGCTTTATATGCATGTACGTCCCAAATTTTGTCCGACGTTTTTTTACACTGGCTTGTAAGAGAAACGGTCGAGAAAAAAAACACAACAACAGCAGCAATATTGATGGGAAATTAAAAGTAATGAATAAAAGCGTGTCATCGTAAAGAGGAGCGAAAGCTTAAAAGTATAGGGATAATTAAAAGTTTTAATTGAGAATGGGACAGGCGAGTGAGTAGCGGTGGAGGTACGGGGGTAACAGAAATATTATATATGGGTCAAAATAATACTTTTTTACAAAACCGTGCGCACGTATGTCACCGATCTTGACGCGCTTTTGGTATGTTATAGTACATGGTAAAAAGGTCCCAAAAAAAAATTTTTAGACCCCCTCCCCCCTCCTACCCCCCACTTCCGGTATAAACGTCCATTTTCGATCTATATTTTTTCTGAGGACATGAAGCAAGTAAAAAATCTGAAAAAATTCATAAAAATACTTTTCCACAATCCAAACAACCTTGAATTTTTTCAGATTTTTTGAGTGCTTCAGGCCTTCAGATAAAATCATTGAAAATTTCAAAAATCGAGATACGGCGGTATGAGCCGATGTAGTACTCGGAAATTTTTTCAGTTATTTTTCGCATTAAAAAACATAACCTCAATTTTTTTCAGATTTTTTCAGATTACCTAACGCACCTTTTGAAGCCAAAAACCGATTTTTTTGACGAAAATAATTTTTTTAGGACAGTACGGAGCCTCGAAAAATCTGAAAAAAATTTTTTCTTGTTTTTTTCATCAAAATACGTAATCTCAAATTTTTTCAGATTTTTTAATTGAAGGCGATAGCTTCTAGGGCCGAAAAATGCTATTTTTAACAAAAAATGGTTCCTAGAACCCGATGGTTCCGGTGAAAAAATTTGAAAATATTTTTTTTGAATTCCTTGTCAAATTTTAATAAATTTTGACCGTTTCAAAAGTTCGATTGAAGCTTCCTAGCTCATTTTAGAGCAGGACAAAGATTAGTGCAAAATATCTGAAGACGTTTCTGAAGACATTAAGGAATGATAAAACTCGTTTGATGCTCTAAAATGAGCTAGGAAGCTTCAATCGAACTTTTGAAACGGTCAAAATTTATTAAAATTTGACAAGGAATTCAAAAAAAATATTTTCAAATTTTTTCACCGGAACCATCGGGTTCTAGGAACCATTTTTTGTTAAAAATAGCATTTTTCGGCCCTAGAAGCTATCGCCTTCAATTAAAAAATCTGAAAAAATTTGAGATTACGTATTTTGATGAAAAAAACAAGAAAAAATTTTTTTCAGATTTTTCGAGGCTCCGTACTGTCCTAAAAAAATTATTTTCGTCAAAAAAATCGGTTTTTGGCTTCAAAAGGTGCGTTAGGTAATCTGAAAAAATCTGAAAAAAATTGAGGTTATGTTTTTTAATGCGAAAAATAACTGAAAAAATTTCCGAGTACTACATCGGCTCATACCGCCGTATCTCGATTTTTGAAATTTTCAATAATTTTTTCTGAAGGCCTGAAGCACTCAAAAAATCTGAAAAAATTCAAGGTTGTTTGGATTGTGGAAAAGTATTTTTATGAATTTTTTCAGATTTTTTACTTGCTTCATGTCCTCAGAAAAAATATAGATCGAAAATGGACGTTTATACCGGAAGTGGGGGGTAGGAGGGGGGAGGGGGTCTAAAAATTTTTTTTTGGGACCTTTTTACCATGTACTATAACATACCAAAAGCGCGTCAAGATCGGTGACATACGTGCGCACGGTTTTGTAAAAAAGTATTATTTTGACCCATATATAAACCTACACGCTAAAGTTGGCCCTGTCTTGCCAGCGTTGATGCAAAATTAATTAGAAAAGCCAGAATTCCGACAAAGTACGTATACAGGCGACGAATTTTTTATTCATCGTTACCGTGCGCTGGACCGTCCCGGCACACGAGGGCATGCCCGGCACATTATTGTTATTATTATCATTGAACTCGAAAAAGGGGGCGGGGAGTAAAATTTATCGCTTTTAACAGTTTCGAAACAGGTTGAAAAGTACATGCCCTCGCGCCCTCGTACATGCGCAGTACCGAATATTCACCAGAGAGGGCTAGCCGAACAACAACAACAACGGAGGCAGCAGTAGTAGCACCAGCAGCAACAACAACAACAACCTCGTAAAGCGCGCATAAATACGAGTTATATACGCGCGTTTACGAAACATTGAAGTGTAATCCATTACTTAAAAAGCTCTTGCTACGGGGGTAAAACTTGGCCGATTAAACGGAGAACAAACAACTGCAGTCAAAGGCGAAATACACACAACTCGCTCTGTGTGCGCGCGCGAGTCTACTGGTGCAAATTAGCAGAGTCTTATTAGCTGTGGCACGGCGCGATACGCGTACACGTATAACGCGGTCGTGTACGTGTGTGCACCCCCCATCTACACGAGCGCGTAACGGCAGTAGAGCATCAGCAGCCACCCACGCATACTCGAGGTTGGTCGATCGGCATACCGCTACTACTACTACTACTACTACTACTACTAATACGACCAGTGCTGCAAAGGCACTTACGGAATGACAAAATAATTCAATTAAAATCTGTTTAATTTCACTTGCCATGCATCGCGCGTCGGAGCAGCAGCAGCAGCTCGCGAGTCGAGAGTTCAAGCGCCTCTCACACAGCTTCATAAATTTCGGGCCAGTGCCGCTGCAGCTACATGTAAATAATACGTACGCCTATCCGCTTGCGCGTGGACGATCATTGCGAATAAATAACGCGCGAAAGCTAAGAGGCGCTATAGAGGAGAGGGGCAGTTTGGGGGGAGTGTGGATAGAGCAAATTGAGGTAGCCAGGAGGGAGAGCGAGAGAGAGAAAGAGAGAGAGCGAGAGAGACGTGGACGAGAGCCAGACTAGCGTGAGATTGCGAAGCGCAGCTCTGTAAAATGCGATTCGAATGCGGATATAGTTATATGGGATGCACGTCCCGACAGTGAGCGAGATAAAGATAGAGAGAGGTCGAGAGGATTACTGGAAGGAACGCGATTTCAGGCAAGGGGGAGAGAGAGAGAGAGAGAAGTTTTCTCTCGCTCTTGCACTGACGCGCGCGCAGCCAGCCAGCTACCTCATTCTTTCTCCTAGCTGGCATTGATTTTTCTCATTGGGATTTATTCTCAAAGGGTGCAAGGATCTCCTCGGAGAATCGCCTCGAGGAATTGCTAAAGAAAAAGTTAAAGAATCGACGTCGATCGCTTATTTACGAGTGCGAGCAGGCAGGCAGACAGCACACCTTGCGCGCGCACAAGCGCCCCACGTCAAACCTAGAACACACAGCACATAACTATAAGGGGCTCTGGGTTAATGGCCCGCAGCCTGCTTAATCTTGTTGAACGTACCGCTGCTTAACCGTATTATATAATAGCGTATATACGTACGCGTCGAATGCATTACGTATACGTACTATATAGCTCTGCGGTTGGTGATAATTATCTTAAAAATAAATTATACGAAGGCGCGGAGAGAGAACTTTTAATTGGTAAAAAAAAGAGTAAATATTAGGTTTCAATCGAGGAAAGAGCGGATTACATTATGTATAAAAAAGAAAGCTCGTAGCGAGTCGGGCGTGCACCGCCGCGCGCAGGGCGTTAAATCAACTGATAAAAAACACGATTGCCGCTACTGCCGCTGCTGCTACTGTTACTGCACTGCAACTTTCTCTCATGCGCAGCAGACGAGAGCAAACAGACGGATACTCGTATGTGCGCTGTATGTACGTCGTCTATGTACGAGAGAGCGCGCGCGGCCATGTTTCCTCTATAGGGTGCGCGCAAAATTGTGCCACACTGGCTTGGCTGGCTGCTTGGCTCTCTCAGGCCGGCGCGCGCGTTCTAAAAATAAACTTCGTTCGATCTCGTTCAAGTGTAAAATGTTTCTTGGTGTAATTTACATTCGTTTGAAATAAAGTTTCTTGACGAGTACCTGGGTTTCGCGTCGGCGCCGACAAGCAACTTCTCGGCTTCTATTGAACTTTGTCCTTTGAGCTCGCGCCGCACACATTGACACACATACCTCACACCGATGAGTCGACGGAGAGAGCGAGAGACAACGATAGAATTTGTTGTAAAACTTTCGCTTAAATGGTGTGTATCTTGACAATGTTCTCTCTTTCTCTTGAACGGTATATACAACAGAACTGACGACGGTCGCTTCTTTCACCTTTCGATTTTTTTTATTTATTTTTTTTTATTTTTTTTCCCCCTCGAAGACGAGCCTTTTAAAAAGTTTTCTACCCAGCCTTGACGAGATAGATTTATTTTCCAACAAGTTAAATAGTTGAAATAGAAAAATAGTTGTTCTCAGTGCTCTCAATCGAGAGGCCATGAACGAAAGAGCTGGTGTGCTGCTGCCCGGCTATCTCCGATCCCGGAGGAAAAAAGTTTTTAATTCATCTCGTCTTCTTTCTGCCTTCTTCGAGAGTTGACTTTTACAAACTTCTACGCTCTCGCGTTTGGCAGTCCAAAAAATTGAATTGAAACGGGCATAGAGCTTTTTGTTATTCAAATAAATGCCGTCCTCGCTCGCAGCCACCCGAGCTGGCGCCTCCGCCGAGCGCCGAACATCCAGAAAGCAATCGAATTAATTAAAAATCCAGTCTCGCGCGTGTTTATTTTTCTTTTCGCGCGCACCGGGTTTACAATCTTGGTACTCATTTTCAGAGACCGGCTGAAGGCTGATTCCCCATCCGATGTGCGACTCCGTCAGATGTTTGCCAAAGCAGTTACGCGCGAATTACACGTTTCTGTCGAAAGCGAGTGCGTGGGAAGGTGAGAGAAAGCAAGCGTAATGCGGTTTCCGCACGAATTCAGCCATGTCGTGACGCGCCGCGTCGCGCGTTTAATGGCGTTACGTTACACACAAATCGTGGTTCAAGGTCGATGAGACCCACTGAGGGGAAAATCGCTAGCCATGATAGTACGCTTATACGTACGTGAGCATTATTTCGCAGCTCCGGTCTTAATATGACCACTGACATTTAATTAAAGCAAACAAGAGCGATCGCATCGTTCACTGGAAAAGCAATCTACCGTGTCACGAAGAATTTTTTTTGTGTGTCACGAAAATTGAAAATTCATTTTACAAGAAATGAAATTCGTGTAGCATGAAAATTTTTTTCCATTTTAGATAGCTAAGTTTACTTCAACAACATTTTACTTTACGTCATATAAATTTGGAGTTTCCATGAAAGACGAAACGAATTTTTCGTGACTTGATAGATCGATTTCCCTCGGTGTTTAGCAGCAGATTTGCGGTAATGTATTATTACTCTTGAATACATGCTTGAATCCAGATGTGGCTTGAAAAAAAAATGCGTAATCGAAAAGCGCCGGGTCGGCTTGCATGTATAAAACTCCGTATACATATGCTCGCCCATAACTCGGCCCCGCAAACTGTAAATGCTAGCTCGCGTGTAAATAATGAATGTATACGCGAGGATGAGTGGAGAGCACCGCGCGAGTGAATTTGCAACACACAGGGAAAAAATTTAGAGTCTGGTCGCGTTTGGTGAATACTCGTGCGTTATATATACACATGCAGAAGAGACAGACAAAAAAAAAAGAAAAACATTTATATATAGCTTTTACGAGAAAAAACACGTTCAAGTTAATTGGCTTGTTTTTTGTTAAAAAAAAGTAGCTGCAGCAGCAACAACAAGAACGCACACATGCACGCACGCCCACGAATGCTCACGCCAACGAATCAAACGGGCACAAGTGTGTATTTTTTGTTTTTGAGCTACGCTACGATACACTGAGGCGCGTATAGAATAAAACTTGCCCTCGCGTGCTAGCTCGTTCATCGGAAGAGTAAGGGAGCGTCTGCGTCGATAAATTTTTCAAAAAAACCTTTACACGAGTACCGATACCGCGACGCATACGTACAAAAGCACGTTCACGTTTGCTTTGTTTGTATAAGATGTACGACGCAATTGCTACATTGGCCTGATCTCGTCCAACTATTCAGCTGGCAAAAACAGATAGATATGAGAAAGAATACATTAAGAGAATAATAGTATATTACTGCCCTAGGCCGCGAAAAACAGAAAAGTCCCAGAGTACGCGTAATTAGTGGCCGAGGCGAAGCCGAGGCTGATAAACACGTGCTCTGGGGCTTTCTTTTTTCGCGGCATAGGCCTGTATACTGTTTTTCATACACAGTGGCCCGAAAATCGCTCTTTCCGCTTTGCGCAGCGGCAGGGAAGTAGTCACTTTCGGGCCGCTGGTATGAAAAGAAAGTTTTGATTGATTCTCGAGGATGAACCGGAACTGGATATATATTGCTCTCATTGAGGTTCGAAAATTTCGTAAAGTTGAAATTATTTACTCGGAGCAAATTTAGCCCCCAGCTCGCGCAAGTCTATGGCTCACATTTTGCTCGCTGACGGGGGGGGGGGGGGAAANGGGGGGGGGGGGGGGGTAACATTTTATAAGCGCTCTAATTTAATCGTCCGTAAATTATTCGCGTAGTTTGCTTTTTCCATACTCGCGATCGTGGATAGAAACACATTTTTTTCTTCATTCATTTTTCTTCATTACATTTTTTAGGAAGACATTCGTGCCGGCATGGCCGACACTCGTGTCTTTTTCCGCACACTCGTGCCCAAAAACGCCTTTTGGGCCCTTGTTGCATAAAAAACATTTTCATTGGCATAAAATACTAATATATGGCTCTGAAGATCGTGATTATTTCAGATCTGAAAAAATAACTCAAAGGCATAATATTCTGAATTTTCTAATGGTGTAGTACATAAATGATGAGTTTTCTAATGGTGTAGTACATAAATGATAGTATAAAGTTTGCATCATTGGCAGAATGATTCATATTTGCTCGTTCGCCCATGCTAGCTCGAATTAATAAATGTGACGACGTGATTCGAGCTCGACTCGACGTTGCTTAATGTATGAAATAAAAATGAAAATAAAAATGTCAAATCACATGCTGGATGCGCTTATTTATTGGAAGCAGCTCGAGAACTCGATACGTCATGTGTTTCTGTATGTGTGCGCGTTTTCGATACTCGTTTACTGTGTGCTGCTGCTGGTGCTTCTGCTGGCGCTGTCTTCCTTGGTTAACACAGGCCAGCGCTCTTCTCTCTGATGCACAGGCAAAATTTATTGGCCATTTCAATGGGCGTTGATGCCTAAAACGCACTCGATGCTAATGTGAGTGCCAATTAAAACTCGGCGTACGCATCGAGATCGATCGGCGCGTTGCCTTGCTGCTACACGCGCGTTTATGTGTGTTTCAGCGTATGTAGTATGCACTGTGGGAATCATAGCTATATACCGTGCGTGACTCGCGAGTTCAACGACGACAAGAATACAATCAAAAGCTTTGATTACCGTCAGAATAAATTTGCTCTGACTAATGTGATCAAGGAATAATTTAAAGGCCGTAAAGTCAAAATAGTTCCTTAATCAAAGTAACGAGATGAAGAAATACAGTCAAGCGAAACCTGCGGATATCGAAAGGTACGAGATCACTGCTTTATACATATGTTTACTTGAGAATTGTACGTGTATGGATTGCGGAGATAGTTGGTGTTGTCGACTACGAATTCTGCTCATTATCTGTGATTGCATTTCATGTACGGTCGAGATTCTGTCGGAGGTTCGTTAAGTTTGACGAGTGCTAGGCGCCGACGCGGTAATGTATAGCATTCACGCTCGAGTGACAGATATTAAGATCAGTAATCTGGTGCATAGGAACAACCGGGTGAGAAGAGATTCAAAGAGATTTCTATGCCACCAGCAAGAAAAGAAATATGATTAATTTCCTGTATCGTTCTAGTGTGTTTCATGAACAACCACAAGCAATCTTTGCCAATTAAATATTGAAATTTTCAAATGAATTTAGTTGCATCGTCGTTGTTGCTTTAGTTACATATTCCACGCTACAAAATACTCGAATGCTCGGAGAACCGAAAAACTTTTTTAATCTATCAAAACAGCGTGTTGTTTCGCGTATTAGAGCACACAAAGGGGCATGAAAATAAAAAGAGAGGGAAGAAAACGCCAGAAAAAAAAATCGTCAGCAAAGTGGCACGGCGTCACCACAGTAGCCGCTATCATCATCTCGTCAATGAGAAACAGAAAAAGAGACAGAGAGCGAGAGAAAAACGCGTGTACTTGCGCGAGAGAAAAAGAGCGAGGCATCGAGAGCAGTTCGCGCAAGCTTCGTTAGCAGTGGTGGCAGCGGTGATGGTGGTGGTGGTAGCGGCGGCGGCAGTAACAGAAGCACTCAATATTCGACAATCAAATGGCCATCAATTAGAGTATAGCTTCGTGACGCTGAAAAACAACGAGCGAGATATAGAAAAAATAGGCACGGGAAAAGAGATGATGCGCGCAGGATGAAAAAAAAGCAAACAGTGCCGGAGAGAGAGAGAGAGAGAGCTGGAGCACGAAGGGGGGCAGCAGAGGGCAGTGGATGAGGGCTTTGCTCTCTCTCTCTCTCTCTTTCGCTGTAGGGGTGCGGCCGCAGTCAGTGGCTACTATTACTACTACTACCACTACTACTACTACTGCCACTGTTGCTGCTGCTACTGCTGCTGTGCAATGAATTGCACTCGCGCATGCGTTCGATATAGTTTCTTTTTACAGGCTCTCTCTCTCTCTCTCTGGTTCGCGAGAGCCAGTCAGCCATTCGGCCACGCTTTGTTTGCCAGGCAAGTAAGCTCTATAAATAACTCGCCCGTTATACACAGGCCAAGAGAGAAAGAGAGAGATAGAGGGGGAGAGAGAGAGTGGTACTTCCCCCGGAGATATTTGCCGGCATTTATATACTTGTATATAGCACGAGAAACTACCGAGGTCTATACCTATGTATATTTATACCATTTCTCAAGCCGCATCGCTCGTGCGCGAATTTATTAAAAGCGAGTTCGAGTGTTTAATTAGTTGAGCGATTAAATTGCCGCCACCGACGCTCGTGAGCCCTAGGCAGTAGGATGGTAGCTCTAGCAGCAGCAACTAGCTCGAGCCGCTTCGAGCTCGCTAGTCTCTTCTCGCCTAATATAATATATAGCCGCTGCCACTCTCCATTGGCCTAGGATACAAATAAAAATTTTTCCCACGAACATACGAGCTCGAGCGAGAGAAGAAAATCGACGCGCGCACGTCCGCGCAGTGTGCCACGCCGCTGCCGCATACATACACATCTACGTCTGGTCGTGTAGGTGTATGTGTGCCACACGCGCCTCCAGCTCTCTACATCCTCTTCTCTTTCCTCTCTGCCTCTATCTCTCTTTCTCTCTCTCTCTGTACATGAGCGAAATGGCAATTCGCGCGCGCAGTTCAATTCTGTGCTCGCGCGCACATGGAACACACTATAAGTATTATCCCCGCCAGCAGCAGAAGCAGCGGCAGCGGCACCTATCACACCTAATTCATTTGCTAAATGGAGCTCTAATAGAATGAGAGCTTGTTAATCTACAATTTCTACTGATTGGTCGGCTGAGCGAGCTCGAGCAGCGACGACGTGCAGCTGCGGAACGTGTACGTGTATACGTGTGAATGTTACGCGTGTATGTTTATCGCGCATACATGCACTAAAGGCTCGCTCGAGCCCGGCTGTAATGCGCCCCGTAAGTGTGTGATCGATCGTGTGCTGTAAAAGCGCCGCGCGTCAGTAGTAAACAGCCGTATTAGGCCAGACGGTCGGGCGGGCAGGCGCGAGGCAGTCGGCGTTAATTTTTCCCAAGACAGTAGTAACGCGTCGCTCGCTCGGATAATTTAGCGCTGTCCGGCGTCAACAGCCCTGTATACGTACTATACATGTCGCTTATCAGCGTAACGTTGGAAGGACGTTTAATATAAACGCACGCGCGCATCGTCGCGGGTACGTGGGATAAAATAAAGCCCTAGAGAAAGATATATATATATATTATATATATGTGGAAGCTATATGATTATTCTCCATAATTAAATGCTGCTTAATTGAGACACGAGGCAAGACGCAAAAGCAGAAAGCATTAGCAGTTCAAAACATTGAAACTAATCAAAGCTATGCGAGGGAGTGAAAAAGAGAGGCGGTACTTACATGTATAATACGTAAACGCGTGGAACCATTGAAATTCACTTATCGCATTAGAAACTCGCTAAGTGCGTAATGTGCCTATATGAGGGGGGGGGGGGGGNGGGGGGGGGGTTGAGGGGAGACAAAGTATAAGAGGATTGGATAGAGTACAATTCGCTCGCAAATCGAGCTAATCGCTCGACAGAAGCTCGCCTAGAAAACAAGCGCAAAAAGCGCTGCATTATGAAACTTAGTTGCTCAATATAATTCCATGTTTAAACGCGACGAGTATGTGTTGTTTGATGTTTTTTTTTTTTTATACAACCCGCTTTTCCTTCTACTTTGGGGGTAGAGGAGAAAGAGGGAAGCGACTTTGAGGATTTATTTTTTTCAATTAATTAATCGGTGCTCGGAGTTCGTTTAATCTCCGGATATTTTCCTCAAGACGAGATAGCGCGCGCGGGTGAGTGCGTCACTTGACTCGAGGCAATTCCCACGCGCGATGGCTTGAAGTTTAGCTCTCTTGACCCACGTGCGCGTGCTGCAGTGTGCCCCGTTCGCCTCGAACACCCCTACCGTCCTCCAGACCCTCTTTTCGCCGCTTCAAATTACTCGTCGAATCAGCGCGATAAGGCTTTTGTTGGAAATTTAATTATACGAATTTCAGCGGGGCAGGGGATAAAAAAGAGTTCATTCGAGATTAATCAATATAACGACCCGCGCGGAATGAATAGCAACTGATTAGTTTCGAATTCTATCATAATATCGATGAATTTTCAATGGCTTTATTGTTATCGTTTCATTTCCCGATAACGCAAAGTGCAGCAAACAAATTCCTCGTTTTGTTATAAAGTATTACCAAACGTTACAACTAATCACGCGATAGCTTTTCTCGCAGCGCGACCAGCAGCAGCGCAGCCATTATTATCTGAATTATAAGTGATAGGCAGCGCACCATATTGTTTTTATCGTCTGTTTTAACGCGTATTGACGCTGAATTAATGCATCCATAATGTATCGATGCCTCGCGAGCGTACACCGTGCGCAAATTACGCGCGTATAACATGCACGACGCGTGTATGCACTGACTCTCGGAACGTATGCGTATGTATTCGGAACCCCGAACTAATTTAGTATACTACTGCTGCTGCAGCTGCTTGTGAAAACGTATGAAAATTTATGTTATTCCGTGTGATTAAATCGCGAGCTACTGACTACACGACGACGACTACGACGCTCAAAGGGTACATTCGTTTCTGTTTGATGTCGTGGCGGCTGATGCATCTGTACATATACAGCAGCTGCTGCTGCTGTGCCATGACTGTTGCTGCTGCTCAGTGTTACTCAGCTTATACACGTCGCAGTAGTGGTGGCGGCTGCGGCGGAAAAAAAGAAAAAGAGAGAGAAAGACCCCAGGGAGTACTTACATTAGACTTGAAATGAATCCCTTCAACGGTTTCGCTGCTATGCTGCGCTGCATCGTGCTAGCTGCCAACTAGTTGACATAAAAAATCAAGAATTAAAAAAAAATCATCTGCAAAGAAAGTTTAAGAGGGCCTTTTTTACATTCTTTTTTTCTTTTTTTTTAATTGGATGAAACTTTTGGGATTCATGTAGGCGAATCGAAAAAATAAAGCTTTTTCTTTCTCGATAACAAAGAAATTGTATTTTTCTCTAAGTATCTTCATTATAAAAATAAAAGGCAGGCTATAAAATATCGAATGAAATGGGTGAATTTACAATGAAGTTTTCTTTGAAAAGCTACCGATCAAACGCGGTACCGCTCGAACGAGTACTTTTGCTTCGACGCGCACGATGCACTAAATAAGTACAGAAATGTTTGAATTTGCGAAATTTGCAAATCAACTTTAGCAATAGGAGTTTATACACATACATATTATCTGTTATATACATGTAAGTTTGACATGTGATCAAACTTGTATGTGTTGAGATTGATAGAGTGGGGATTGAGCATTGTAAATAAAGGCAGTAGGATTCAATGGGTCGTCGAGTATAGACTGCGAGAATTCGGCATTTTGAGTTGATTCAGGTATTGTAAATATAGTAATTTATAAGTGTACATGTTAATAAAAAAGGTATAAATATACAGCTTTAAAACTGCAACAACACATGCATAATCCATCAATTACCTCTGAAAAGATAACTTATATACACACGCACCCTGGCTCGGAATAATTTAATCGATTTTGCCATTCGCATAAAGTTTTAATTAAATACAGCTAAATTGGAAAATAGTAATCTTATTTATATATAATAGGAATATATGTAGCATTCCAATGGGGTCAATATACTCGTTCAGCAAAAAAATGCAGTCGTGTAAAAAAACGATTCGAGTTTATTTCTATGGACTCGCGTTAATAGCTACGATCACTCGTTTACATAGCTGTAAATAGGGAGGGCCCGGATTCCCATTATTTTCAAAGCAATAAATCTTCATATCCATGCCGAGTCGAATGTATATATAAAAAAAGCACAGGAAAGGGGTTGGAAGCGAGGGACGTAGGAGAATTTAAATTTCCTCGAGTACATCGCCGCGCTAGAAAAGATAGAAGGCCTCTAATCGGTCTTCTTCCTCGCTGGATTTGAAAAGAATGTCAAGAGAGGGAGAAAGAAAGAAGCGCAGTGGAGTTCTTGCAACGGCATGCAAAAATTTTTACCGAATTATGTTGCGCGACATTCAATTTGGAAGCCGTGAGAATATCTGCTTTACGCTATACGACGACGACGAGCCCGAAGGAGAGAGAGAGAGAGAGAGGGCGAGCATGGTACAACCGGCTTGCACGTGAAAAAAGAAGGAGCAAAAGTTTAGGGCGGGAAATGGACGGAAAGAGGAAGCGTAAAAGCTATCGGTAAAAAAGGAGCGAGGTGGCGTTTTATATCTATAGCGCGGCGAAGAAGACGAATGATCCGCCGAAAGTGCATGCCAGGCACCGAGCAGCGCCCCATGGAATCTCCCAAATTCACTTCGTTCTCACTTTCTATCGCGGCGATATATATGGCCGATTCTCTGTGAAATCGAATGGCCAAAAAATTTTTTTTTCTGGAAATATGAAAAACTTGCTGTTTCCGATGTCAGAAATGTCCCCAAATTTTATTAGAATTTTTGGGACCATCTATCACTCTTTTTTAGAGGCCCGAAGTTGGCCATTTTAGGGTTTTTTTGAAATTCATGAAAAATCACAAATATTCAAATAATTCCTGGATCAGGGTAGAATGATTCAAAAGTAAAAGTGCCCAGCAACTTTTTTGTTGGAAATTATCCAAATTTTCAGAAAAAAATATGCCAAAGTGATTGGAGCCACCTAAATACATAATAGTGGGAAAACATAAAAAAAAACACAAAACAAAAAATCTACTCGAGTTCGAACCGGACTTCCATTTCCTAAACTATGTAAAAAGCTTCCCAAAGATGTCAACTAATGCCTGATAAAGTTTTGTAATGGGTCTTAAAGTTTAACGCAATGTAGACAACAATGTGTGGCGAAAAACATGCAAAAAAGGTCAAAAATAGGCCCAAAATGCCTATAATCACCAAAAATAGCCATTTTCAGACCTTTTTTGCATGTTTTTCGCCACACATTGTTGTCTACATTGCGTTAAACTTTAAGACCCATTACAAAACTTTATCAGGCATTAGTTGACATCTTTGGGAAGCTTTTTACATAGTTTAGGAAATGAAAGTCCGGTTCGAACTCGAGTAGATTTCTTGTTTTATGTTTTTTTTTTGTATGCTTTCCCACTATGATCTCTTTAGGTGGCTCCAATCACTTTGGCATATTTTTTTTCTGAAAATTTGGACAATTTCCAACAAAAAAGTTGCTGGGCACTTTTACTATTGAATCATTCTACTTTATTCCAGGAATTATTTTAATATTTGTGATTTTTCATGAATTTTAAAAAAACCCTAAAATGGAAGTTCGACTTTCGTCCCTTGTCACGTAATATACTATTACCTACACACAAAGCACGCATCGAGCCTATCGTGTATTCCACTAGAAATGTAGGGAAAAAGAAAACCCTATACGTATAGACGCACGAAATTTCGTACAGTCGCGAAGGTGCACGCGCGCGCGAGCAGGGGAAATACGACTCGCGTATCAGAAAATACGTGTTTTGCACGGGATATATGCAGACGTAGGGTGTGGAGAGGGCGAAATATCCTGTGAGTATGGAAATATGTGTATTAGATTTCAGCACGCGATATTACTTCGGCCGACAAAATATTTACCTACTTCACTGCGCGCGCGAGTTGTAAGTAACATCAACCCGAAGAGTTGTAATGAGAAATCTGACGTACTGTATCGAGTTCGACGCGGAAAAAAAAGAAAAAGGAAAAAAAAGAAAGGAAGGAAGAAAGAAAAAAATAGTGCACTCACGCGCATGGCATCGAGAAAATATATTTCGGCTTCGCGTTCAAGCCATGCAGCGCTCATTCGTGTGTGTACGTATACTGCCGCGAAGTATGGAGCGAATACGTCGCCAGCAGCAGAGGTAGTATAGCAGCTCGGCAGGCAGCTAATATAATGCAGAGCGAAAAAAATCGGTTAAAACATATCGGAAAGAGCAAGAGACACTCTTGCCGAGCAGGAGAAAGGGAGACGGATAGAGAGCAAAATACAATAAAGCATGAATTGTGCAGGATCGTTGGGAATGCCGAACGTGAATGTATGTGTACGAGTGCACGGATGTCCCCGTGTGTGTGTGTGTATCTCTCTCGCTCTCTCTTCTCTTCTCTCTGCTGTTCAGTGATCGTGCGCGCATGTATACGAGGTGCATAAAATTTGCATTCACAGCGAAATTTCAGCGAAAGGCTTGTGTGTACCTCGTGCTGCTCCCGGTGCTGCTGCTGCTGCTGTTGCTGCTGTGTTATAGCTACTGCATCGCTCTCATCTTTTACATGCGCACAGAGACACACATACCTATACAGTCAGGCGGGATCGAGCTCGAGCTTCGCGTGTGTACATCACTTCTTGGGGAGTTCATCTCTATGCGCGCGGAGCTGCTGTTGCAGCACAACGTCGGGCAGAGATCGTCGACTGAGCTGCCACGTATACAGCGCGCAGATAGCAGTAGATAGCAGCAGCAGCAGCAGTAGTAGTAGTAGTAGATCGCGAGAGCACTTCGTTCCAATTTTTTTTCTCAGGATGTCTCATTGTCTGGGGTGGGCGTCTTTCATTCGCTCGTCGATATATATACGTATACTATACCCCTCTCTTCCAATTCTGCCATCCAGCCAGTGTAAGTGAGTGTACGTGTGTGGATAAAAGAACCAGCTGAGTAGGCAATATCACAGTTGACTTGGCCGATCGGTTGCGGCATACTAAGCGCGACTTTACAGGCACAGACGCACACATATTATACTCACTTTCGCACCGGATCGTTGCAGGCGTACGTACCTATATACACTCGCAAGCTCGTGCGCGTACGCTTGCAGCAGTGTGTAGATGTGTGCAAAGGTATGTCGAGTGATTTTTTCCCCTCTCTTTTTTTCGATTTTTTCCCCTTTTGCTTCCTTTTTTTTCTAGCAGACATCGCGGAATGTTAAATAAGCATCTACGCGCTTGTATAGAGCGCGAAATATTCCACGAAAAAAGGAGAAAGAGGGAGAGAGAGGGCGAGCATGTGACAAGACGGGAAATTGGAAAATTCAACTCGAAGTCGATCTGTCACCTACTTCCTCGAGCAAGTCAAGTTCTCGAAGTAAGGTTGTTTTTCTCTCTCTCTCTCTTCCTCTCGCTCGCACTTCTGCCCCCGCAAGCTCTTTCCCCCTTCTCCTCCTGCCCCTCTGCCGTCGTCCCTTTCGCGTGCTGCACACGCGCGGGGTCTTGCAGGCGAGAACTTTTCTTTTATGCTCATACTATACTGAAGGGACTATCAACGACGACAAACTTGGCGAAAAATTCCTCGACGCAAAAGAAAGAGAGTGAGAGAGAGAAAGAAAGAGAACGATAGAAGCTCTATACTCCTTTCTCACATTATAGAAAAGAGAGCTAAGACTTTTGGCTTCTCAGTTGTTGCTGCAGTGCGAACGTGGCCGCGTCGATGACGTTTGAGAAATAGGCTCTCGCCCGTTGAATGACACGAGTGCGTCGATTATCGGCACAGTGAAACTTATACGAGCTCGACTTTTCTTGAGCCAACAAAATATTTGTTAAATCCGTCGGTATAGAACATACGCTGTATACAAATTACTATGGCTTACAAAACATTCGTATCGATGAGATCGAGGTGGAGAATTTACACGCCAATTTCGCGAGATCACATAAAAACAGTCATTTTCCTCCCCGTGATTTACATTAAAAGCTCGCACTCGTGCAATGATCGCATGATCCGCGAGAGATCAGAACTCGCGCGAACTAATCATCTCGTTAATTTATTGATAATTAAGCGCGCGCCAACCACGTTAACACGTCCATATATCGCATAACAGGCCGCAAAACCATTAATAAAGGCTATTATTACGCGTGCACGAGCACTTTTTTCCATCAGCTGTATAATTCGCTGCTCTCGCGCGCGATCTCATTATTATACACGCTAACGCGCCCATGCGCGCACACGCGCACAAACGCATACACGTACACATATATAAGCATCAACGTGGGGCTTTGGCAATGCCCGAACGCGCGCCAAGCGTACATATATCTGCTCCGCTCGGTCTGAATCGGAGTAAACGCCCGATTTATCGAGTGGCTTGATTATAAACGATATCGACATTCGCCTATAACTCTCTGTGCAATCTGCTCGTTTCTCCCTTCTTCTCTCGCTTTTTTTTCTTCGCCTATATTTACTCTACAACTATATATATACGAAAACGCGCGGTGGCTACGGATTTTCCTCGAGACTTGGCTTTTATCAACCGCTGCAGTTTCGGAGCCAATGACTTGCGGCGTCGGTGGCGGCGGCAGCAGCCGGAGCTTTATGTATATAGCGATGGATTACTATACCAGCTTGGCGCTTGCGCGCCAACGCGTTCCGCACACGTTCTTATAATATACGTGACGTGTCTACTCAACTTTTTTTTATATTTATTTATTTTTTCTGCGAACCAAAAAAAAAGTACAGCAAATTTTCAATAAAAGAGTACTATACTACCTAGACTAGTATAAAAGAGTAGTAGTCTACTACCTCGATGTTTTCTATGCTTAATATATGACAATATATATTTGCGTGCAGACCATGTTTATTCGCTGTCTGGAATCCAAACTCGGGATTCATCTTTAAATAAAAATTTTATACTCGTACTTTTTTCCTTTGGCTCATTGTACTCTGGTTGCGACTGAAAATTTTTTTGAATTTTTCTCCCCGTTACTTAAAAACGCGTCAAAGGTTCAAGAGTATCACCGCGTCTCGTGTAGCGGAAAATATATAAAAAATAAACCCCGTCCCAGATTTTTTTTCAATTTTAACACACTTGACTCACATATTGCGTACACTCTTTTATTCATCACATGAAAGCGTGTCGCATAATAAAGAGAGCGGGGAAGAAGTTGATAAACTATGAACTTCGCCATTTTACATTGCCATTAGTTCTCTCTGATGCTTTTATATGCCCCCCGAGCAACAAATTGCACTGTCACGTCGAGCTGCTCTCGCGAACGTCGCAGTGGCAGCAGCAGCAGCAGCAGCAGCAGCAGCGAGACTCGCTTGGATGCAACTTAATTGCGCTCACGAACGAGTTTTTCCAGCACTTTGCTAGCTTCGAGTTCTTGAAAATACGTTTCGCACGAATATCATATATATATATATACATATACATCTATATATTCACGCACTTTGATGTTTTCTTTTTCGTTTAATACCATTTGAACATTACGTGCACCACGCGTGTATAAAGGATGAAGCTCCAGTACGCGAGCGTCCGACCTACGTAAATAATCATCGAATTCTTAAAATTCTTACTTATATACTCTCGTCTCATCAGGCTTTACACGACGAGATTTTATAGGACCGCGCACAGTAGTCCTATAATTTCTGCTCTACCACTCGGAGAGCTGCGCTTGGTTTTAAGGACTGCATCACACGAGCTTGCAAGGAGTCGTGAGAGTCGAGTTTGCCTATCTCTAGCGACCTCGAAGCTATACCCAGAGCTATATTTTCTTTTTCCAACATCCCCTCGTGCACGAAGCAAGTTAAATGGTGGAAAATCCTTTGGGAAGTGGGAGTAAAAAAGAAGAGAAAAGAGTGAGAGGGAAAGAAAAGAAATTACGGGATTGTATATTACAGAGGAAAGAAAAGACGCTCGAATTGCTCTCGGTGGCAGTTCGAGGATAGCAGGGCAGGCAGCTGCAGCGGTGGCGGCGGCGGCGCTTGTCGGTTTTAAACTCTCTGATTCGAAAGCGCACCATTTCTCTTATAAACTACCACTATTGCTGCTGCTGCTGCTCATTTCAAATAGAGACGAGCTTGCAAGGCGCGTAAAGCTTCAAGCTTACGCTTGCTTTTGACAAAATGCGTTGTGTATATATGCGAGCGAGTCGCGCCTCGCGCGCAATTAATTTTTTACTTAGCGTGAAGGGAAAGACAATCATATTAATGCGATCGTTTGTTTTAATAATTCCTCATACATAATAGAAAATATGTATAATATTTATGAAATGATAAATATATAAAGGGCTCGTAAATATATTCGTCGATTCGAGGCATTGGATGCACAGACGCGCATATAATTCGGAGCGAGCATGGAAACCAATCGAACTGACAGACAAAGAGAGATAAGGGAGAGCGTGAGAAGGGATAGAGATAAAATGAGAAGCGAACGATGCTCGATGTTTCTCGTGCGGCTGGTAAATATATCATGAATATTTCAAAAGTTAATCACTCCATCGGGAGCCCGGCGAACGGCCGTGTATGTACAAGGGTATATATACTGGTTGAATATACATATAGATAGGCGTGAGAGGAGGAGACGCTGTGCACACACACACATACACGCACGCACACACGTATATGCGTTTTACACACATACGATAGCTTACGAGGCATCGGCGCGAGCCGCAAAATATTTTAACACGAGCTTCGTTCCGCGCGCGTTCGTATTCTCCGTTCTGCGCGCACTCATTAGCGCATAATATGCAAGAAAATTTGAATTGTAAATGTGTTTGTGCGCGCGCATATCGCAATCATCGACCGCAAAGCTGCACACACGCACACCCACGTATTATAGACGAAGCATATATGTAGTCGCAGTAGTAGCAGTGGTCGCAGTAGCAGCTCGACATCATGTAGCAGCGTACACGCAGGCAGCCAGACATACACAGAATTTCTCTTGTACCAATGACGGTCTGCACGCGCGCCTTGTATTTGTAATACATGCACCCATACGCAGGAGGTAGGAGCTGCGCACACATTAGCGTCACGTCGCTTTATGAAATTGACCGTACGTTATATAGGTGTCAGTTTAACACGTCAAAGCGTCCAAACCCCCGCGCCCACCCATCACACACACGCGCACGAATTTCTATATTAACAAAGACTAGATCACATAAATGCCCCCGCTCTTACATATGTGCGAGAGCCCCTGTGATAAGGATAGCTTCCGATAGGGTCCGACTTGCTAGCGTAAGGGTACAAACGACGATCGCTACAACGGCGGCGGCGTTCTCAAATGCAGGCACACAAACTTGTATACGTTGCTGCGCGTATACGCAAGCTCTATGCACACTCACACACGCAATATATATAAATATGGGCTCGGAACTCGTACAGTATAAGTACATGGCGATCCATACCAGTAGACCGAGTAAATAGTGTGTATACGTGTTTCGAGTGCCCCCGGGCGATTCTCGACCCCCATCTCGCAACGGTTGAGCACGCCTATATATACTGTATATAGAGGCAACGTGCTACGAGCGCACACGAATTTATATGCATTTATAAGCAGCGAGAGAGAGAGAGAGAAAGCTGCAAGTGCAGCACCGCTTCTCTTGGAGCTCTCTCTCTCTCTCTCTCTCTCTGTCTCTGCATGCTCCCAGTACTCACTTTTGCGGCTCGTGCCTTTACAGAGCCTGCAAGCTGCTTATGTCTATATGTACGTCGTGACTCTTTTAATTCCGAGAGGCAGTAATAGGAAGAGACTTACCGGTTTTGAGAGATTTGCAGCCATACACACTTAGCTTAGCGCGCGAGTATATTATATACTTTTTTTTTTGCCTCCCTCGCTCTTTCGACTTTTCTTTTCCATCTCCTCGTATTTATGCTCTCGTTTCCTCACGCGCTCTGCTATACGTACCTATATATCGCGACCGCCCCGCTGTGCGCGGGCACGAACATTTCTTTCGGAGCCGTCTCGTATATACCGCGCGATGCGGTTATTTTAAGCAAATTTTTCTCTCGCTTTCTTCTTACTAGCAGCGGCAGCAGCTCAAACTCGAAAGTTATTTTTATGATTTTGCAAGAATAATTAAGCTGTGCGCACGTCTCGCGCTGCGGCGCTTCTTCTGTATGATAATTGAGTCCTAATGTATCAGGGACCAAATTTGAAATTCAAAAAAATACTCGAGCGTAGCAGCAGGAGGACTAGGCTCTGTTGCGACTATGAATTACTTTGCGTACAAGCCAACTCGCGCAGTCCTTGACCCTTATACGGCGCGCGGGAGCCCTATATAATACTACTTGCACTCTTTTGCGGTCCTTGCCTCGTTGTTCTCTTCTTTTTTTTTGCTCTGCTCTGCGCTGCTCTCCTCTTTCTCTCTTCCTCTTCCTCTTTTCTTTCTTGCGAGCTGTGCACCACTGCGCGTTAGCCCTCGAGCTTTGTGCGCTGAAAAATTTAAATTTAAGAGCGACGTTGAGGTATTTTTACGTTTTTTTATAGCGCAATTACCGGAGTTACCTCGTGCGGACACGTTCACTTTTATTTTCAGCCTTTTCTCTTTCTCTCTCTCTCTCTCGCTCTCTGCATTCGGGTGGTCACGTGTGCATGCTCTCTATACGTCGTGGCTAACGACGAGAGAAGAGAGAGAGAGCGACTTTTCTATCATAAAATTTGTCACCGAAGTATTCGGTTTGCATATATCTATCTAACTTTGCAGGATCAAAATGTATTTTTGTACGTACGTACGTATTCGCACATAGATTGTTGCGACTGTTCTAGAGCTGATCTTGGGCCAAGTGTGCAAAATGTACAGCTGCAGAGAAGCGATGCTGCAATATCATAGCGCATCCAAAATTGTAATACACGCTCGGGTCGTGCTTATATAAATTCGATATCGCGTCGGGGTCACGAGACGGGGGTGGCTGTGCGCTAGCTGCTATAGTGCGCAGACATTAGCAAGTCATCGAGTTAACGCTTAGGGCGTATAATAGTAATAGTAGTAGTAGTGGCAATAGTAGTATTAGTAGTTTGCTCCGAATGCGCAAGATGCCATAAGTATATAAAGTAACTTTTCCACCTATTGCAACGCAGCTCAGCAGACAGAGTTCGGGCGCGCGCGCATATACATACGATCGCGTACTATAACGCGGGAATATGGCCGGCTATATGCGAAAGTCGCTCAGCTCGCGTCGGCGTGCAGATCGTCTGGCGCGCCGTGTTTGCCCCGACACGAGGCGCGATGTTGCAGAAACTTGTTCGCTGTCTGCGCAGCGCGCACAACTCGCACACACGAGCGGTACATTACAAGCTGTAACTAGGACGCGCGTTGGGCTGGGAAGTTTATACCGTCGTATAAGCGTCGATAAAAACTTGATAAAATTCGACCATTAAAAATGATAGATTATATTCGCGCTCTTTCAGCGGAAGTGTCGTGAAGCTGCTGTGTACTCCTATGCCTGCGCACTGCGTATACATAAGTTCAATGCCTTCGCGCTTGAGAGAGAGAGAGAGAGAGAGAAAAGCTCGAGAGCCGAGCGAGATAGTTACACGCGAGCAGCTCCGAGGAAAGAAGTAGAAGTAGAAGAAGAAGAAGAAAAAAAAAGCTCGTAGGTGGCAGATCTTCAGCGCCGGAGTAGTAGCTAGTTGCTCGAACGCGACTCGAGTCAAGCTACATGTACAGCAGTGTATGTAGTTGAGCTGCTCGTCGTGCCGTACACTGCACACTGTACAGTCGTATATGCGCACACACCCACCCACACGTGTGCCGCTGTGCAAAGGGGGTAAGAAGTGGTAGTAGTAGCTAGCGGTGGGTGGGTGTGTGCGCGCGCGAGAGAGCACTGCACTCTTATTTCAGTGCTAGAGCTTGGCTTGGCAGCGCTCGGCGGCGGCAGCAGCAGCAGCAGACTTGTCGCGCTCGAGTAACAAGCTACTACATACGGCTTATATATACACACAGCTACTACCTGCTACGTATAACGTACATATATATAAAACATCTACAGCTGTTCACACGGCTCATTAGACGAAACGCGGACGCGTGCGTACCTAGAGCTCCGCCACTATATATATATACGTACGTCTCATCTTTCTCTTCTCTCGTCTCGAGGTCTCTTTATCTTTTCGCGAGCCTGCCACCTGTCACGTACGTTATTATAAGTATTATTATATACATTGTACGTCGTACTGCTCTCGTTGCATTCGTTGTTAACTATCGCAGACCCCCCCACGAAGTCTCGTACCCGTGCCGTGAGTTTTTTTTTTTATTTAGCTCTTACGTAACGCGCCCCAACGATCGTACGCAGTGCGTGCAAGCTGCAAGCCCGAAGAAGAATTCTCAGAAATTAATCATCCCTACGATTGAGAATCCTCTTTGCAAAGCTCTTAGTCTGCTCTCGTAGTCGTCGTCGTCGTCGTCGACGCTGTCTCGAGCTTTTATAACAAGTGAATTCTCACCTATTTGCGAGATGCGCTGCCTGCTGCTGTTGTACAAGGGCGCGCGCAAGGGTGTGACGCGATATTTTTATCGTCTTTGCGCCGAGCGATAACGCGCGGGCCGTAACCTTTCAGAGCTGCTGTTGCGCTGTAGGCGAGGCTGCCGGAGCCCTCGCGGGAGGTGGGGTAAAAAAAGTTTAAAGGCTTTTCCGGCATAATGCACAGCTAGGCGACGATCAAAAGTTTACCCAAAACTTGCTGCTGCTGCTGTAGCCTATAGAGCACGAGCCCGCTCGCTTGTATTCAAACCCAGAGTTTCGTATACGTGTACCTATTGAGTACACGCGCGCTTATATATATTTTTGAAAGCTGCAGAATGTTACAGTGCATAGAGCAGCAGCAGCAGAAGCAGCGGTGGTAGCGGCGGCGGCGGCAGCAGCAGCAAAGTACATCGAGATATTAACTTTCTCAAACAGTCATGTTTCATCCTCGGCCTATACAAAACTTTTTCCCTATGCAAAACGTGTTAGCGAACGCGTGGCAGAGGCATTAGCTCTTGTAGATCATATTTTATACTCGTGCACGCATTCATAAAGCTTCGCTGTGGTACATGTGTATATGCGAACGTGTACCCGCGTACATAACGCCCACTTTTTTTTTCGTACTTTGCGCAAAACATCGAGAATCTCTCGCTTGTGCGGGGGCATTCTTTGAGCTGCTGTCTGTCCGTCTGTCCCTCCTTTACTTTAACAGTCACATAAAAGTTGGCAATCGAGGGCAATATCTCGTTAAACGTCCGATAAAAAAATCCCTCCTTTGAGGGTATTTAAACGTACAAGCAAGGATTCTCTGGCCGAACAAAGACGCCTTGCGAATCTATACCCATATATTTGCGAGATGCAGCTCTGTCGTGGTATAGTACGAGTATACAGATATATATATAATAGTTCAAATTAAACGATGCACGATACTCGCTCTCGATGCTTAATTGAAGCCAAAGCTCGCCTCTCACTCACCCACACACACATAGCCAACCCCCGACCGATCCACACGCTCGAACGCACTAACGAAATAAAACTGATCTCTCTTTTTTTCTTTTCTCCGCTCTCAGTTGCAGAAATTGGCAGAAAAGGCCTGGAGTGAGCTGAGGGCAAAATATCGAGTATGCTGCAGCAACGACTTAATTGGATTAACGAACGGATAAGACATTCACAAGCCGAGGCCGGCTGAACGTAGTAGTATACGTATATAGCTCTTTCGCAAGTGTCAGCTACACGACCAAGCGGCAGCACCGGCAGAAAAAAAGGGAGCGAAAAAAAAACGACCTGAACAAGTTTTCCTCCTCTCTTCCCTTCTCTTCTACTACGTCTTCTTCCTCCATCTACTTTCCTTCCTTTACTTTTGCTCTTTCGTACCTGCTGCCGTATACGCTCGTTCGCCATCGCCGTTCTCATCTGCGGGACCGCAAAATTTAATTGGCCTGTTTTCGAGCCCAATGGTACACGCGGCACATGCAGAGAACTGCGAGAAAAAGCTCCCCGACTACTACTACGACCAGTAGAAGAAGACGAAAAAGCAGCAGCAGTAGTAGATAATGAAGGACGACGGCGACGTGACATCCGCACGACCGAGTCGTCAAAGGTGAAAGCTGGAGCCGAGGCCGTTTGTCGCAGGAGGGCGAGCTCGCCCTCAGAATGGAGCTGCTGAGGACACTCCTTATATTAGTACTCAGTGCGTGCCTCATGCGCAGAGTACAGCCCGTTGCGACCAAGACCAAGCCAAATCCTCGAGTCGTTCAGACCAGGTTCGTACTTACAAATTTTACATTTAATACTTTATCGTATCTTTGTCAATCTTTTCCTTTGTCAATTTTTAAAGCGCTTGGACGTGTCGCTTTTATTTTTGGTGTGCGCGTTTATATACATAGCGAAACGAGATTAATCAAGCGTTTCATTGAATTTGAATGGTGATGAAGCGCGCACGAGCTTCTCGGCAGCTTGAATGAAACAAATTCGTGTGCGCGCGCGCGTTGAGCGCATTACGGAAATGGCTATACATGATGTACGTGAGTATACGCCTTCTGTTAAAAGCCTTCATTTACGTAAAAATAATAATATTACAAAATACAACGCGCATGAAAGAGAGAGAGAGAGAGAGAGAAAGAGAGAGAGAGAGAGAACGGCGTAGAAAAGTTAAAGTACTATAATATTACAATTAAATTTCATCGGAGCCCAGTTGGACGAGCAGCCATTGACTTTATTAAATTTAGCTTAGCGCTCGTGAAATAAAAGGCTCAAAAATGTAATATAAAAGTCCTCGTGAATTCGGTAGATAACTTTTATAATTTTCTGTACATGTAGATCAATGAACAGCAAGAAAAAAAGCTAATAAAATGATTTTTGAACCATCATAAAATGTTTCTATGGTTACATTTTCATGTTAATTCTCTTACAGTTATTTGAGCATAATCAATTAGTAAAGTTTTTGAAAATAATTTAAACTTCCTCCTGATCTCTTATCCAATTATTTTATGTACGTCAGAAATGAGTACGCGCGTTTGCTAAACCCACAACCAAATGATTTAATTAAATCGCTGTAAGTACCTTACAAATGCTATAAAAACAAAATTCAAAGGTTTTCGTGAAAATAATAGTTGATAAAATACAGCTTAAATCAGTAAATTCTTGATACGTGTCTCATATCCATAGAAATAATAATGATCGACACATAACTATAGAGAAAAATGACATCACACCTTATGATTCTTTTGCCCACAATATAACTCGAAACGGGAGCACAGCTGCTTGGCAATTGTTCAATTTTTTTGCCACTGAATCTTTTTCTCTTGTCGATGCTCTTGAGCTACATCGGGTAATCCTCGAGAGAATTTTTTTGAATCTTTTGGAAACAAGAATTAACTTTGCTCGATGCGGTTGTTGATTTTTAAATTCTTTTCTTCCTCGACGCGTTTAACGCACGTACACACTGATGCCTAATTGACGAGCTCTTGTTAATTTAGCATTTCGTCGATTTTTGAAATTCAATATGAATACCGATCGAGAGGGTATTTTTTTTATTGCCTGACTGGAATTTTTCTGTATCACTTAAAAAATAAAATAGCCTGGCCAACTTCTCTCTAGAGTAATTTTACTAGTTTTTGGCAACAATTTTTTCATTATTATCAGCAGTATTTTGCTACCACTGCATAATATTTTTTGATACGATTTTCGGACGAATATTTCAGTTCTGACCTATATTTTTAATGTTAAATCGAATTTCAAACTTGATACGATCAATATTTTTTATGTCAACTTTTATTGCATGTTGCATTTTGGTATGTACGGTATACTTTCATATAATAAATTGAAAAAGTTGTTTGATTACGTCGATGAATCTTAAGATGCAACTAAAAATATATTTCAAAATACTCGACAGTTTTATCAGCGTTCCTCAAAATACATTTTTCGACCGACGCTTGGTTAATGCATAAGACCATCGCTTGAACGGTTCAGGCACTGAAAGGCGTCCGCCAAAGCTTCGATGGTTTATCCTATCAAAGGCTTTGCCTAGCATCAAATAGCACTAACAGGGTGATTGAATCTTGCTCAATTCCACTGTGTGTTGTATATGTGTGTAGACGTGTGTGTGTGTGTGCATCATCGGATAAGACGCAAGAGAGGGAGAGCTGATTATTGGGTGTTGTGTTCCGAATGAAAAGCACATTCTCACAGAGTGCAGCCGAAAGATTGTTTTCTCTCTTCGTGGGCAGGTAACCCAGAATTTACCTTGCGGGTAATCTAATCCAATACTTTGGTCCAGGAGAGGGAAAGTTCTTATACGTGTGCGGGGTAGGTTGAATTTCATTAGAACTTGGGTTTTGATAAGGAAACTCGATTCGAAAAAGAGAAATAATAATAGTAATAAAGAAAAAAAAGGATTCTAGAAAATGCAGCAGAGTGTGTATAGCATGGGTAAGATGAGAATATACAGGAAGTACACCGAAACGGTCCAAAAGGGAACGAAGGATTTTGCCAAAGTACACGAGATATACGCGGAAAGGGTTGTACAGTACTTTATCTAGTTAAATCGCATTAAAACCGAAAGCACACGCAGTACTTTCTAGCGCTAAAACGTGAATGTACCGCGGTATAATATTGCCAATGCATTCTCGCACATAGCCGCGCAAAACGTGGTCTGCGTGCAAAGCCGCTATTGTGTGTGTCACGTTATAATAGTAAACGTTTGATTCCATAATACAAAGACAAGCTCAAATACGTAAAGTGATCTCAAGGAGAAAAATAAAAGAGAGAGAGAGAGAGAGAGGGAGAGAGAGAGGCGAGAAAAAAGTTCCTCTCACCATCTGAGACTTAATTTATTCCTTGAGCAAAAACTTGTATAGAATCAAAGTGGGTTTCTTCATCTTTTTTTTATCCACTTTTCCCCCGTAAAATAAAGAGCAGCTAACGAAGGAAGTTTTTTCGTTTTTTTCAGGTACGGAAAGATTCAAGGTATTATAATGTCGTTCGAGGGTGCAAAGTATCTGAAGCCAATCGACGTGTACCTTGGGGTGCCGTACGCGACCCCGCCGACCGGTGGTAATCGGTTCTCACCGACGAGGGCGCTCAGCCCCTGGGACGGAAACAAGTGAGTCATTAATCATACAACATCGTTTACTACTGCACTCTAACTAATGTCCGTACGATTACCTACTTTTTTTATGTGAGACTTCTTCATGTACAACGATCGGTACTTGTTTGGTCACTAACTGAAGTTTGATCGGAATAGCTAACATTGGTTCTATCACACATTATCGTCGATTCAACGCATACAATTATTTTTTTAAACTCAGCGACAAAAAGAGGGCCATGACCTATTTTATTAACGCAGCAGTATATAAAAAGAATCACAATGGTTGCACGAGTACGCAAAATGAATAAAAGGAGAAGTTTTTCACTTACTCATAAATTTTTGTCTCTAAAATAATCTGAACCAAAATCAAGTACTATTTTTTTCTGGAAAAGATTTTGAACATTTGCCACTGCAGGTGAAGTTGCGTGTATTCAATGCTCAAGCATTCACATAGGAAAAAAGAAAAAGAAATTCATTGTTGATTATTCTCTGCACTCGCGCATCGATAAAATAAAGTTTGATCTCTGAACTTTAATCTCGGTCAATGTTCATTACATTGGAACGATAGAAATGTACACTCCACGATACATTCAGCTTGAAACCTTCGGGTCTAATTCAGTTTCTTCTGAATTTCGAGCTTTCTCGCTTCCTCGGTCAAGTTTCATTTATATAAACGAATTCGTGTGCGGTGCTGCTGCGCACACACGTATCCGAGGTAAATTCTATGGTCCTCGTTTTGTAGCTTCATGTGAAACACGTATGAGCGAACCGACCGCAAACCATACATGTACGTATATATATACTGATAGTGCCGTGTACGTATGCGCGCGTTTGAATTTCAGATTGGCCGAACGCCTCGGTCCTGTGTGTCCGCAAAAACTGCCGGACATCACGAACGAGCAGGAGGCGCTCGATCGCATGCCCAGAGGCAGGCTCGAGTACCTCAAGAGGGCACTGCCGCATCTGCGCAACCAGAGCGAGGACTGCCTGTATCTCAACATCTACGCCCCGGCAATGGGTAAGTTTTTTTATGGTTATAAAATGATAATAATGATGATGATAATTCGCAATTGGCCCTCGTAATATTTGCATTTTCATTTTTGACTGTATGCGGCTTGAGAGGCAAGGTATCGAGCCAAGAGCTTAAGTAAGCAGCTCTCTCTCCAGCTGCACAGAATAAATCAATTCGCCCGTGCAAGTTATGCTGCTTTATGCGCAGTATAAGACTGTGTTGACTTTGGCGTGAATTCCGCGCGCTACAGTTCGTTCGTTCGTTCGCGCGAGTCGAAGCAATTTTACCACCGGCGCCGTAATTTAGTAATCGCGAGGAAATCGTCGGGAAATACCGAACTGCGAGCAGATAGCTGCAGAACAAAGAGAGGAAGAAAAAAAAATTCCCCAAGTCAGCTTTTTCATTACACACGTGGAGCTATATATAATTCGAGTGCAATGCGAGCTTACAGCACAATGCACTGCACCTAGTGAGCGAGCGAGCGAGAATGGCGAAAGCCTCATTCGTCTCCAGAACACTAGACGTCACGATCATCCGGTGTAAACAATATTACACGCGGAGTTGCTGAACTATATACCTGGAGCGTAGCCTGCTATGTATAGGTATATAATATAATACTGCCACAAGCTCGGCCTCACGCTTTTGCTCATATAATAATTCCGACGCGCGTCGCTGGCTTACACACATATACACACACGCTCGCGCGTATAAACACACGCATATAGTTTGTAATATGAAGTATAGTAGGTAGACGACAACGGCGACGACGTACCCTGTCCTCGTCGTCTAACTAATATGTCGACGTTGATTTTCCGTTCGTTACGTCCTCTCACTCTTGTAGCAGCGCAAGCGTCTGTGTGTGTGTGTGTGTGTGTGTGTGTGAGTATGCATGATACGTAAATAAAACAGTGTATCGCCGGAACCGAGGCCGGCAATGAATAATGATGATGCGGGCCTGGTAAACTCGCTGATACACACCGTATATCTATATATAGGGCAACGGACGCACGCGTATGTGCGTATATAGCTGTCTGTAAGCCGAGAAACTTGACGGGCATCATTACTTGCCAATACCCCCGAGCTAGAGCGAGCTTTCGAGTTGAATGATTTTCGTGTAACTTCGAACAAGCCTCTCTCACCGCGCTGCTAGTAATTTATTATATTATGACATTATTTAGTACGCGCATCCGCTAAACATAATGAAGACATCATTGAGAGGCTTTATTGTTGTTTGGAGGACTGGGAAGGGTTAAATTTCGAGACGACGGATTGTGCGGGTGATATGATTTTTTCATACCAGTGGCCCGAAAGTGACTACTTCCCGGCCGCTGCACAAAACGGGAAGAGCTATTTTCGGGCCACGGGGTATGAAAAATAGTATACAGGCCTAAGCCGCGAAAACAGAAAGGCTCAGGGCACGTGTTTATTGGCCTCGGCTTCGCCTCGTCCGCTAATTACACGTACCCTGAGACTTTCCTGTTTTTGCGGCTTAGGGCAGTAATGTACTATTCGACCACATCCACAACAGTCTGCGATGACAAGAATATAAAACAAAAACTGTGTTTCACAAATTATATCTCTTTCTATTATACTCCGCTCATCTGGAGTACTTTGATATGCGCCGACGAAACAAATAATATTGTTCGAAGGAATTTTCATCGATGTCATGGTTATAGGCGGNGGGAACTCTACCTACCACGCGTTCAGCTGCAGAACTTGTAATTACTCACTGTCATCGTCTTTGACAATGAAGCTCCGCGTTACCGAGTCATGTTTCATGTTTGCTTATACATATATTCTAACAAGATCTTACAATCGAAAGCAAGAACAGCAGTTTCTTCGTTTTCAATGCCAAGTGTTAGATTACATTCTTCCTTGGGTCAAAGGGTAAGTCTCGTCAGACTATACATATTTTGAAAATATTTCTTAAATTGCTTATTAACTAAATTTGAGCATAAACTTATACGGCATATTTTTAAGCATAGCATAGTATGATCCTGATGATTTCAAGATATAAAGATAAATTATAAAAAAGATAAAAGATGCAATTAACACATTTAATTTAAATTATTAAGTATAATCAAATCACTTCCGATAGTTTGATAATCTATTATTCCTTGGCACAAGAAGGGAAATTTTGGGTTCTACTTAACATTATAATTTATTTTTTAATACTTTGATTTGAATTTATTTATTTGTTTGTACTGTATGTTAGGATTAATATTTCAAAAGTTGTTTCATATTATAACAAGATTGATCGTAATCAAAGGTGTCATATTTGATCATGAGCTTTTTGATTCCATCAACAGATGGCGTAATGTAAACTCGCAAGTGATAACAAAATTCCCGATCAGCATAAATACCTTCTCAAGTGCATGTGTGACACAGTGTCGAACGCTTTCGAGAAGTCAAAAATACCAGCACTATATGACTCATTTACTCTTAAAGGTATGTTGCACGTGAACGAGGACGCCTTAGTTGGATATGAGTGCCGTGATTTTAACGAAAGTCAACCTAAAATAAGGCTTTCTTTGAAAAAATGAATTTTATAGCACTGCGTGGCTAAAGTTCACATTCAAGGCACGCTTTGCCGTGACTTAAGCTGCTCATTATTGCACCGTGATGGTGACATACTGATGACTCAAGTAGCCCATTCTTACCATGGCACTAGCATGTGCCGTGCAATAATGGCCTGCTTCAGTCACACGTATCATAATACACTATTTTCTGCACAACTCAATCACAGTTTTTGATGACTTGCACAGTTTCACAAACGGTATTACAACAGAAATATCAGTAAGATTTCGATTTTTAACTTGGGGAAGAATGAAATTTTTAAGCCAACTCGATGAAAATGATCCATCCGAATCATTTCACATCTCCATATTGTGCATTTCATTCTAGCACATTGTTGAAGTTTTCTTCTTCCACAATTGTTGAATAATATTAAATGCAAAAACCAAAAATTCAACAGTCACAATTCTACCAAAAGAGCTTTGTATTATTTGACGTGCAAGACTTAAAAGCAGAAAACGACACGAGAGCAGAAAACGGCAGAAAACTAGTCTTTAGCGAAGTGACAGTACGTGTTTGCTAAGTAGGAAAAGAGAGAGGGAGCACAAGCACAGATGCATATGCGCGTACTATATTCTCCGGGAACAGAGAGGATGCACGACTGACGAGATGGCGCCCGATTCTAGTTGCCGGGTAAGGATGTTTCTCCCGTGTAATATTGTAATACGACGAGCTTCCAGCTCAACGGTATGCCCCTTATATTCATCTTGGGTATCCAAACGCCAGCTTGTCTCATGGGGAATCTTATTTTCTCTTTTCTCTCTCTTTCTTGCTCTCGCTCCATTTTGGGGTTTGCTGTAACGTTGAATAACTCAAAGACGCTTCTTGAGGGAGCTAACTTGCATAATTCATTGGGCTCTTGAGCTGTTTATCCCTTTTTCTGCGCCACCGACTCTTTATATGCTCGCAACCACATATGTGGCATTTCACGTCAACTCTCCCAGTGCCGCGCGGCGCGGTAGAATTAAGTCAAATCACTAAATTTGTAAATCGCTGTAAAAGTACTAAAATGCACTTACAGAAAAAAACAAACACATGATTTCGATAGGAAATTGCCTCAGCTTTCCAATGGTAAGGTCAGATTTTCCGAAATTTTCCGCTTTACCCGGGAAAATCGCTGGGAAAACTTTAGAGTCGATTATCTCAAAAACTTCATTTTTAAGATTTTTTTTAAATAGTCTAGATTGAAAGATCAGGAAATTTTCCATCGATATAGACATTTTCTAGAGAGGCGTTTTTTTATTTTAGCGAGATATAGCGAGAGAAAGAAGAAAAAACGTGGTTTTTTGGCGCGCGCGGGCGGTCGGCCGCCACCAACCGAACAAAAAACCCACGTTTTTTCTTCTTTCTCTCGCTATATCTCGCTAAAATCAAAAGACGCCTCTCTGGAAAAGGTCTATATCGATGGGAAATTTCCTGATCTTTCGATCTACACTATTTAAAAAAATCTTAAAAATGAAGTTTCCGAGATAGTCGACTTTAAAGTTTTCCCAGCGATTTTCCCGGGTAAAGCGGAAAATTTCGGAAAATCTGACCTGACCATCGAAAAGCTGAGGCGATTTCCGATCGAAATCATGGGTTCGTTTTTTTCTCTAGGTGCATTTTAGTACTTTTACAGCGATTCACAAATTTAGTGATTTGGCTTAATTCTGCCGCACCGCGCGACACTGGGAGAGTTGACGTGAAATGCCACATATACGTGTGGAGTGAACTTGTATGTGGCAGAAATTTGTGTTTATACGAACATGTGCATCAGTAACTGACCAGCGGGGTACTTTCGGGTGTAAACGTTGATCTTAGTCGTATTGCACGGAACACGTGCGTAAACGAAATCTCATGCACATCGCGCGCATCATTATTCATTCAACACTCGCTTGCGATCGTGAATTTTTAAATCTTTCTGTCTTTTCTCAGCGAGAGGGATGAATTCTCGATTAAAAGTTTTCGCAACGAACGCGCGCAATCAAACTCAACTGTGTAATTCGCGACGAGTAAGATCGCCCGCGGGAAACGTAGTTAAAATTTCGCCGCAAAACGTATATATGCACGCGCTCGGCGTAATTATTTTGCAATTTCGCACAAACGTCTGTGGTTATGTAATGTTTACAACTTGAGCTCACGCGACAAAGTCACGCTCATCTCTTTTGCACCGCGCCACACGCGCACAGAAACAAAAACTTGTATACACGCGTACAGGTGCAGCAGCAGTAGCGCGCAGCTGCGCCGCAGTATTAGTACACGCACACACACAACACAACGAGCTGTGAGAATGAGCGAGAGAGACAGAGATAGATTTAAATTAATCTAGACGTATACCAACGCACATACATGTGTACGCAAAAGCTCGCGTGGTGGAGCCAAACAAAACAAGACCCAGCGATGGATTGTAGGCAAATGTTTGCTCGCTCGAGTCCCCTCAAAAACTGCCGTGCACGCGTACACTGCACTAACCCGGTGTGCTGTATAGCAGCAGCACGAAGAGCCTATATTACACGCACTCTCAAACAGTTGCAGGCTATATGTACGTCGCTTCGCGCGTCTGCGAACGGAATAAAGAAAGAAAAAGAAAAAAGAAAGAGGTGCAAGCTGCTTCGAGCGGGCAAGTAGTAGTGCAGCAGGCAGTAACTCGAAAAAACTCGAGCACAGAAAGAAAGAGAGGAGGAGTATACCTACACAGTGTCGGCGGTGGCATTCTTTATTTTAATCGGATTTGCAGAAATTGAGATCCGCATGTAGCCGCGCGGCACGGAGCACGCCGCACGCGTTAACTCTTGGGAGTAGACGAGGCTGCCTGTATACGCGCGTACCGCCATCGGCTTTACCGAGGTCACATGCCTCTTACCCGACGATCTTTTTTCCATCCGCAGCCTCTTGCATAAAAATTAAGAGAAAGAGAGAGAAAAAAAGCGGCACTAGTTACTCGCAGATGTTAAAGTTTACCTTTTGTGTGCCTTCTTCTCCTGCTCCCTTCCAGCGCTCGTCGCGTCACCACAACTCTCTCTCTCTCTCCCTCTCACTCTTTCTCTTCCTTGCCTACTTCGCAAACTTCGAGCTTTTTTAATGTTGCCTGCAACAAGCTCCGATGTGTATACACGTATAGCACGCAAGCATTTACAACTGCAGACATTTTAGTTCTCTCTATATAAAGTACCCGAGAAGCAGAAGAGAGAGAGAGAGAGAGAGAGGGAGAGAAGTAAATGTCAGGTTCGCGCAAGTTTATGTATACGTACGTTCGAATGAAACCATATTTTCGTAAACAAGTTTGCGAACGACGAGAGTCGAGCGTCGTGGATTCGACGAGAGAACAACGAAGCCAACCACGAGGCAATTCGACGCGGCAGCGATTCGAGTCTCCAAATAACCCTATAAGCTCGGGAATTTTATCTTCATTCGCTCCGATGAGTCGAGCGCGTACAACCTACACATCTGTGTATACACAGGGGCCTTTGGACGCGTACACGCGAAATCCAATTCGATAGGATAGCCAAAGCGGGCGGACGCGCCCTTACGCTCGATGTAGATGGTGATCGTCAACTTTGGCTTGGTCCGACTGTATCGACAACAAACAAAGTTAAGATACATAATCGACGTGCTCTCGGCAAGTTTCGCTGAATGTATATTTCACTGTTGCCATTGTTGCGTTCGAATCGTCTGTTTTCCTGCCAACCGTTTCTCTTTCTATATATAATATATACCGTAACCAAGCTGCCACACCACTTATGAATATATTTAAACTGATGATTTGAACCTAAGACGTACTGAGCCATGCTTCTTTCCATACCCCTCGTCGGGGATCAAACGTATATATATATAAGTTCGTCCTCCGGGGAGCATAGCTATCTTCAAGTTGTTTGTTCCTCTATGAGCCGCCGACTCTACATCCCTCTCCTCTCGACTAGCAAACGCTTCTCGAGATTTTCTTCTCTCTCTATACTATATTCGAGGTGAATTCTGCTCCTCATTGTCTTCTCGTAAATACACATCCTATATATGGGCTAAGCCATAATTAGGGTGATGACCAAAAAATTTTATCTCTTCTAACTACACCAAGTTGTAGTTTATATTGAAAAGAAATGATCCACCAAGTAAGAGACCCCAAGGTCTTGTAGTTTGGTGTGTGTCGGGCTTCAAAGACAAGTCTTGAAAAATGACTTTTTTCTGTGTACCTTCACATTGGGCCTGAAAAAATAATAAAAAATAAGCTTTTTATGGAAAATTTCATGAGAAATTCAATGAAACTATTATTGAGTGTGTGCGATGCATACTACCTTGTGTATTGCCAAATATAAGGTTAATATTAAAATATAAACATGTTCGTATCCTTGGATTTGGCTCATACTGTCAGAGGTTCTTTCTTATGTTAATAAGAAGCTCTCCAGCGAGTGGCATAATCGGCAGACTTATTTTGGCCAAGTTATAGCAGTTAACGAGGATGACAGTCCAATAAAATGATTATTCCTATATGTCAGATGATAAATCACATGTTGCTTGCTGTACAGATGACCCAAACTTCAGCCAATAGATCCTGAAATGTGCCTGAAACAGAACTTGAATGACAATATAATAAAATATATAATGCTCATTATATTGCCAATAAATAATATTACAAATTGAGCTAAGGCGTATACAGATAAATGATTATTTACCTTAATGCGCTAAATATCATTTACTTTGCATACATCCCACCAATTTATTTTATCTAATCTATACAACAAATCTTTTTTATATTATGAAAAAATCTTAAAAATACTCACATAGCTGTATTGTGTTGTGATGAATACTGTGCATCACACTTGTACCTGGATACTGCAACTTGACATCTGCTGCTGGAAGTCGAAGTCCCTGGCTGTAATAGAAACCTGAAATCATTCACACAAAGTATCACTTGTCTTGTTTGATATATTTTAATGCACCAATAATTTGATTTTTAAAAAACTTATCTAATGACTATTTATTTACATGTCAACATAACCATGCAAGTAATGTTGACAACTTTCCATGGCACAAATTTAACATATTAAGTAATGAATCCCCTACACTACTTTTTAATCACTTAACTATAGATTTTTTAAGTATTTAACACACAAATACAATCTTTCTATTCAGCATCACAGCGAATGATAGTTGTAAGCAGAACACGTAACTGAGACAGATGCAAAATATGTGTAACGCAGTGCCGGGCGCCGGGCGTATTCTACACCTTAACTAGCGCCCTCTTATAGTTCGATCTCTCGATTTTGTGAGCGTTTAATTTATAATAGAATAAAATAGAATAGAATATTTATAAAAAAATGCTAACTTGGGATCGATCTATGAATGATATATATATCATTATGCATCACAGTAATGACAACATGTATAGCTAACGTTCAATCGAACGTTTATTTAAACGCATAATTCGAACAATACATATACTATACTATGAAAATAGCATGATTGATGTTGCTGTTTTCGATTAGTTCATTTGAGCTTGGTTTTTATAACGTTCAAGTTAAAAAGTTCGTGAATTTCACAATGGTTTTTGAAAAAAAAAATAAACCGGGGTTTTATAAGAAAAAGTGTTGCAATCCTTTCGAAGAATCGAATCATTCGAAGTACAAAGGATACATTATCTTGGCAAGTGTAACGATTCAAAACGCATTTCATCAAATTAATTCAGAGAGTTACTTGTGCTCTGGCTGTAGAAAGCGTTGCATAGCGAAAATTAAGCAGGGTTCTGTAACGTTTTCAAACGCACCGCGTCAAGCATCGAGCTCAAAAAGAGCAAAATTGGAAGGTTTGTTTTTTTATCTAAATGAAAAACGTTTGAAAAATATTTACTATGTAAGAAAACGATTAAATTTTTATCAGATGTAGAATTTCAATTGAGTCAAATATCAATTAACGAGGAAGAAGACGAAACAGTTTTAGCCGTAAACGAACCCGAATCTAGTGATGGGCAAATATTAAAAAATTTAAAACTTATTTTTCATCAACCGACATGTTCGTTCAATCAAAAAGTGGAAATTTTAAATCTGTTACCGTCTACATTTACTGATGCCAGAATCCGCAAAGAATTTAAAGTTACATGGCGTACGTTACGAGCTCTCAAGAAATTTAAAAGTACGGGTGGCTTGCCTATTGTTCATAAAAAACGAGGTAATATATTTATGAGATACTATTAAATTTCAAAGAAAAATTATTTTTACTATGATTTTATAGGTCGAACTTTTTCGTCAGAGGTAGAGCAGCTCGTAAGGGATTTTTTTTTATCGAATGAGATATCTCATGTCATGCCTGGAATGAAAGATACGGTTTCGATTAAATTACCCGATGGCTCAAAAGATCGACTTCAAAAACAAGTACTTCGTTACAACATTGATGAAATCTTCGAAAAATTCAAAACCGGAAATCCTGGTGTCAAAATTGGATTGTCAAAATTTAAAACATTAAGACCTAAAAATTGTGTTACTGTTGATCACGCAGGTACACACGCTGTGTGCGTGTGCCCATATCATCAAAATGTTGATTTGCTATTGTCTGGTATGTACTAGTTATTTATTTTATATTATTTTATTTCATTTTTCTATCCACAAACAAAACAATCGATGCAAGCTATATTTTATAATAATTATTGTTGCAGCTGTAAAAATAAAAGAACTCACGCAGAACTCACAAAGTAAGTTAAGTACATTTGAAGACTGTCGTGACATGATCATTTGTCCTGGATATTCTGACAATTGTATTTTTGGAACGTGTCAAAGCTGTCCCGGAGAGGAGCATTTAAAGTCTTTTATTCTAGATTGCTTGCGTGAAAATAATATAAACCAGGTATCGTACGAACAATGGGTAACTACTCCTCGATGTGATAAAAAGGAATTTCAGAATAGTTCGGAAGAATTATCTGAATATTTCGCAGCCACAATAAAAAAATTAATGCCTCATGATAAAATTGCTGAGGAACAGAATAAGTTTTTTAATGAATTAAAAAATCGTTTAGCTGTTGGCGAATATTTGGTGGTGGTAGATTTTGCCGAAAACTACGCTTTCGTCGTTCAAGATTCTGTTCAGGCCTTTCACTGGAACAATGACCAGGTTACAATTTATAATATTGTAATATATTACAAGCCTGAAAATTCAAAAAAAGTAAAACATGTTAGTCTGGTCATTGTTTCAGATTGCCTAACTCATGATTCGGTCGCGGTATATACGTATCACTCAATGATGATTGATTTTATCAAGCAAAAATTTGAAAAATTTGAAAAAATTTATTATTTTTCCGACGGCGCCCCACAACAGTATAAAAATTTTAAAAATATTTTAAATTTATGCAACCATAAAGAAGATTTTGGCGTAGAAGCCGAGTGGCATTTCTACCCAACGGCTCACGGAAAAGGACCTTGCGATGGTCTCGGTGCTTGCGTTAAAAGATCAGCTCGGAGAGCGAGTTTACAGAGAAACGATGAGCATATTGTAACTGCTAAGAGTTTATTTAATTTTCTGAGCACCACTACGCGTTTAAAACATGTAGATTTTTTGTATAGTGACAAAATTAATTATGATGATATGGCAGCAAAATTAGCGAGTCGCTTTGAAAATAATTTCAGAGTAAAAAATTTGAAAGAAATGCACTGTATCATACCGAATCAAAAAAAAGTGCAGGTAAAAAGATACTCTAATTGTGTAACGAATAAAATGTATGATATAAAATAAAGGTATAATTCAACTTCTATGCTCATTCAATAAAAGTATTTGATTAGTTTGTTATGGTTGTAATTTTATTATTGTTTCAAATCTTCTTTTTTCTTTCATGCTTTCATTTATCCCTTTTCTTTACTTCATAAAAATTCTCTGGTGGCGCTAGTTACTGGTGTAGAATACGCCCGGCGCCCGGCACTGCGTTACACATATTTTGCATCTGTCTCAGTTACGTGTTCTGCTTACAACTATCATTCGCTGTGATGCTGAATAGAAAGATTGTATTTGTGTGTTAAATACTTAAAAAATCTATAGTTAAGTGATTAAAAAGTAGTGTAGGGGATTCATTACTTAATATGTTAAATTTGTGCCATGGAAAGTTGTCAACATTACTTGCATGGTTATGTTGACATGTAAATAAATAGTCATTAGATAAGTTTTTTAAAAATCAAATTATTGGTGCATTAAAATATATCAAACAAGACAAGTGATACTTTGTGTGAATGATTTCAGGTTTCTATTACAGCCAGGGACTTCGACTTCCAGCAGCAGATGTCAAGTTGCAGTATCCAGGTACAAGTGTGATGCACAGTATTCATCACAACACAATACAGCTATGTGAGTATTTTTAAGATTTTTTCATAATATAAAAAAGATTTGTTGTATAGATTAGATAAAATAAATTGGTGGGATGTATGCAAAGTAAATGATATTTAGCGCATTAAGGTAAATAATCATTTATCTGTATACGCCTTAGCTCAATTTGTAATATTATTTATTGGCAATATAATGAGCATTATATATTTTATTATATTGTCATTCAAGTTCTGTTTCAGGCACATTTCAGGATCTATTGGCTGAAGTTTGGGTCATCTGTACAGCAAGCAACATGTGATTTATCATCTGACATATAGGAATAATCATTTTATTGGACTGTCATCCTCGTTAACTGCTATAACTTGGCCAAAATAAGTCTGCCGATTATGCCACTCGCTGGAGAGCTTCTTATTAACATAAGAAAGAACCTCTGACAGTATGAGCCAAATCCAAGGATACGAACATGTTTATATTTTAATATTAACCTTATATTTGGCAATACACAAGGTAGTATGCATCGCACACACTCAATAATAGTTTCATTGAATTTCTCATGAAATTTTCCATAAAAAGCTTATTTTTTATTATTTTTTCAGGCCCAATGTGAAGGTACACAGAAAAAAGTCATTTTTCAAGACTTGTCTTTGAAGCCCGACACACACCAAACTACAAGACCTTGGGGTCTCTTACTTAGTGGATCATTTCTTTTCAATATAAACTACAACTTGGTGTAGTTAGAAGAGATAAAATTTTTTGGTCATCACCCTAATTATGGCTTAGCCCATATATAGAGAGTACACGAGTGAGTCTTTTTGTGCGACGCCATTCGTTATTCGAATTCTCTAACGTCGCATATAATATATTATGAGATCGTGATTTTCGGTTAATAGATTTTCTCTCCACGCCGCGTGGCACATAATATAAGAACGCGCAAACTAATGGTATTTTCTCTCGTCTATACATTCGTCTCGATATATCACGATTGACGGGGTAAAAGCGACTCGTGTGCACTAAAGTGCAGCTAACGGCGGCGCGGCAACGAAGCTCACCACCCCTTCGCATCTCCCCGTGACCGACCGTCACAATGGAAGAATGAGTTATTTTTACCTTTACTTATTTTAATCGTTTTAAATTTCGGAAGCCGAGGAGAAGGAGGGGCGAACTAAAAAAGAACGATTGAGCTACTATAAATTAAGCACACGGTCTATTTAACGCAGTAGTCGAAATAAATTCCGAATGAACAATTTCCTTCATTTGCAACGAATTTCATTTGTTTGAAAGTAATTTTTCGACCAGATTTTCAGCGTTTTATAGAGCGTGTAATGGCCGCATGTTTCATCGTGTTCGTATATGCACGCGGAGAATAATTGGCAGTCGTCGTCGTCGTCGACGACGTCGTAGTCGCGGGACACTCCCTTTCTCGCATCTCTCGCTCTCTCTCTTTCTCTCTCTTACACACTCTCGCGTAATTGGATAATACGAGCACTGAAAGCTTAATGAAAATGTTGCAAATATCACGTAAACGCTCATCAGTTCTCTCTGCAATCCACACGCCCACGTGCGACGAAAAAAAAAAAAGAAAGAAAGGAAAGAAGAAGAAGGAAGCAGAAGAAGAAAATGCGGACAATAACCATAAAAGCCTCGGAGTGCGCGACGCGCAGCCTCCGGGTAAAAGCATCCTTAAAAGAAGAGAGAATGAGACGAAACGAGAAAGGCACCCGCTCGCGCGCGTGAGACAGACGAGATATGCGCGCGAAAGAGAATCAACATCGCCAACTTACGTCACCATAAAAACAGTCTCAGCCGAACTGTTTCTCCTTCATTCTTCTTCTTTACGATTTATTCACTTGCCTAGCTTACTCAGCCGCGTTACACACGTACGTCCCCGGTAGCGGCCCCTTTATATATTATATATATCCTCCCCCCCTTGTATAACACAAAAGCAGCAACAGCGGCAGCGACAACAATATATCGCTTCACGCGCTCGCGTCCTACATTACTCTTTTTTCTTTGGCTATATAGCTCGCTTTAGATGTGCTCGTCGTCGTCGTCGTCGCCTTTGCAACAGCGACGAACGTGAGCGAGGGATGCATACATGAGTTCGAATTTCATATACAGATAGAGAGACAGCTAGGCGTAAGAGTGAGAGGGAGCTTCGCGTGTAGACAGCTTTATATACAGATATATACTTGGTGCGCGCGCGCGCACTGCAACAACAGCCTGTGAATACCTTAAAGTGCAAAACAGAAGGCGAAGTAGAAGAAAGTATTTGCGCCCGGCGCAGGATAGATGGGAGATCAAAAGAAAAGAAAATAAGGAAAGGCAATAGATAGAGAGAAAGCTAGCGCAGGACGGAAATTGAACGACCTGCGTCTTTGCAGCTTGTACATATAGATTTGAAGAAAAAACACATGGGGCTCAATGCAAGGCTCCTCCTTATTCTCCACACTTTTTCTTCGTCGTCGGTCGCGAAGAGTAGAGCTGTTCGGAGCTGGAACGCGCGCTCGCGAATAAAGCGTCGAGCCATTGAATATATGAAAATTTAAATCTGAAGAAGGCGTCGCGTTGCTGGCACACACGTATACATACACGGTGTGTTGCAGATCCGAACGGATCTTTCTCGAGCTTGTGTACTTGGCATTTTACGACTAGTCTTGCTGGCTGCTGCTGCTGCTCCACAGTGCCACCGCGTGCTGCTGATGGATTTTTTTTCATCTTCGCTGGTAAGGCAGCAGCTCCCTATATCTATATCGTGTCTATGTATGTATGCGTGTACGTATGTCGACATTTTGAAGGTAAAATCAGCACATATTCCAATATATATACGGCAGGGAAAAGATTTCATCGTTTATTGTCGAGATAAACTCGGCGCGTGTATGTAGGGTTCGACTCAGCTTACAGATCGGCGCTCCATAATAAAACGAGAGCGACTCCTATGTATTATGTGGGTGAATATATACGGCGCCCCGCGTTTATGCGCGTTATGTTTTATGTAAGCTGTATAAGCGTAACCGAGTTTGAAAATCCCTAACGAGCTCTTCTAAGTGGCTGCCTCAGTGAAGTTCTTTTTATTTCTTGTACCTTTGTATTGCTCGACTATACTTTGTTGCGAGAAGCGCGCGTGCAATTTGTATGGGTTCGCCCTTATTATGCACGTACTGTACAATCGTTCAGTAGAAAACTCGGCGTATGGTCAGACGTAACGGGTTGGATGTTTGGAAAACGAATCGAACCTCGACGTTATATCGATTAAGATGCGAACGCTCAATATTACCTACGTAAAAATGCATCTGTGACCTATACATCGGCCTGTATATTTATTTTTATACATTGATTTCAACCAACGCCGAACGAGTACGTCGTACCTCGTATATGAAGTTTCCCGTAGACACAATAGCGCCTCGACGTTGGTAGTGCGCAACTTATAGAGACAGACGTATGCAGATTACGATCTCTAGCGCATGCAGAGAGCGACGATGGGGTGCGTGAAGCTATGTTATATAGCACGGCCCGATGCCGCTTTGGCATTAGCATTTGTTTGTACGTCTCTGCGCGCGCGCGAGCCTGTTTGTTTGTCAGTATTATATACCAGGGATATGTGTGTTTCCTCGCATGTACACGTATACACATACATACCGTGTGTCTGCGGGGGCCTTTACGCTCCGACGACGACGACGACGGCGACGACTACGACTATAGAGGAGTGAGATTCGATCTCGAAGCCACGCGTGCGCGCGGCAAAGATATGCAAAATAGGACGTAGCGCCTATGTGTTAGCGAACGAGAAAAAATACGCTCGCATTGCGAGTCAAAGCTCGTGTCTTCTTCTTTTCCTTCTTCTTCTACTTCTTCCCGGGGCATAGCTATATCCTCCTTTGTATCTCATTTTTCTCCTGTACCTCAAGTCCTTCTCTCTGATATATATATATCTTATACGATCTATGCTGATTTTTTTTCTTCTTTTTATCTTTTTGCTTTTGCTCCACACTATTTTTGCGTCACTATACGTCAACCTACTGAGCCTCGCGCTCTATACGTATCTCGAGGACATATAACCCGCATTTTATTTAATTTAAATTAAAACTACATGGCATAGTTAAAATTAGTACGACTTATACGTAGCGGTATACGCACTTTGGATTTAATCAATGACGATCTCTACATCGTAACTTGTTTTATTAAACTCGAAGGTAAACCCAAAGATCAGAGGGAATATAAAGGACAAAACGATTAAAATGCATGGGAATTAAGATAAACATGGAAGCGAGCTCGTTTAACCGAGATTAATGATTATGCTCGGCAATTCCTTTGAAAACTTGATATAATTGAAAGTCAATGAAACAATATTTTCCAATGGCAGTGGTAAATTTTGAACTGCAAGCCCACGAGTAATACAACTGCATTCACGCGCACGGTATATAGTACACCTACACAGCGACTCGATATGCTCCGTGTATTTCGCGCAGCATTCGATCACCGGTAAACGACTCATTTTCTATTCTACGATATACGCGCGCGAGCTTTTATTTCGCCTACGATCGTTACTTTCATTCTTTCTCTCTCGCTCTCACTCTTTATGCCCCGCGCATACGCCTCTTTTTTATTCATATTTCATTCAGAGTTCCGGTTTATGTGCGGTATAAGGTTTTTATGCCAGCTCAGCTTGTCACTAAAAATCCATCAATCGCATATAAATAAACGCATACATCTGCGTACGTGTATGCGCGCGAGCTCGTACAAAAAATCGAAAGCTGAAAACGCTCCCAGTTTTTTTCACATTGATGTATTTCGAATTTTTCAACTTTCCACTTTTTTCCATTATATGCGCCTAAAAGTGGTCGTTTCTGACAACGATCGCAGATCAAAATACTTGATATTTCTATTTATGTTTAACTACTATCAGTCGTTAAGGTGACAATTTTCAAAAGATGAGTAAATAAACAATAATTTGAATAATCATAATTACGATGATCAATCTAGTCAACTTTCGCTTATGTTAACTTTTGAAGAGAAGGTATCTTCGAACCAATTGGGTATTATTCAGCTCACAATTAAAATATTAAATGATAGATGATTTCATTAATGAAAATGTATGGTTTATCTCATGAAATATAACGCCTCCTCGCATGTATAGCCTCTGACAATGTTAAGGTTGTACAATTTACATCGATTGTTCAAATGATCATAAATTTTTTTTCCATATTTCGTTTCAGAAATTGCAATAACTTCTTCTACTCCTTCGATTTTCAGAGGAAATAGCCTAGAGTAATCGTAATTCGCCTATTTTCAATTTAAATTTAAATTGAAGTACAGAATCAAACCATTTTTTTTAAATGTTTGTTCGGTACATGTATCAATTATCGTACAAAATAAAAGAAAGCGAAATGTAAATTGAATAAAAGTAAGAAATTCTGCGCGCGAGTCGAATAGCCGCCAGGAAACAATGATTTGTTTTTGATTCAACAACGAGACTTGGTGGAAACTCTCTCGAACCTGAAAATCTTCTCTAGAATTATATGTATTTTATATATTGGAAACCGCAAAGCCGAGGCCCGTGTCTCGCTCACGTGCCACGTGTCAAATTAAACCCACCAGCAGCTCTTGCGCCCCCGAATCGTTTTTCCTCGACTGCGCTCCAGGCATTATTATTATGTTAAAATAGATCGAGAGGCATTATAAGCGTCTACTATTTTCAGTGGCTGCACTGCGCGCTTGAAATTTTCCGACTCGAAGGAAAAGGTCACGGAATATGGAACGGAGTCTAGCGCGCGCGCAGCTGCTTGAGAATTCGCATGCGCTTATATACGAGTGGGTGTGGATATACATATACGTGCCAAGCTTCGCACATGACTTGTCGTCGTCGTACGTCCGGCGAAATGTATTAGCATCGAAAGTGAATTCGACTTATGTCTACTTTTCAAGCTCAAAACGTCAATTTCACACACATACGCGCGCCTTACAGCGCGCGCGCGTAGATTCGAAAAAAATAAGCGTGGATGGAGCATTAAGAAATATAGAGAAAAAATACGAGATATTATATGCATTCATACACACGTACATGTATAAAAATAAAGTAGAGCTGTCATTTCAGTGCCTCATTGTTTATGGTATAACGCGGCGGGAGCAACAGCAGCATCGCGTAACGCGAGAGCAGTACTTTTGTAATTCTTTTATCTCGGATGCATCCGCTTTGAATAAGAAATGAGAATGACTTGGAGGGGGGGAGTAAAGAATGTCGTGTATACATATATACGCTAGAAAGGGCATTTTGGTATTGTCAAGGGAAAAAGTTTCAAGTAGACAATGAATACAAGTCCCTAGCATGCCGCGTGTGCCGTCTTTTGCAGACAGCAGCAGCAACACCGACGAGAAAACGAAAAAGACACGAGAGAGACTGAGAGAGAGAGAGAGAGAGAGACAAACATTCTCGAATAGCGTGGGGCCGAATCGAGGCATCTTTTATTTTTTCGACCCCAACGCCGATTATTGTAATGTCCCCACGCGCCAATGACTATATCAGCGAAATCTCGTTAGTCATATATATTTAAATCGTAATCTCACAAGCTCACCGCGATTATTAGTTTTCCATCGGCGTTGGCGTTGTTAAAATTATTCATCGCCTCGAGAGCTCGATCATGCATACTCTATGTAATACAGTGGAGGCCGTTTATAACGAGGTCGGATATAGCGAGATACCGTCTATAACGAGCAGATTTTGGACATTTGGTTGGTTCCAATGCATTAGGTATAGGAAATTGTATCTATATAACGAGATCGATATAACGAGAAGTCGGGTATAACGAGCAAAATTTAGGAAAAATTTTGGGAAAAATTGACGTTTATAGCGAGAAATTGCGTGTTTACACTCGTAGCTAGATACTTGTACGCAAACTCAATAACACAGAATTATGTACACAAAGCTTACTTTTAGCAAGTTAATGATCAGTTTTACAGTTGCTTTCGTAAGGAAAACGTATTTCTGGTACTTTTTTTTACAATTTGAAAATGGGAGATTTTAATCCAAAAAAAAGGAAAACATTATCAGTAAACGATAAGTACTCTATCATTCAAGATTTGCAAAACGGAAAATCTCATACCGACGTTTGCATTGCGTGAGAGTATAATAAAATCTTTCGAAGAATGCCGCGGGTCCGTTAAAAAAAGACGTGTTTGTAAGAATCCAGATGTTGATGCAGCCCTTTATAAATGGTTTGTTATGAAAAGAAGTCAAAATGTGCCCATCAATGGACCAATTTTACAATCCCCTATATTATAATTATTATTTGTAACCTGATTATTATATTATTATTATTTGTAACAATGTAAAAAAATAATCAATGTATATAATAATCTCATCTTATTCGATGAATAAATGAAACTGGTAAATACCAAAAAAAATATTGTAATTACTGCTCATGTCGGTTATAACGAGGACCGGATATAACGAGAACTTTTCGATGGTCCCGTGAATCTCGTTATAACCGGCCTCCACTGTATATGTTAGCGTGCGGGGGCGAGGAGCGAAAATACTAACGAGCACGAACGCCTGCGACGCGCGTAAAAAGTCAATTCAATGACCGATCAGGTGAGCAGAGGCGCGAGCGAGCTTGCAGTAATTTTGGCCGAGCTGCCGAGAAGCGCTCGGCTGGAACGAAAATCAATGGTATGTATTATATATACGCTCGAGACAATTTATTCGTTCCGCGGGTAAGCCCAACTATAAATATCCGTATAGCTGCGCGTACGTATATGTGCGCGAGATATAGCCATGATGCTTTTCACGTTTTATATAGTTATACAGGTGGCATAAACATCGCGAGGCAGCACATACACGAGGCCCCCTCACGAAAGTTTCGGGAGGGAAACGAAATATCTGGGTCAATACGGCGGTTTTCGTCCCGTTGAAACAAACATAAATTTCTCTCTCAAGATTATTTCCTGCAGCTGTATAACGGCGTGCTGCAGCCTAGCCTGTGCACGTTCGCGCCCATGTGCTGCTACCGAGGCTCTGTGCAAGTGAGTTTTAAGCGTGTGGGTGCGAGGCTGCAGAGTCAGGCCTCGTGTATTCGCCGGACTGGTGGCAGTCCCATTCACACCTACAGCCAAATCTAGATGCTCAAGGGATGGATCTAGCTGGGAAGAAGAGTCGTGTGTAGGAGGGAAGGTTGAGCATGAAGCTCGCTCGCACACTGCAGCTCTCTCCGGTATATATGATAAGGCTGCGGCCGCAAGAACGTTAAAGCGGCTAAGTTCGGCTATAGCAGTGTGCACCTACATAGTGGAGTGTATATAACAGTAGAGAGGCTTGTAGCCTCCCACTGTATATATGCTAGATATAGTGGTAGACTACCACTGGTGGTAGTAGTTGTAGGCCGCCTGTCTCTCTCTCTCTCTCTATGTGCCAGTGCACTTCTCTCTATATAGTACACACAGGGTGCGCTCGGTGCTACCGCCGTGTAAGTAGGTGTGGTCCGGCTAGCAGCAGCTCGTATTTTATCGAGTCAGACGCAGATATCTACTTTCTGCTCGACGTCTATAAGAGAGCCCCGAGCACAGCTGAGAGAGAGAGAGAGATGCCATGGTGACTTCCATCCGCTGTAACGCTTCAAACTCGTGTAGTGTGTAAATCTGTGAGAGTGCGAGGCAGCTGCAACAGCAGCATTTTTCCTATCCCTGCTATATACACGAAAGCATGTTTCTTCCGAACGTTACCCTGACTTCGACAATTTCGACTTTTTATTCTTCCCTTTTTTTTCTATTCATGTAAGATTATAATGCCGTGCGCTAGGCTCGCTGCGCGCTGTACGCAGTCCTTTTTTCGACCCTGTGTATTATATCTACTTATGATCGTGTCTTCGTTTATTCTCTGCCTGTATAATACGTATAAGTATAGACCTCCGAGCATGCATATATTTTTCTCATATATTTCCTGAACTGATTCACAACATTCGCAATATATGTACCAAATGTTCAGATTTTCTCTCTCTCTTGCTCCCTCGATTTCTGAAAAGGATAAAAAACGTACGGATATATCCAGATATCGCTGGATAAAGGGCGATCTCTTAAAGTAACTCACTCTATCCGAGAAATACAAATGCACCGCGCCAGAGAAAAAGAGAGAGAGAGCACTAGCGCTAAAACCCATTTTCCAGGCTTGCTATACTGTGCGCAGGCTATTTTCACTTAATTTTGACTCTGGTGCTCCGCGTACCCACAGCAGAGCGGGACAATTTTTTTCCCCTATATTATACGAATGTATCCAATAATATACCTTCAGGCAAAATCTATTAGTATATGTTATTTATCCGATGTGAAAAGTTTCTATTAGTGGAAAAAATCCTGTTATTCGTAGCACTGATTTTTTTCTCCCAGCAATTACAAATGAAAACTTTAAAAATTTATCGATAAATGAGTGGCATTCAAAAAAGAAGTATAAAAATAAAAAAAAATAAAAAAAAAACTGGAAAAAAAAATTGTTGACGTTATTGGATCGAAAATTCAATGCTCTCATGCGGAGAATGATTTTAATGAAAAGTGTATACAAATTTCCCGTACGCGCTTATATACATGATGTATAGCCTGAACTAAAAGCAATAGTCACTGATGAATCTCGCATTCATCTATACATACTCGACCGTATACCGAGGAAATATCGATAAAGAAAGAGAGACAGCAAGAGAGCGAAAGAGAGAGTCAGTGAGCGAGCGGATGAAAAATTTAAATAAATAAACGAGAAGCATTTCGATGAATTTTGCACGTTAACTAAATCTCATTCATAATGCAGCACAGCAGAAATGCTATATAAAGGCTAAAAAGCTCGCGCGTACATGGTATAGCGTATATACACCAGTAAAGCTAAAATCCCCGTGGGTCTGAAGAAAAGGCGAACGACGATGGGCTTGACGTGGTTCCGGGGGCAGGAGCACGCGATACCCCGAGCACTGCGAACTACTATATATATGAACGTATATATCCAAGCGCGAATGCCGTTGTAAATAATGGACGTAAAGTAATTTGACCTCGATGGTGGTAGTGGTGCTCTGGTGGCAATGTCATTATATATATAGCCTATAGCAGGGTGGCGCGCGAGCTATAACCAATGCCGGCTGAACGAATTTTCAATATCGCGCGCGCGTGAGAAAAAGCAGGAAAACGCACTACTGCATCGCCTATAGCGCGCGTACTACCACTATATGTATATATAGAGCTCGGGAGCGAGCGGTTTAATGGACTGCACGCTTTAATGGAATCTCGCGAGATAGTTCGATTAGTCGTCGACGGTGTCGTAGCTCTCGCCACAGCAACAGCAGCGGCAGCACTGAATACATACACAGCGATCGCGAGAGTGTACGTTTATATATTTATGTATAGTGCCTTTGCACGGGGATATAAATATTTAAAGGAGAAGATTTTAATGGGTCGTTAATGATAAATTTTATTATATATAAGTGCTCGAGGTAATGACAAGTTTGTTTTCTTGACTTCTTTGGTCTCCTCGACTCTTCAAAGATATCGAATATAAGATAAAATTTATGAAAATCCGAGCACGAATAATTTATGTATACAAATTTTACAGAACTTCTCGTTCGTATCGCGCAAGAAACATTTGTGCATAAGTAAATATGCATTCAGCATCGTAAATGTGCCACGCGCCGAGGAGCGCATACAGCATCAATTTAAAAGAAAAGTTAATCCGTGAATGGAAAGCTAAACTCGAGTCCGTTATAGATATATAGTTGCTAAAGTGCACTGTGCCTCTCTTTGAAATCCGATTCTTGCGATACAAAAGTGATGCACATGAAGAGCGAGCTTGCGAGAGCTGCTCATAACGGCCAGAGCCTTTCATTCGGCTCGAAAGCGCGCAAAACGCGCGCAATGAGCAGCTGCGCTTCAAATACACATCTTAACTTCGTTTGCCCCACCCCCGAAAGATAGAACTATATATAAAGCTCTGGAAGGGGTGAACTTGCGAGCTCGCTGCGAGCAAGAGAAAGAGAGATCAACGCTCGCTCCATAGTGTATATACTGCACTTTTTAAAAGCAGGTAAGGGTAATTATTTAATGCGAAACACACGGCGGAGGGACTGTGTGTGGTGCGGGTGCCTAGCTGAGACGCGCGCAGACTGCGTAACGGCCGAGCCGACGTTACGGAGACCTGATTCCGCACGGACGCCACGCGTTGTTCTACGACTATATACGTATATAGTACAATGTACATGCCACTATGTCATCGTCGACCTCGTCGCACCTCTAGCCGTACCTAGTCGTAGTGGATGACCTCGGCGCAGGGAGAGAGAGAGAGAGAGTATATACGAACGGAATATATATAGCCGGTGGGCGCATGAAGAGACAAAGAGAAATTGACTAGCACGTATACAAACGCGTGTATAAGCTTTGAGTCTCTGTGTGTGCGTAAGAACACTGTACACTGTATGTGTGTGCTAGCTACTCCATTTCTGGCTGCTAAATGCAGCGCGCAGAGCTTCTGTTTGACGCGCACAATACGTCTAACTCGAAATAATTATTATATCGAATGGAGGTGACTAAGACGAGATACGCCCGGTCTGACTATACGATGCCTCGATAACGAACAATTTTGTAAAGCTGGAGCGCTGCTGTCGCTGCCTTGCTCAGCGCTCTACGTCCCATATATATACGTTTGCGACGTATTCTACCCGACGCCCTGGCACGTCATTCCTCGACCGTACTTTCACCTATTTAATGTTTTAACGAGGTTGTTGTGGCTGCTGCTGTTTCTAATAGTGACACATGTACATGCACACATTCGAATGTGCATTCGTACAAACGAACGATATGGTTATCAAAAGCTCTACCGATTACGTCGCAACGCGATCTGTCGCAAGCATGATTTCACGGAGAACAAATATTATAACGAGACCAAATTGACAGAAACAGTCGCGTGCACACGCTCCAGTCAACTCGGATACAAAGAAAAGAAGCGAGAGAGAGAGAGAGCATGATTTAACCTTTACCCCAAAATTGCTGACAGTCGACTAACAGAAAAAGAAATAAAATAAAGAAAGGAAGGAAGAAAAAAAAGTACGAGTCCGCAGAAAGCAAGGCAATTATTGTCATGTAAATAGCTTGGCTTTGTGCTACGGCACGCCACGTAAAGCAGCAGCAGCAGATTCAAAAAATATAAAAGAGTGACCGCGCGCGCCATCACAAAGAGATATTTGTGTGTAAAAAAAAGCGCAGAACGTGCAGGTATATCTTCGTATAAATTTAGCGTGGTGAAGCTGTGTGCTCGAGCAGCTTTTTTTTCCTCCGTCGAGCCGACTGCCAGACTTGAAATAAAGAAAGAAAAAGGCGTATAGTTTTGATGAAATATATCAAAGGATGCGAAGAAAGAGCCAAAAAAAAGCTCGCTGTTAACGGTCGCAGGAGGAGGACGATATTTATCAGCACGCGAAGCGTACCTTAAGAAAATTCCAAAGCGGATAAGCTCCGCATATATAAATAAATGCTCAAGACTCCAAAATTAGTTGTGCCATAACATATTTGGCCAAAGAAGCACACGAGCTCGGGGGCTCTATGAACACCGTTGCGTCCCGTGTATAAGCGACGTGCTTCTTGTTCGTCTTTCGGTTTATGTCTTCCATGCATGTATCCGTGTATATACGCGATTCCGGTATAATGCGCAAATGGGTGCTTATTACCCAGAGCGCCGACTCTCTGCTACAGCGCGCGTATACACAGTTTCAAAGAGGACTAGGATTTCAATTTCCCTGGTGCTGCTGGGATACGGTATCGCGCGAGCGATATAACCCTACGGAAGACTCTGTGTGGCCGCGATGCGACATGTACATTGATTTACCATTGTATCGGGTATGATTTTACCTTCAAGTGCTTATGACGTTTACTCGCATGCGGTTCTCTCTATTCCGGGGCTTGCGCTACACGCATGAATGGCTGCAGCTACGGCTAATGTAAAATGACTACTACTGTGATGTATACATGGTCGCTGTTCATTCTCAAATCGATTGAATCAATCAAAAGAAATGTCGAACTGATCAGTGGAATGGATCTTCATATGTATCCTTCAATGCTTCTAACTCTGCATACAACATGCGAATGGACTTGGGCAGTATTTTGGTGCGCTTTCTCCTACGAAGTATATACGAATTTGACGCGCTCTTGAAGCGGCTCATTGTCATTTAAATTTATGGTTTGCGGGGATACGCGCGTAGCTCAAATTATCAAATTTTCACGCCCACACGCGTACTCAGTGGTAGTAATCGTGACATTATTTCAAAATCCATTTGCTGCATCGCCGAGCACACGCCTACACGCCATTGTATACAATTTTATACTTATCGCCCGAATAATGGACATTACACTCTAAATTTCTCGACAATTATATATGAGCACACGTGTTGACGAAATTATGTACAATACTCGTGCAAAAAGTTTTTTGGTTGGTTTTCACATCGCATGTCATGCACTAGCGATGTGGTGGTGGTGGTGGATGCACTCGATCGACGTTTCGAGGTAGAAAACATTAACACATCGCACATCCGGGCGCAGTCAAATGTAGCTGGTAAATTCGTGTTTGTTTTGGAATTAGACCATTCGAGTGCTGCTGCGCGCAGATCGATGCAGGGGGAGGATGACAAGAGTAGCGCGTGGTTTAATCATAAGTTAAATTTAAAATTTGTATATATTTGTGTTAAATTTTAATAAATATAATTATATACTGTCAAAGTAAAAGATAATTGATTCGATAGGATGGGTTTAGACATAAATTCAATTGATAAATTCAATTGAAAAATGCTTTTATGAAATATTCTTTTATTCCATCAAGAGCAGAAAAAATTCCTTTTTGTGCCACCCCAACCTAAAGTAACATTTTACTCCCGTTGAGCGAAATGAAAATGTTACTTTAGGCCGGGGGATTCACTAAAAATTTTATTTCCACCTTTTTTTTTATATATATGAAGGTGCGTGTCACCCAACGAGAGGTATCTGCACCACTTTATTTAATCTAACAGTATAAAGTATAAAGTATAAAGTACAAAAAGATGCGAATGCAAAACAACAATTACAAATCACAATTACAACTATCATTACAATTTTAATCACCATTAAAATTACAATAACTAATACAATAACAGCCATAATTACATCACAACGAATTATATTATACATACAACCATTTAACCAATTATACAGTATTGGGTTGCGCTTGTGGGCCCTCTCAGACACGCAAGGAACACCTCCTGAAGAAGTCGCAGGTAGCGACGCACGCCTGGATTTTTGGGGCGGCGATGATGCTCTCGATGTTTAAAGGTCGAAAAATGCTATCCAGTGATAGTTTTATAAAAAATCAATACGGTAAAATTCGATCAATTTTCCTTACAGTAAATAATCTCGAAATTGAACTGGATCGAACCGAAAAATAATTAAGCACTCGTATCCCAAACTCATGCCTTTGATATACAAATAAATAAAATGATTATTACGCAAGTTCTCTATCGATGTGTGTTTATGTTTTATTTCTGTTTTTATATAAAAGAGCTGCGTAGTCGTTATCATTTTGCACCGAAGCAGACATGAATAATGTATACGTGCACTTGTTTATACGATTGGTAAAAAGCCAGTGACCAGGTCAAAGGGAACAAATCGTTCAGATGTACATACGTAAAAACGTGCATTACGTGCGGCGAAGAAGAAGACAAACAGAAAAAAACAACACAAATGCTAAGCGCACACAGCCAGACAAGTAGATCGCGTCGTGAGTGCACATTTTTTACATTTTACAACGTACTAGAGAGAGGGAGGAGAGAGAGAAAAGAAATCTGCGCGATCTTCATGGTCGTTGTGCACGCGTGCTTTATTTATATTCCACCAAGGATATAATGTAAGTGAAAAGATATACGCTGCTATGTGTGTGTGCGAACGAACGAACGAGCACGCACGCACGCACTCTTATATTGCCGACGACGTGCGCTCAATCGAATGGAACAATCGGATAATTTCATAAAAATAATGTAAATAATTAATTGTCGCTTCTTTGCGTGGATTCATTCGTAGGTGCACGAGTACTCGATATACGTGTTTATCGTGTGCGCGCACAGCGCCATACATTATATAAAGCTCGCGAGTTAATTTTTGCTTCCGAAGGCTGCGATATGTATATATGCGCGGGGGTATTGAATAATATATCACCGCGCGAATTTTGGCAGCAAAGCGCGTCACGTTCGCAAAAGAGTACACTCTGGCTGCCGCGCGATGACAAGCAATAGCACATTCTACATTTATTTGGGTATGGGTGATAAATACGTTTTTCGTTATACTTGTTCGCGTACATACATATATTATATAAATGGAATTTCACAAAAGTGTATATTTTATCGTGAAATAACGCGTGCACGCGCGCAGACACACGAGCTTGCGACGTGTGGTTTGCCAAACAAGTTACCACGAAAATCGAATTGAAAGCGGAGCTGCTTATTTGATTGAAACGATATTAGTAGTTCCCTCGGAACCTGACGTACAAATTCGGGCATATGTCTAGAAAAAATCTGAAAAAATTCATGCGCTTTCCTTGACAAATTCTAAGACCTTTTTGTTCTTTTTAAATTTTTCGTAGACTTCATACTTATTGAGATTAAAAATCGCAGATTCATAGCTTGAAATTGTTTAAATTTGAATCGTTTATAGCTCGTGAACAATAGATTTTAGAGAAAATTTGCAAGAGCACTTTTTTGTTTAAAATGACACTAAAAACCTTTAAAGGGAGGCTCTCATCTAGCGCCTAAAAAATGACATGTTTTTCGTGATTTTTTTTTTCGTGGAAGGAAGTGAATAATGCAGTCAAATTTTTTTTGTACTTATAAAGTATGTATTCAACTATATTTACAAATTTTTTCAGACCAAAATATCGAATTATTTATCGCCTAGCAGTGTTTGATGGAGGTCGTGTTAAAAAAAGGTACCTCAACGGGCGGCAAGCTAGCGCCTTCAGTTTTTGCCCGAAACTAAAAATGCGAAGTTCCTCTTAAACTAGATGACATTTGCTGGAGGTTGAACCTAAATAATTGCAAAAAAATTAAAAATTGATAAAATGGCGGACTTCGGAAAAAAAATTTCTTTTTTTTGCCCTTTTTCGGCTCTTTTAAGGGCTGTAAAAAGTAATAATAATGAAAAAATTTAAAATTTTATAGGTTCAACCTCCAGACAATTTAATTAGCTTTAAAATAAAAAAAAAGCGTATCTCTAAGTGCAGTACTTTTCGAGATATGTTGCCGCCCGATTCAGAAAACATAGTTTCGAGAAAAACGCGTTTAAAGTTTTAGAAAGTGAATGTACATACATACATACATCGTTCCCTCGTAAAAAGACAGCTTCGGTTTTTTGCCTATAATTTTTTAACTAAATCGATTTTGATAAAAAGGGTTTCGGGGGTGTATTCTACGGGACATTTTCTACCTAAGTAAGCAAAAAAAAAAAAAATCGATTTTTTGATCGAGTCTCATGAGAGCCTCCCCTTAAAAGTGGGTTTCAGGTCAAAAAGTTTAAATTTTTATTTTTGCAATGTTTTTATATTAACTTTTCTCAAAAACTGTATGGTCAAGATTTTCCAGTTCTTGAGCTATGTTTCAGTACATACGGAACAATCATATCCTAGTGTTTGAAAAGATTTTATCGATGCGTTTTTTTATAATCACAACAAATAGCATCTTTTAGACAGGCTAGCATATAGGGGATCCCATATTAAAGTACCGAACTTGGATTAGTTATATTTCGAAAATGGTTTGGTTAAAGTTCCTAAAATTTCTCACACATATGAAAAGCACTGTCAATAATATGTGGTTAAAATTGCAAGACCCTTTATCGATAGTCATTTTTTTTTTGAGGAAACTACCTTAAATTTTCAATGACTCCATTACAAAAATCGAAAACATTTTAATGATAATTTAATGGCGGTCACTGAGTGAGCCATTAAATGAACACAATTACAGCTTTTGAGAATGTCAATCGAACTTTCGGTAAATAAAAGACTAAAAGAAATTGATAAACATACACAACTGACAGTAAGACAGCTGAGAAGAAAAAAAGTCAAAATCCGTGCGGTGAGACGATAGCGCGGAAATTATCGCGCCACTCTCGGCGGCCTGTTATAGGTAAAAGCATTATTACAGCGCGAGTAAAGCTGCAGATATAGAAGTAGAAAACGACCTGCAATAAAATCGCGAAGCTTCCACGCTCTACGGCGGCTCAACAATGCAAAAACCATTGCCACTGCATCTCTCTCCCTCTTTCTCCTTTTGCTCGCCCGGCTACAACGTGTATACGCATATATATACCGCGAGTCGTATTGTAAGTGTACCCCCGCGTTAGATATATATGTGCGGGCACACGAGCGAGGCAAATGCGAAAATCCATTTGCTATATTGCGTTTCGCGTTTTCCATCGATGCGAGCGCCCGCCCGCGCTGCGAGAGTACTATAATATTCTATACGTAACCCATTGGTGTTATCGTACAAGGTGCCGCCGCCGCCGCCGCCGTTGTCACGCCGCGTGACGTTGCATTCATGCAGCTGATTTAAGCTACAAGCCACATAGAGCTGAGAGAGAGAGAGAGAGAGAGAGAGAGAGAGAGAGAAACGGGATGAGAGTTTGACGAGCGAGCCATATAACACACACATCTATACGCATACATAGAAATCTCGGGTGCAATCTCGCTGCTGCTGCTGCGGCTGTGCAACTTTATTGAAAGTTACTTTGATGCGCTGCGCGTACTACCAAAACACACACACACACACACACACATACATACATACATATAATGCATATATATCCGAGCACCGTTATTATACGACTCCTGCGGCAATGTATTATGGTGCACGCGATAACGTAACGCAGTACTGTACACGTAACTATACGCCATGATCAACATCCGAGTGTTTGGCAAATAAATCCTCCTTTACGCTCCGTAGACGCGTCGAAAAACGGGGAGTGGAAACAGAAAAATATTCAACCAGACTAATCGGCCAAGGAGCTTGGCTGCGTACAAAAAGAAAATTCATATATCCCTATGATTTTCTTCCTCCCCTCCCTACTCCAGCTGTATTCAAATCGACGAATTTGCCCCTCGAAAGAATTCACGCACAGCGGGGAAAAAACGTCGCATCCACTTGATAGTTCTCAATTCTCATGAAAGGAATTTGTATTTTTCTTTTTCTCTTCCACCGCCACCTTTTCCCCCCCTCCCTCCCCCGCGCAATTTCTTTCTCCCTCGCTCTCTCGTTTCGCTGACTTTTTTTATATATAAGTCCGCGATTTCCCTCGAGTAAAAAACTTCAAAACACACGCTCTCAAACTCCGAGGCATACTCGGGCAAAACACACACGAGCCAAGATCACTTTGACGGTATTGCTGAAAAAACAGGGATGCGTATATAAAAGTCCAATAAAAATTCGAGAATCTTTTGCCCTTATCTGCGCTCCAATTACGATATTAAATAGTCATACGCAGCATGTTGTGCACACGGGCTCCAGTTTTAACCATAGTAGCAAGAATTTGCCGAGCCCCGCGAGAAGCCATCGCTGATTCGCTGACTTTTTGCACGAGCTGCAGTTATATATACACAATGACACTCCTGTCTAATCTGAAAAGGGTATAATCGCACTTTAATAGCTTACTGGATTAAAGTACTCGTCATCGCATCCAAACTTCGCTCACTTGCCCCTTTGGACGTTAAAACTCTGCTCAAGCTCGCAAGTCCCAGATCAGTACAGCGCCATTTGCGCTGACTTTCTTCTTCTACTTCGTCGTCGTCGCCGTCGTCGACATTTTTTTTCATACGACACTGCCTGCGCACACCTCAATGAAACAGAGACGATGACGTCGGCAGTGGCGAGAGCGAAGGCGCGCGCGATCTTACGCCCATTTACTCGCTGTGATCCTCGCGAAGTGAGGGAAAATTTTTCTCTCTTCCTCTCTCGCGAGTCAGACGTGGATCGCTTTTGCCACCTCTCCGTCTTTTCTCTCTCTCTCTCTCTCTCTCTCTGTCTCTCTCTCTTACTCTTCGCAAGACGAATAAGGCTTCGGCTCGTTTTTCTCGAGCAAATTCGTTTTTTCATACAAGTCGCTTGTTATATCCCTCTCAAAGATAATCTGCGGCAAAGACTTTCGCGGCACGATGAAAAACTCGAGCTTCGAGCGCTCGGGAATTTCCGTTTCCTGCAAATTCCAATCATACTGAACACTTTTTTCTTCCCCCTTTTTTCACTTTTTCCTCCCTTTTGCACTCTCGAAACAAATTAAGTTTCAAGGAGACAAGAGCAAAGCTGACGTTACAAGCATTAAGAATTATAATTCTTTTAAATTAAAAAATATGATCATGTTCCGACGGAATTATAAAATGAAAATCCCATGTATTACGCGGTAGTAGCATTGCTATTGATGATGGAGAGCACGCGAGAGCTTCGATGTGAAAATAAGATGTAAAAATTACACGAGCTTCATAATGTGCCAGCGGAATTGAGTGGCTAAAGCCAAATTGAACCAAGATAATCAGCGGTAGTGAAAAAAAGGGATAAAATAAAACGCGTGCGTCGGTTCAATGGCACATCAGCTCGGCCGATTTAGACGACTGTAAGCAAGCTATTAGAAGCGAGATTGCGAAGTTGAAAAAAAAGCAGCAGCAGCAGCAGGCAGCTGCGGGGATAAAAGCCGATGGGTTGCGCATCGTAATTTAAAGCAAAACATTTGACGATAAAAAAAGGAGTGGAAAAATAAGAGCCTGTAACTTGAGAGTGAGGCAAAAGCGGCCACATAGCCCAGGCTTTTACTTTCAATTGCTCTTGAATCGATGCGCATCAGGTAGATAGGCCATTGCTGATAAAACTTCTTCGGCTGTGTGTAAGCTCGCGCAGAAGGCCGCCTGCGGTGCGAGCTGCTGCTGCTGCTGCTGAGGGAAGAGAGAAAGAGAAACAGAGAGAGAAAGAGAGAGAGAGAGAGAGAGAGAGAGAGAAAGAGAGAGAAAGGCCGCATATAAAAGCAAAATCAGGTCAACAAACAAAAGCTAGGCGGCTCGGGAGCAGCGCGCGCTGCGTTCACTCGCGCTTACGAGCTAAAAAACAGTAGAAAGCAATAAAGAGAAAATAAATATTTTTTCATCTGTAGCTACTCGTTGATTCAAGCGCATTTTTCTCTCTCTCTCGGTTCTCTATATTCCCTCGACCCTGCATCATGTATGCCACCGCAACGCTGAGCGCGCAACGCAATGCTGCCCGCACATATGGCGTATATAAGCACTGCAAGCTCTTGAAGCTCGTGAGCTTTTCTTATCCAAACTACCTTCGTCCATACGTATTCGTACTCAGGGCTGCTGGTGCTGGTGCTGCTGCTGCGGCCGCATATGAAAATTGTATATATTATGCAGCTGTGTATGCGTGTGTGGCTTGCGAGCGCCAAATTACGATAACTCACGCGACTGCTTGAAAAACGGTAAACATTGGATTTCGCTGAGGCAAAAATACAGCTGCGCGCTGCAACGTTCGCGAGTGAGGGCGAGTGAGAGAGAGAGAGTTAGCGAGCACAAAGCCGGTTGCACACAGAAAAGCTTATGGTAGCACGTAGGACAAATATGACTGGAATATTTCGTAGGATCGATGCGCTGCTTGCGCGAGGTCTCCCTATCTCACTCTCTATTCCTCTGAGCCGGCGTGATGAGAGCTCTGTCGAAATATTGCCTGTTTGCAGTTCGGCTACGGCTATATATGTATTTGGCATGCAAATACGGGGAAATTTATTTGATTTTGGGAGAAACTCGCGTATTTACAGCGCATTACTATTCGACGGAAGAAGAGAGCGAGAGAGAGAGAGAGACGAAACGCACTTTATAAATTTTCCGCGATGTAACTCACTGTCACTTTTCAGAAATGAGTTTCTAACCGACTATGTAAGGGTAACTTGATATTTAATGCACGCAGCAACAGCTGCGACAAAGTTATTAACCCACTTTATAATTCAATGAGAGAGACAGAGAGGTAAACAACCCTCAACCTGTAGATTGTTGCAAAGCTAAAATATAGACTATATTGTGTATCCCCATCGGAAAATCCTCGAATGTCGTCGCACACGCACACCCACTTCATAACGTTTACATCGTATTCGCGAGACGTACACTGCGAAGTTGCTGTGACGCGGGGGGTGCGCGCGCCGTCGAGTCATAGGATAGTTTATGCCGAAGCTTTTTGCTGCCTATGGCGCTGCTGTAGTTAGCTTCCGCGCGCGCTTATACATACATGCATACATACAAGTTAAATGACACTGTAAATTCTACGCGCTGAGCTGCCTTTCTCGGGGTAATAATTCAATGGGATTTATTATACAAATCATCAACTTCTGCGAAGCTATTAATATTGCGAGTGCGGAGGGCAGTGAAATTATTTACGTCTCGAGCGCGCATTATTTAGTTTGTTGAAAATAATCCTGCGTTCGGTTAACGGTGTTAGCATGAGCATCTCTTTTCTTCTCTTTGTACTTGTTAAGGAGAAAAAATCCTCGTTTGAACTCGTTTTTGAATCAATAATTTTCATTAACATCCGTAGCCATAGCCCGTACACCGGCTAAGGCAACTTTTTTTGTTCAACCACTTGAAAATTGTATCTTCCGTCTTCGTGATTCCGCTCGGTGCATAAGTCGAATACCATCAAGGAAAAAACTTCACGAAGTTTTTATATAAGAATACGAGGAATAGAATTTTCAATGTTATCGGCGGAACTTTCTCGATCCTAAATGCGTTCTTATTTGAAGCATGTTAAGAATGACGTATAGAAAGAACCGAAACGGACTCGAGTCAATGATGCGTGAAATAAAGTATTTTTCAAAAAATTTCTTATATCCCGGCTGGAGAAATTCTCAACATTAATAATGATCTGATGATCCAAAAATGAACATTTAAAATTCTGTAAATTACCTAACTATGAATGGGCTTACTTTATTTTTAATTTTTGTTACAAATTTTGAAATGATGTGAAACTAGAAATTTAATTCTTTCAAAAATGTAGAAAAAATTTTATGTGATAATACAACTTCAAGGTTTTACCACTAGATGACCAATATCATTATTATCTATAAAACTGCAAGTAGCTAAGTTAAAATAATTGTATAAATCAGAGCAGCGTTTCAAACTACATTTATTGCATAGACTTGATATTGACAGATTTGTTTGTATAAACTTGAAAAAATAGTACTTTAGAATGCTACTGTTGTGCAATCTTACATGAACAACAATTGTTAAAGGCATTAGCGGGCAACGAAATCGGAGGAAAAGAAATTTTATTTCAATCTGCGCAGCGGCAAAATTAATTCACGAGTAGGGTGCGAGGCACGCAGGTAGCAGTAGCCCAGCGAAGTAAAAGATCTGTAAAAATAAAAATAAAAAAAAAACGAGCCGAAGAAGAAGCGAAGAAAGAACAAAGAATCTCATCTCGGGAAAACGCGCTTTTCTCGTTAAAAAGCCGCAACAAAATTTCAGCCGAACTTTACTCGAGGGCTGCGTAATAGCGCGAAGTAGCGCGAGCACGTAAAAAACGCGAGAAACAAAAAAGGGCAAAAAAAAGACAACAAAAAAAAAGAAGAAAAAAAAATCGAGGCCTCGTATAAGAAAAGTTTTACGCGTCGATTTTTCTTCGTGTGTATGTTTTTGTCCGTCTCTTCGCGTGTGCAATATGTGGAAGAAGCTGCAGCACACGAACCAGCTATATATGCAAAGCTATAATACGCTTCTTCGTGTAAAGAAAAGAGAGAGAGAGTCTTGGGTTTTCTAAGTCTAAAATACTGAAACACTTTTACGATGCTTCGAGAGGAAGAAAGATAGTAGCGAAAAAAAGGAGGATAGAAAAAAAATAGAGAGAGAGAGAGAGAGAGAGAGAGAGAGAGAGAGAGAGAAGAAAAAGAAGGGGTAAGGACGCGTAGGTTTATAAGTTTCCTCTTTACTCCGAGCTTTTCTCAGTAGCTTTAGAGCTGCTCTTTTCCCTGCTGCAGTTACTGCATGTGCGCGGACACCCAGAAGAAATATGCTTGCACTCAGGAAACACAGCCCGGGCGCGCCTTTCTTTTTCTCATCCCTGTCTCTCTCTTTCTTTCTCTCTCTCTCTCTCTCTCTCTCTCTCTCTCTTTTGTGCACTATACTTACGTGTGTATACATTTGCCTCTTTCCATCCATTTTTCTGCCTTTTCTTTCTCTCTATCTTTCCCTCTCTTCGTACGGCGAATAGACCCGGGCATGTCGTTTTACACGCGTGTCTCGGCCAACTTTCTCTTTGAGACGTTTTTTATAGGAGGCAGTAGCTCTGTCTCTCTGGCCCCTTATACGGATATACACGCGAGAATACATAGATATTTTTTTTACTTTGCTTTTCTCCTGTTCCTTTTTTTTCGCTTCCCTCCCCGACCTCTTGCAACCCCGCTTATATGTTCCTCGGGACGAGACTACGGTATGCACGCGTTCATGCCTGCTTACTTTAGCCGGGGGGTCGCCGCCGCCACCACCGTGCAAGGCTTAATGCAGTTTTATGAATTCTACCCTCGCGGGCTCGTGAGTTAACCAAGCCGTGACGGATGGCTCGCGAGCTCTTGCGGCCAATTTATTCGTTTTTAACGGCACGGAGAATTTCTATAATGCTTGCGGCTCGCTTCGGCTGGCGCAACGAGAGCAATTGTATGCAAAATGGCCACGGCACAGACACACACACGCACAGTCGAGTGGAGTAGAGTGAGAGAGACATTCGGTCCGGGAAAAATTGAACGCGCTCGAGCCAGAATAAACACATCTCGTGTGAATGTGCTCGTGTGTGTTTACGCATCGTTCAATCGTTCAATTGAAAAGATTCAATGTATTTAAATGGATGATACGAGGTGAAAAAGTACGCGAGCGAACGAGCGAGTGGTTGGCAAGATTCGCGAGTGTGTAGGCAGCTGCACACAGCCATCAACGCACACAAACTCGTATACACCAGCTGCTGCTTCTGCTGCTAGTGCTGCTGCCGTTATACTGTATAACTACTGCTGTTTCGCTCATCCACAAGCGCTCTAGGTAATTTTCTTCCTCGCTGAACCGCTGACCAATTACAATTATGCACAGCAGTGCCCTTATAGCTTGGGCAAACTATGCGAATCACTTGTTCGTACAACAGTACTAATTGTGTAAAACAATTCTTTTTCTTTACTTTAGAATGGCTCTATGTACGTGTAGTAACTGCTGCGCAATCCCCGGGTTCTATTTCAGTCCAGCATGTTTTATTCAAAATATAAAGAGTTAAAATAAGATTAAATAATACAAAATCACGTGACTCGAGATCAATACGTACGGCACGGAGTTTATTCGAAAAAAGAAAAGCAAAAAATATCCCGAAGATAATAAATTAAACCAGAAGCTACGTGGTAGCTGGAGCCTAGCCGAGGCACGAGGCAAACTACACGCATGAGCGATCGAGCTTTCGCTCGAGTATAGCTGAGAGAGGGAGAAAGAGAGAAGAGCGCACCCGAGACTATGCCAACAATTCACTCGAGCGAGGACTTTTTCTTACCTCCAAAATTGCTGCTGCTGCTCATTGCAGATTGTCGTCGTCGGGGGATAAATAAGCTTAATTTCACGTAGCTTACACAGCGAATAAGACGTCGCGACGCTCACTTTTTTTCTCGAAAAACTCGTTTGAAAAATCTGAATAAACATGGCGTGGTAAGCGCGGCGTTTAACTGATTTACGCTCGGGCCTATATACACGGGCCGGGCGCGTAAAACTGCGAGCTGGGGGTATACCGAATGTACGTATACCCGGCTGACACAAATAATCGAGGAGGGATGCCCGGATCCAGCGAGAGAGCTTCTCGCTCGGCCTCTTTATGCCGGGCTCTATCTCTCTCTTTCTCTCTCACAGCTCTCTCTGTCCACAATCGCACACACGCTCTCGAGCGCATATATTCATCATTTCTCTATAGTAAAATTTGTGTTTACCTCGACACTCGAGCAGCAGTAGCAGCAGCAGCAACAGTGTAGCAACAGCAGCATCAGCCTCACAGCTCTCGCAGTTGAATTACGCGGCTGACTATACTCGCTTTTGTTTACCGAGCCATAGCTATTATTATACTTGTTTTGATAAAGTATATGTAAAAGTAGTAGTATAGCGCTACCGGGGCCGAGGAGATCCACTCGGTGTGTGCGCGAGCTCGTATAACGACTTGGGCCATATTAAAAGCTGCGTACATGCTGCACACGCTTGTATCATGCTGTACCTACAGTATGAGGCAGCTACTACTACTATTACTACTGCTGCTTCTGCCGCTACTTATTAATGCTCCGAGTTGCACAAGCTTGCGCCGTGTACTCGAGGCCCGAGCGACTCTCTTTAGCGCGCAAACAACTCTCGTACGCTAATTTTTTTCCACGCTCTGCGTCGCTCTCTTCTTTTTGCATACTTGCTGCTACGAGTGTTCGGGAGTTGTCATTGTGGCATTTCATTTTTTTTCTTCGTCTTAGTGAAATGTCACTGCACGCGTGCGAGCTGTCCGCATTTCTTTAATTTCAATAAACAGTAGCCCAGCGGCAAATCCTCGTGCTCGGGCTACGAGAGTTCCTCGCTCGCTCTGGCTTTTGCATAATACACAGCTTTTATCTCGAGAGCTCGCCTTGCACGCACGTGTGGTAATACGTTTGACCGCGCTCGTCGCGCTCTCGAGCTAGTCAATCCGTCGAGATTTGCCCTCGGCTTTTTCTCCAATTCTGCAGCAAGGAGAAAAAAACAGTAATAGTGCGTGCAGACTTGTGGATTGTGTGCGCAAGAAACGAGAGAGAGAGAGAGAGAGTGAGATGAAAAAAGGGAATCGTTTTCTGGCTACTTTTCGTCCCTGTTTTTTCTTCTTCTTCTTTTCATCGCAGGCGCCTTTTCTTTTCTCTCTAACCACACGTGAGATAAGAGCAAAAGCAGAAGAAGAGAGAGAGAGCAAGAGAAAAAGTCAGGAATTCTCATACTGAATTGGTTATCGTGGTTGTGCCCGGATAATCGCACACGCTTCTTCTCCTGTCTAAGCTATTTTATTTTAGCTCGAGCTACTGCTGCTTCTACTACAGCTACTGGCCGGCACATAGCTCTCTCTCTCTTTCTCTCTCTATAGCTGCGATGAGAATAGGACTTTGCTCGATGTGATTTTATTAAAGCGCTCTGCGAACTGCTAGAGAGAGACAGAGAGAGAAAAGCTCGGATGGGCGCGCGTATACCAGCCGGCTTACGATACGGTTTTTATCGATCCCCCTCCGACTGGCTCTCTTCCTCTGTGCCTCTCCGTTTCCTCTAAATGCCCCCTCTCTTACTCCGCTCATCTTTTTTGCTCATTTGAAAAGATAGCACCCTCGAAAGAGGGTCATTACAGTGTGCCTGGTGAGTGAGAAGCACATCCTTCCTCTTTCTATTTTTCCTTCTCTGTCGCTTCTCGCGCTCTCTCTCTCTCTCTCTCTCCCTCTTAGCCGCTCATGCGCTGAATTCGCGAGGAAGCAAAAAAGTACTAGCGATATTTTATATAAGTTTAATTAAGTTCGGGGCGCGACAATATGAATCGCCGCCGCCGTCGTCGCCGCCACTGACGCTATATACTATATGTAGGTCGTCAGCTCTCTTACTCTTTCTCTCTCTCTCTCTCTCTCTGTATGAGTAGGAGCTTCCATACAATATGAGCTCCTAAGTTATATTACCCTCGTGAAATAATTTACTTCCTCTCGTAAATCTACCTGCATTACATTTTAATAACGCTCATTATGTACGTTTGGGATATCGCGAGCGTGAGGCTCTCCTCTCCATGTACATAGCTCTACTCTTTATATATACAGGCCTCGCATATATAAGCAAGCAAGCTTGCGCGCCTTTCGTCGGAAATCCGAATAACAAAGCTCGCGAGAGCCACTGCTGCTGCTGCTACTCGTTCGCGCGTGAGCTTGGCACAAATAGTTAGCGCCTCTCCCTCTGCCCTCTGCACCACCCTCGTAGCAACAGCCACGACAACGTCGTCGTCGGTATACGTACGTTGGCGCGTATATATCTGTGTATGTATAATACATACTCGCCTGAAAAAGTCCTGAAAACAAAGCGAGTCTCGTTTCGCACGCTCCGAGAAACTTTTCATATTCATATTTCAAATGTGGTGGACAAGCTGTGCGCGAGCGCGTCTCGAAGCAGAAGCGACGCCGGACTATGCAAGCTTTGGATGAATGTATGCGTATAGTAGATGTATTATAAGTAACGCATATATATATAGATATATATAGCGTGCGTCGGTTCAAGAAAAAACCATCGGGAAAACTAATGCGCCACGTATATATTGCAGATATAAAAAGAGGGCGAAAAGTTAGCCGGCGTGTCCGAGGATAAAAAAGAAAAGATAGTGTGTCGAGAGCGCATACATATGTGTAGCGGCAGCTATGCTGCGCACATATCCGCGAGCGCGTCCCGAAGGCACATAATTCGCTATCGAGTGGCCGAGGCACAGCGATACTCGAGTGTCCAACAAGAACTATGTGTGCAGCTATGCTGTCGCACACACGCATACCCACCCACACATACACAGCAACTATGGATGCACGACTATCGAGAAAGGAAATCCTCTTAGCAAGTTTCCCATCTTCCGAGAGATGTATCGTTACCCACTTCTTTGCCTAGTGCTTCTCCGTCTCTGTCCACACGGGCTATACTCGGGGCGCACGCTATTGCACGACGAGAGCCGTTATACATTTTGAGGAACTGTGCGCGTTTTCTTGGCAATATCGCGCGCGCTACCCTATATGCGAATCGATCAATCCTTGACTTTCCCCAAGTATTACTACACTCGCCGCTGCGTATACTTGCTACGATCCTCTTGACCGAAAGCTATACGTACACGTATATCTCGATATAACTCGTTAGAATAATTAGAATTTCATCTCGAGACTCTGGTACATATCTGGTAGATATCTAAAATACAGAACGCAAAGCTTGGAGAATGGCGCGCGCAGCGATCCGAAGTTGACGCGTGCCCTGAGTTAATGCGGCAGTATACGGATAATTTCGAGGCATAACTCGGCTCCCACTCTCGTGTCCCCACTTTGCGTTCATCCCTGTGCCCGGCTCTCTTCTGCTTAAGTCTGGCGAGATGATAAATTTCTCGAGCCCGGAGGCCATGTGGCTCGAGGCGGATCGTACTGCTGCTGCTGCTATTGCTTGATGCGTCTTCATTTCAAAAGAAGCTGCGCGGCAGGAAATTCTCGGGTCGAGAAACTCGACTGGGTGCCAGAACTTTTAACTATTTTCGACGCGGCGTCAGCCGAACTATATATAAGTCGCGCGCGCTGCAACGATAGCCCAGAATCCTATTGAAAATAACCCGAACCGTATTCGCGGCAAAACCTCTTCACCGTACTTCGGATTCTCTTTTCTCGGCAGCTCTCTCTCTCTCTCTCTCTCTCTCTCTCTCTCTCTCTCTCTGCATAGGCACATATATAGAAAGCTCGCGCATAATCTAGCTGTGTCTCTCTTTAGGTGATATAGTCTTAGGTATATACCCGCTCCTGGCAAACGGGGGACCTGCTCTACTCGAATGACGCCTAGAAAACTTTGTTATTCGACTACATACAGACACGTTCGATGAAGCATCTATGCCTCGATATATACATCTATATATACGAGTCACGCGATAGGCATTTGCCGTGCTTTAATACCTCTTAATTCCACCTTTCCCCCTCTCTCTCTTACTACTTGAAACTTCATAAATTTCCCAAGTGGCGGGTAATAAATACGTCGAAGGAGAGAGAGCAAGAGAACATTTAAATTACTGCCACTTATCACTCGACCATCGAGAAGTTGTATTTTTTGCCATTTCGCCTTTTTGTTTGTCCGTCCGTCCTCCTCCTCGGAGCGTTTCTCGAGAGTTCGAATTTCGCCGATGCGAGTACAATTTACCGTACTTCATCCAGCGCCACAGCCTCTCAATTCTCTCTCTGTCTCTCCCTCTCTTCTCTTTAATCAGATTGCAGCTATTTCGCGCTCGTTACCGCTCGCGACAGTCCTACTAATGGATAAATCCTCTGCAAGTTTCTTATGTAGATGCATGTATATGGGTGGCTCATAAATGATTTTCATGAGGAAAATCCAGTTCACTGGGGCAGCTAAAGAGAGACAGCTAGCTCTCTCATGGATTGGCAGCAGGCAAAAATTGGTGACCAACCACTCTTGTATGTGCCCATGTGCACGGATTAATGGCAGAGCAAGAGAAACAGCAAGAGGGTATAAAGAGAATAACAAACACTCGAGCTTGCGCTAGCATAAGCCGCAATTGTACGTGCGCCACATTTAACTTATCGGACGTGTGTGGCATCCGGGCTATGCAGCTCTTCAAAAGCAACGCTGCCACCCTCGATTCACACACGCACACGTACTCATATCTCGATCCGCTATAACGTAGCTCTCATGGTTGGATGTATGCGCAGCTAGGCGCTACTCACAGTTTCGCACGCACATAGAGTCGAGAGGGACCGTCGGAGCTTGCAAGCTCGAAACAGCAGCCGCAGCGACGTAGTTGAGCGTCGTGGCAATCGATATTCAACATTCGATTTCTATACGCGCGCGCGCGCAAGCATTTCGTATATTATCATACGTAAATAAGTGCGCGCGCAGTAGTACGTACTCTACGTGTGTATGCGCGTACTGTCCCATGGTCTTTCCTATTGTTCAAATTGAGCTTGCACTGATCACGTCCAGACTGGAAAACAAAGTTTTGAGACTCCCGTAGCCACTGCACACATGCGTCGTATGGGCATGTGCGTGTGTGTTCCATCGTCGTCGCCGTGTGCTCTATGCAATTTAATTTTAATCTATATTCATAGAGGCTGATTCACTTAAACTACGATAGAGGGTTAAAAATTATTTACTAATTTCATGATTAAATTTCAAAAACACCGATGTACAGCTGTTTCTTTGCCAAGAAATTACATTCAATTAATTTGTACCAAAAAAAAGAAGAAAGTAATCAAAATAAATAAAGAAATCCGATTCGTTCTCATTTTAATTTAAAACCTCTGTGCAGTCATGGGAATTTCAAAAATCTAGAAATCTTCATGTACCTCGTTCATGCTATATAAAATTTCATTTTTCGGCTTTTTCAATCCTAATGTAGATCCAGTCCTTACACAATGATCCAATTTACTCGGTTACGAAAATGAAATTACACATGATACGTTTAAATGTAAAATAAAAATGTTTAATTTATGTTTGAATAACTCTTCTATTAGTCCCTTTTGTGAGAGGTTCATGTATCCGGCGCATCTAAAAAAGGCGTGGGTCGCCAAGTTGATTTATACAAAGAAGGCTTTGATTGCATTTCTTGTAAATTAGTGCGGCTGATAAGCGTTTGATTCATTTATGTCGAACCTAGAACGATTCGCGTTCAATTTATTATATCGGACCAATGTACGTGATGTTTTTGCGGAAAAAGCAGCGCTAGCGAAAATGAATGAATTTTCGACATAATCCCTCGCGCGCGCCGCTCTCACACAGAAAAAGGGAAATATCAATCATGAGGCTTAGAGGTCATCCTATTCAATCGCGTACATCTGTCTGCAAAAGGGAAATCAAGTCGATCATTGAGTTACTCGTGCGCCTCCGCCCGTTCGACGCGCTTCTGCCTATCTGTACATACGCCCGAGCCGTTCGATTTTCAATTTCAATGAAACGGACGTTTAATTATTTTTATGTCCAGCTGCTAAATAGATTTCGGTTTTGAGACTGGCAGTAAAACATCTCTATCAAGCACCGATCGCGTTGGGCTGATGACCTCGCTTAATACGAAGCCAAAAATATTTTTATGCTCTAAGCCTGTTGCATGTTAACCGATTGGGTAAAATAACACTGAAGCTAGAGTAAGAATTAAAACTTTTAGCTACATGTATTTTACTTTTTTTCAGCTGAGTCGTTTTTTAGAGATATATTCATTTTTATCCAGTTTCTTGTTCTCTGTTAACATGAAATTTTAACTGCGGGAAATAACACAAAGTCTATTTAATTGCTAAATCTTTTTTTGGTGAAAAACTCGATCGAAATTCTAAATATATGTTTGACTCTAATTGGAACAACTGCATCTACCTTTATTTTATTAAAAAAAAATTCACTCTGCACGAAATCAATGTGATATTTTTCGATTTTAAACTAGCCATATATAGATCCAGCAGAGAGAAAAAGAGAGACGGAGGAAGATTCATAGTTGCTGGGAAAAAGAAGTACATTTTTCATTTTCGACCATACGTAAAAAATATCCGCGACATGAATTTCACGCGCGTGACGCCTGTTACGATAACTGCGTTTGATATACTGCTTACAAAAGATAAGGCCAGGGAAAAAACCATTTAAAGTCCATTTTGCATGGAAAATAGGTGCTTCGGCTTGGTGCACGATAGTTTACGCGAGGACGATTGCTCGCGCACAAGCAACGTAAACCATTAAAAATCTAACGTGTGAACTTTGCGAATTTCATTTTTTACCGAGTATTTTATAAACGATCGCTTACATTAATGAAAATATACCGCCTGTAGTTAAAAATTGAAATAGTTGTTGATATATTTAATAATCCCTGTCCTGTTTTTCGGCGACTCTGGAGAAAAAAAAAAAAGAAACTATCGTCGAGACTCACGACTTTTTATTTCGTAATGCAGTGCACATTGTGTATAGCGCCCCAGGGTAAAATATTCCGTGACTACGGTGTCTTACGTTCTCATTGGTTTTATATCCTCTCGCACTCCCTCTCCTTTCTCCTCGAGACGGTTTCATTGGGACTCTAAATACGAACGATCTGCGGGTTATCATTATGAATTTCGAGTAAGCTTTATTATTTTGTTTTATTTCGCTCATCGTACATAATAGCGGTAGTAACGCAAAACATAACGCGCACATACAGCTCGTATATACATTTGTTGCGGACGCAATTGAAGGAGACAACTCTGCGCGATGAAAATGAATGGGCGCGCCCCCCTCGACGGTCACGCAGGCAGGCTGTGCGTTCCAGTGCTGCGCCGCGGCTTTGCATGGAGAGCATCGACAAAAACGATTCTTGGCAAAGAGAGTCGTGGAGCGGCGCTGGATAAAAAGCCATTTTCAAAAAGCGTAAACTACACGAGTGTCAACGAGCGAAACGAATGTTACAAGTACAGGTTGTAGCATGCAAAAGAAGAAATAGAAGGGGAAAAAATGGTGTCAAACGCGCAAATACCCCGTCCAAAGGATAAGGCTGACCGCTATACATCTAAAGCATGTATATTTACGAGAGCTTGGGCAAGAGAGAAAGAGAGATGTATATTCCGTATCTTGCCGGAAACCTCGGTGGTGACACTTCATCGGATAAGAGCAATTAAATTGAGACGCGGGTTGATCGTTAGATATAAGCGCGGTGACGAAGCAATTTGGCTGACGGTAAACAAACGAGCCAACGTAGCCTTGCCAAGCAGCCAGCAGTAGAAAAGGTCAGAGTGTGGTCAGACCAACACTCGCGCAAGCCATCGCAGATTCCCAGATATACGTATATACGAGGCACAGCGCGATCGAGCGTGACCGGCGGCATGGCTTGTCTGGCAATACGCATTCCTTTCTACTTCGGCTTGGCATGGCAAAATGAGTTCTCTCTCTCCTTGCCTCTGGGTGTGCGTGATGTTAGCCGGCAGCTGTCGCTTTAATTTGCCTTTGTCCGCGTCTCCGCAAGTATACATAAGCCCACGACCGCGTATTTACAGTAGCATTTGCGTTTTCAATTACACCGTAGCAAACTTTGCGGTTTTTCATTTTTCCCCCCTCGTTCTCCCTCTTCCATCCTTTACCGGGCTTCCGTAGAGCACGAAGCTGTTATTCTACAATCGAATTGGTAATCAAGTTATCCGCGCCCAAGCTAGTTTTTGTTTCATATACGTGCTCGCGTCGGGCGATCATTCATTGTAGCAGCAGCCGAGAGGCGCTTTAACGCCGAGGCTCGTATATACTTATTTCATGGGGCTAAAAAATCGATGACAAATGATATGTTTCATCTCCCAAGCGTATGTTGTTGCGCACAGAGCGCGGGCACAAAGCATATCGATACACATCGCCGTGGGAATTTGAAAAAAAAGCATCTCGCTCGTTCGCTCGCGTCGTCCTCTCTGAAATACTGCGCGAAAACTCATTCCATTTCCCTTGGGCTCGTCTGTTTGTGTGTATGTGCGTTTATAGGTGTGTTTGTGTGTGTGCGTGTACTGTAGAGTATTCGAGAGCGACGAGAGAGAAAGAGAGAGGAAAAATGAGTGCACGATTGCCAAGGTGCCCCGCGGCAATAGAGAAACCTCACCGAAAAGCTCGGAGCTTTTGATGCGATTCGCCGCGCGTGACGGATAACAACGAGCTCGTGCTCGCGCACGCGAATATTTGCTTCGGCAAAATAAGTGAGGACGATACATGTACATAAACGAGAGCCGTAAAGAACGAGAGCGAGCTGCGGGAGAAAAAAAGCAGATGCGTGTCGTCCGCATAGGCTCGTGCATCGACGCCTATACACACACACATGTAAGCACACACTGAGCTCCATGCCTGTGAATGAGAGATTCGTTTTTTGTAATGGCAGCTGCTGCACACAGTCGGAAAACAAGCGCAAAAGAGAAAGAGAGAAGCGAGCCTTTGGGCCGATACTTTATACTCGACGCTCTACACGCGCCTCTCTCTCTTTCTCTCTCTCTATGTATATAGAACATTTCTTTTTCTCGCGAGCCGAGGCCGCTGCCGCACGCGTGCACCGTTGTTTGTGGCTTTCCAAAGGACTTTTTTTATTCACCGGATTACACCTTGAGCGAGATGCGCGCGCGCCCGATCGATGCGCTAGAGCGTGCACACACACATACACGGGGTCGCCCCAGCGCGATTCTCTCCATGTGGTTATATAAATACGCATGATCCTGTTGCCCTGAATATTACGCGCATATATGGTTGATTCTCCTGAAATCTGCTTTTTGCGTGTCTTTATGCCATATTCTTAAACTAGTGAAGATGAGCCAAAACTGGCTCGGTCATTCATTCAATATTGTTGTATTCTTCATGATAGGGCATAAATATTTCAATTTTTTAGGGTCAGTTAAATTTGCCGTGAAGATATACATGCCAAATGTCACCTCCGTGGCATGTCTACATCTCAAAATCAAATCTATTTGCATGTACCATGCATTCTCATTAGCACCTGACCCTATAATAACTATGAGACCAGCTTCTATACATCCAGAGTAAAGTTTAAGTCTATTATAGGGCTTTGAAAAATGTTTTAAAAAAATTTCCCACGCAATTGAAAAATGTCTCGGATTTTAATCATGCTTCTGAATAATTTCAAACATACCGCATGCTTTGGGTCGCTAACTCATTTTTGATGTCGCTAGATACGTAAATGTCAAGTATTATAGCCCGGCTTTCGATTGGTGTAGGTTGCGGGTTCAAATTTTACATTTTATCGATGCTGCGATAATTATTCTATTGAAAAATTCACGTGTGTCAAAAAAACGGTCACCTCCGTGGACATGAATATCTCGAGCTATGATCATTCTTTTTAACCGCTCGCCCCGTCAAAAGACTCGTTTTTCATGACCAAATTTCGGGTTGTGCGGAAAATTTTGTGCGTTTCTTATTTTTCTTACATAGTTGATCAAAGCAGCGATTTGTCACCTCCGTGTGTGTCACCTCCGTAACCCAAAATAGTCGATTTTAAGCATAAAATCGGACATAGTTTTCGTAAAACGAAATCTCAAAGCCCCAGATTCAATAATTATTCATATTTTATGGTTTAAAAAAGGGTAAACTAGTTCGCGCCGTTCAATATGACAAAAAAATTTTCACCATTTTTTCGTTTTCCATACCCGAAAAAGCAGATTTCGGGAGAATCAACCATATACGTGGTAATACATTTTTTATTCGTAAAAATGTTTGTGAAAATAAAATTTTAACGTATAGAAACGGAGGTGAAAAGGAAAATAAAATAAAAAATGAAAACCCGAACGATCAGACGGGGCTCTTATCGTTATTTTCAAACAAAATATTGTTGCTCACGCATAATGCGCCGCGCTCGCGCCTGCGCCTGCAGTCATAAAAACGATCGCCGAGCTCGTGCGCACTTGACAAACGGACTTTATTATCGGGCTATTTTCACCTGAATGATTTATAATTTACCAGCGCCACGGCCTCTCTCTTGCTGCTGCTTTACTCTTTCTCTATCTCTATATCTCGCTCTGTTTCAATGTTGCGCGAGGATATATAAAAGTCGATAAAAGTGGAACGCACGAGTACGGGAGCATATAACGTCGAAGAGTTTGAAAAAATACGACGTTTCGCGATATTTCATTGAGTAACACCCGCGCATTTTTGATGCTGAGCGAAGCAAAGTCGTTTACATTCGATATTGCTAATTTTCGATGTTTTACTCTAACTGCGATAACTGATCATGCAGAGATAAACCAATCGATCTGAAAATTTTACATAGCATTGTTTGGGTGCTGATGAAGTGATGTATACTTTTTTAGCAACATCCGTGCATCCTAATATGCAAAAAATGCATTTTTATGCAATGTTGAGTTTTGCATCAATATTCGTGTTTGCAAATGTTATATATATATTTTTTGGGTTATTAACGGGTTATTTTTTTTATAATATTTTATGTGTCGTGTTTTGTATATGTCGTGTTTTGAGTACCATTACTTAACAAAAATTGATAGTTTTATATTATGTATATGTCGTGTCATAAACCATAGCAAAGTCGTATACATTCGATAATGCTAATTTTCGATGTTTTACTCTAACTGTGATAACTCATGCAGGGATTAACTAATCGATCTGAAAATTTTACATAGTATTCTTAGGATGTAGATGGAGTGCTGTATACTTTTTTAGCAAAATCCGTGTACCCTAATATGAAAAAAATGCAGTTTCATACATTTTTGATTTTTTCATCAATATTCGTGTGTAAATTTTGTAATATATATTTTGTGGGTTATTTATGGGTAATTTTTTTTTGTATGCATTCGATATTGCTTATTTTTGATATTTTATTTTAATTGCGATAACTCATGCAGGGATAAACCAATCGATCTGAAAATTTTACATAGCATTGTTTCAATGCTGATGGAGTGCTGTATACTTTTTTTAGCGACATTCGCATATCTTAATATACAAAAAATGCCGTTTTATGCATTTTTGAGTTTTGCACCTCGTGACATTTCCACTTCAAAAAAACGTAATTTTTGTTTGCGATCGGTCTTACTTGTGTATCGGTATTTAACATTATACTTATGACAAGTATATTATATGTTGTGTTTTGAGTACCACTATACTGACAATGAGCATAACATTATTGTGATATAGTATAATTATGTCGTGTTTCAGTTAACATTGTACTGATGACAATTATAATATATGTGTCGTATTTCAGTTAACAATGTACTGATGACAATTATATTATATGTCGTGTTTTAAGTAACATTACTTTTTAGCGGGTATTTGTTTACACATTCTTATATTAATAAATTTTTGTCATAGCTAATATTAATATCATGCCTAATAGTAACATTTATATTTATATTACTATTTAATATTTTAATTTGGTATGTATATGTTTTTAAAAATTTAAAGCATAAAACAATATATAATAATTTATATTTGTTTCATTAAAACTAGACTAAGATTTAAGTCATAATAATGTATGGGCCCATATTTAACTACCTCTTAACTGCCTCATGTATACACATTCAAGTATGAACGAAGTAGATGCAAGCGACTAACGTAAACCTACATTTATGTAAACCTATACTAATGTTTGTGTACGTAACATATAACGTGTAGGTAATCATAAAATACGGCTACAACAAAAGCTCATTGAATTATATCTTTATGTGATGCTCATTGAAGATAATATTTTTTATATTATAAGGCAGAATTAACTAATACGATAATATCATATGTATTTTTGATATATAAAATTCGGTCGCTCAGCGTTTTGCAACTATCGTTGCCACTAGTATTATACGCCGCTAATGATAATTATTATGCAGTTCAAATTAATGGGCGCGGGCTCGCTTGTACTTGCCACACACGCTCGCATGTGTTCCAGAGCTTTTTGAGTGTGCACGCGCACGTGTCGGTGTATGAGTGTGTGTCTGTGAGTGTTTGTGTGCGTACGCGCCTGAATCTCTCACTGCCTATACGCGTACTTCTCTTCGACGGATAAATGCATTGACATGCTTGTCGGCAACGACGATGGCGGCAACTAGCAGCGTTACCTGCCTATACGCTTGGGTACCAGCCGGCTCTGCCTAGTGCATAATTAACGAAATTGCATCCATCCATTGAAATGCGTCACCTGCAGAAGCGCCGCTCTCCATTGAATTTAGTTTTGCCTGAATTTTGCGAAATCGTCCTTGCGAACACCGTATAATTATAGACACTAATTATAACGCGTAGTAAGCGTGCATGTAGTACAACATGTGAAACTTGTATGCATTAACAAAACTCCAGTATTTACGGGTCAGGCTCGACCCTTGGACGTTAGCAGCTGGAGATTTCGGATTCCTGGACATGAATATGTGCATCATCTTTTTGTTTATCAGGAAGTATCAAAGTAAATAAAGTTGTGAAATTTGAAGGTAACAATCGAAATATTTTCTTAGAGTCTACATCTTGCTCTTATAGTTCGATGGTTATTCAAAAATCAAATGTAGACTGGTGATTCCAGATGATAATAAAAAGTTGACGCTCTCTTTTAGAGGTCAAAACAGTGAGATTAGACGAAACATGTGTATCACCTTCACTCGGCACTCAAGGCGACCAGAGGGGTGACGCACCCCCAGTTTAAGGACATAGAGAGCTCAAGATAAGAATATTTAAAATGCTATGTAAAATTGCTTATTCGCTCTTTTTCTGTTTGATCATCGCAACGTTTAGTTTAGCGACCTACGCCCGTCACTGTAGTCTCAAGTGTGGCAATTGCCTCGTAGGCCTTTGTTATTAGTTAATTAATAAATTGCTGTTCAAGTGTTAACGAAGCCTCTTTCCTTTTATTTTCTCGATTTATTTCATGAGATTCATTAATTTCATCAAAACGCAATATTGTGTCCTCCTATGGGGACGGCGAGCGAAGAAAATCGTTAATTTTTCCAGAAGATAGAGTACAATCTTCAAGGAACTTAATTGAGTCTTTGCAGAGTCACGACAACATTCATGATATAAATAGACATGTACGCGAAGTAGTGAGCCGCATCACCGCTAGGCGGCACAAAACCGTTGGTAGTGATTCTCGGTAAAAAAATAGTGTTCGTTTTTCATGTAATATATACCAGACGTATCAGGCGAGTGGGTATTGCAAATCGTCGAAGGCGTTTCAATCCATACATCCAGGCCCTAAAAAATTGAGCGACATTGAAATTAAATGAAAATATTCAATAATTTATTTAAATATTAATAATTTATTTAATTTAAATCCTACGATTCTTATGAATAAATTATTACAAAATTTAAGAATAGTGTTACGTCGGGACTATTTATTAGATAATAACCGCGCACTTATCCTACTCTAAACTGCGCCCAAAATCTTAGAGACGCGTTTGGTAGTTGATACAAGACTTTTATTATAGAACACCATAATGTTGAATAAGAGAATTAGAGTTTTTAAATATGGTCCTCTAAACAGTAAGAATAAGCCATCATCAATTACTGCATCAACTGCAAAAAATATCAAAATAATACCTAGCGTTTACTAAGAATATTTCTCTTTTCTCGGTCATATTTAGTTTCAGCGAATAATTCATACCTTCAACACATCATAAGGTGTACAAAATCGATGAAATTATATTTTCGCCTAAAATACCGAGGCCCCATCTTATAAACCTTCTAGAATTAATCGATAAACACATAGTAAAATACCAATAACTATTTCCTGATGAAACTAAAATAAATAAATTGATGCCTTTAAGGCACTATCCTTAATGCATACGAAAAAGCGGTCATTTTCGTTAGTCATGTTTCAAATACGAAGCTAAATATAATGTTTCAATAAAGTACGGGATGGTGTGTTGCAATTTTAAAAACATCAGTAAATTTATGAAACAAATTACAACAAGTAATTGATTGTTCAGTGTGGGGTGAACTTGATATATCCAAAAAACCTTATTTTTTCATTTTTGGAATCTATGAACTTTTTTCCAATAAGTACGTTGACTACTTCCACTACTAGCTGATATTTAAATCTACAAAAAAAATCGACTCATTAAAAACACATGTACGTGTAATTACCAACACATAATGTGTACCATATATAATATATATTAACGGGAATATATAATATTTATGCACAAATATGCATCGTTTATACATCTTCAAGTACGGGGAAAAAGTACGAAGTATATCATATGTGTAGCTGTTTCAGCAAGCAACCCGCTCGAGTACAAACAGCGCGAGAAAGGCAGAATAACACGAAGCTACGTAGACGTTATATAGTCATGAGATCGGGATAGTAGTCCAGCGTCACGCAATTTATCGAATTGGAAGCGAGTGAGCAGACTGTCAGAGTAGTCGAGCGACTACCAATAGTAGTTCAGGAAAGTCTCTATCATAGAAGTCTCTACCCTGTGATGATTGCGCTTGCTCGGTTTTTACGGGTTAATTCTTCATACCCAAAGCAACTAAAGAAGCTTTGCTTCAATAGTTCGATTGTCATGCATGTTGGGAAGGAGCACAACGCATCCATAAACATGTAGCTACGCAATCCCTTGCAAAACATTTTAGCTCGATAAGAAAAAGTTCACGTCATATTGCACCAACATACGATCGCATGTCACACGTGCACACGCACACAAATGTACGTGCCTGCGAGGACGTACCTCTCACTCGCGAGGCAATCTTCAATTCAACGGGAATAAATTTTACGCATGCCGATAACGCGACGCGTCTATGTGCGCATGCACGAAACTATTACCTCCTGGTTCGTGAGCGAGCTTGTATATTGCTAACTCAACGATTTATCTTAATGATACTTATTTCAAGAACGAGAGACAGAATGAAAGAGAAAGAGAGGAGAGAGATCGTGCATATTTCTCATCCCTTTTACAGCTGAAGCTGTTATCTTATCGCGGGATAGAGGTGACTGTATAGCGACTGGGCGAAAGCTTCGAGTCACACACAGACGGCTATATATACGTAAGTGTACGCAGAGTACAGCCAACCGTCGAGCGCGCACTGCATAATGGGGGCTGCGTACTTTAAGGTCGCGTCTTTTATGTATGGATTTACTTTGAAACTTTGCGGTTGCTGCGTCTGCCGCTAACGTTACTCCTGCTGCCGCCGCTGCTGCTGCTGCTGCTGCTGCTGATGCTACCGTTGCCTTTCTGTGCACTCAAGATGGAATATATGTACATATAGCATGCATAATATAATACCCATCGGAAGGAGAAAGTGTGCGTGTGTGTATGCGTGTATGCGTTTGCCGTATATGTATGCAAAGGTGGATGAGTTTTCGAAATTTAATTAAGTTATTTCCGCAATATTTGGAGTATACAGCGACGAGGGATGCGCTCCACGCGAATACGCGACGAGCTCTCAACGAGTGCGCGCCATAGCACGATTAATAGTTTCAATACTGCTGCATATATGTTCGCACGAAGCGACGTGCAAGCTCGCAAACAGTATATATATAAACATCCTTTTTTGTTGATATAGATTCGCTTTTTATTTTCGACGGAATAAATGAAGCGCTCGAGTGAGAGCGCAGGCGGCTCGTATGCAGATGCTTCGGTAGCTTTTTTGCAACTCGAAAAAAAAACCTGATTATAGCGTGCACGACTCTCAGTCCGCAGTTTCGGTCAATTTGGCAACTTTCGGCTTGTAGCATGCGATGCGCCTCGAGCTTTCACCGATACGGGGTATTCTATAGGTGCGACACACACCAAAAGCTCTGCTTTGCACTTGCTGTTTAAATTGCGAGTCTCTCGCTCACGCGCACCATCAAGACTCGAAAGCTGTCGAAGCCTGTTTTTTTTCTACTTTTTCTTCTATCTCAACTTTGTCTATGGTAGATCGAGAGCTATACACTCGCACACACGTGTTACCGTCAGGCATGTGCTATCGGGTAGTCGCAGGATGAAACGCTTGATTTAATGCCGAAACCCGTAACTCGAGGCGTGTCGCTCGTCGTCGTCGTCGTGTACGCATACACATGCAGCAAACCCGCCCATTATACTGCTGGTCCGCCGCTTCTGTAAACAAAGCCAATTTCTCCTGGGTATTTATATATTGGCAGATAGAATATAACTAACGTGTGTACGTTTCGCTACGAAATCGCGATCCCTCAGACGAGTTAATTAATAGTACAAATACATTGTTTTATGTAATCTTGTTTTGGTACATACGGCCTCAAAAGTGACAATTATTCTAAACCACACCCGAAGTCGGGCGAATTGTAACGAGCTTTGTTACTCGATTACGTCGATGAGAGCTTGCAAGCTCCTCCGCCCCGCTGCTTACATTGCTGCTGGACCAAGCCTTACATAAAAGATAGAGAGGGAGAGAGGGAGTCGATTCCATTTCGAATAATTAGCATGGGTAATACGATCATCTAAGAGAGAACCAATGCGATTAGCCGTCGATACTATGGTTGAATCATCCGGGTTTCTGTGTGCTTGCTTGTTCGCTTATAGGTAGGGCGCAGCTCAACTATACACAGAGCTACCATTATGTGCATATAATATAAATTATTGGTTCGTATTGGTAAGCCGGCACGGCGCTGAATGACCAATTCTAGCGCGAACATAATTGGGAGTGTGGCTCCTATGAGACTATATAGACGCGTAGAGCTAGGCTTTTGGTTGTGAATGCTTCGGCTCTGTATGCCGAGTAATTACGATATGTATAGGCTATTTATAGTATTGATCTTAAAGGGCATATAACAACGAAAAATTATTTGTAAGCCAAAGTATAAAACGTACACAATAAACCTAAGGGCATGCAACTACGAATCAATTTGAATTATTATGGATCAGCACAAATAAATACAGACTTTTTGCTTCATACAGTGTATGCGAGGGAGAGAGTCAAGGCGACGATGTTTTACCAAATCGCTCGGCGAAGCGTACACACAGTAACACAGCAACGACGATGACGACCATATTATGTATACGTATATATATAGACAGTATATAAGCCACCAGGGAGCCGCGCGCGTAGCCCCCAGACCACGGCTACTAATTAACACGTCGAAGTTAGTACAACACAAACATTAAGCGACAATTCCTCCCGCTCCATCTATACTAGTGTTGCTGATGTCGCTGTTGCTGCCGTTGCTGCTGCTGCTGTTACTTCGGCCGATTCCATGCCCCGGACCCACTGTACCTTGAAGTTTGTTATAATCAGAAACTCCCTCGGTTTCTCTCTCTCTCTCTCTCGCTGTCTTTCTCTTTGTACCAATATAAAGCTCGTATCACGAGTTAATCCTCTCGATTTTTTTTTCATCTCCTCTATCTTCGTGCTTGCCAGCAGCAGCAGCAGAGAGTCAGTGCGTAACTGCACTCGCATTAAAGACCAGATACACGCGTGCAGGGCGCGCAGCCTTTGAAAGTAAATCTCAATATAGCCCAGCTCCATGATTTATGGCGTAAATATAAATTAATGCCGCGCATTTTGCTAGCTCGCCCAGGTGCAATGCGCAGGGCTCGCGGAACGCACAAACTGCTGCGGGGAAACGAGATCCTGGCAACTTTGCCGCGCTCGCTCAACGCTATATATAGAGCTCGCAAGCTCGCTGCTTAACTCTCTGCCTCAATCTTCAATGAATTATCATTTTCTAGAAAAGTTAAAAATTACTTTATTCCGATCTCGTTTCGTGATTTTTTTTACTCTCTCGCTCTTACTCCCTCTCTTTCGTGCGCCAGAGGATGTCTCGACTTCTTTACAAGCAACGCGCGCTATTCTAGAAGCTTTATGGTTCACTTCGGTAACGACTTCTTCGCTTTTACCCGCAGCTTGCGTGCGCTTTTTTCCATCCGCTCTCTTTCCCTCTCTCTCTCTCTCTCTCTCTCTTACTCGTTGTGGTTACTAATCTTTGTTTAACTTCCATTACAGTTTCGCTCATTTCTTTTCCCTGACAAGCGCGTGGCTGGAAAACCGCCTTTGGATTTCATCTCGCCCACTCTTTCTCGCTTTCTCGTTAATCTTGCGAGCGCGTCCTGCCAAGGAGATAGCGATACTTAATGCGGGAAATTGCGCGAAATTCCATATGACGGCCGAGGCCGCGCGCGCAGAAAAATATTATAGAAAATGCCGTAAAGCTCGTTATATGGACGTGTTCGGTCTATGAGGGCTGGCTGCGCACACCCGGCTGGACAGCTATTACGACACACGGGTCGTAGATATATAGCCTACGAGAGAAAAGTATTATATCGTTTCATGGCGCACTCGAGTTTTCATCTTTTGTGCTGCGAGTCTTATGTCTTCCTTTTCAACTCGAGCGACTTTAATCGTCAAGCACGGTGTCGGCACGAGCCTCGCTAATTAATAATTTCTTTCTCACATGCATGCATACTATATATAGCTCTGGTCTATATATAAGTTTACCTCGACCTGGGAAAAGACTTTTTGAACGAGCTAATTTTTTTCTCTCTCATTTTTTCCTTCGTGCATCGATTTACCTTCATCTTTTTTAAATCAACTCTCGGCAACGAGTTCTAAAATCAAGTCCTCTCCTTTTTATCGCAAGGTCTTTTAAAAAATTTCGGTAAGCTAATTAAAGGCACGTTCATTTTCCAGCATATTTCATCATGTCGGGTACGAACGACGCCACTAAAATTCCAAGTGCAAGATGCGAGAGCGTTGAATATTCCCAGCTCCAATACTTTCGCTATTGTCGGTACCTGTCCCATTTGCTGCTCCCACAGAGAGAGAGAGAACCTCGCTGCAAGGCTCGCAAGCTCCCAGCATGTAGCGTTACACGAAGCTTTTGCGAAGGAAGAAGGGAGAAAAAGGAACTAGATCTCGCACACGGGCATGCGGTATTAGGCATGCAGGGCGTGTGCGGGAGAACTCGAGCTATGCTATCGCCGCGTGTACTCGAGAAGAGGATGAGAGAGAGAGAGAGAGTAAAATTTCACGTCAACTTACCGGTAAAAACTGTGGCTGGAGAGGTCCTTGAAAAGCCCCGTAAGATAAGCCATATACTGCACCGCACATGGTACACGTCGATCAAAATGAGGAAGAAGTTGGAGGCAACGGTGGCGGTGGCAGGCTTGGATCATGAATTTTTAAATTAATGACAGTACTTCAAGGAGCTCGGAGCTAAGCGAACGCGGGCGCGCTGCACACGAGCTGCATTAGCACGAGCGCGCACGAGCTTCTCCAGACGGCGCTATTAACTTATCCAGCCGCAATGTACTCTGCCTTGTATCGCATCACTTCGCAATTACCTGCATCTATATATTGATATTCCATAATACATTTATATGGACGTTTTTGCTCAAATTTTAGAAAATGACTAAACGGTTTTTATTTAATGGACTTCTCGAGCGCGTAGCCGACGTCGACGTGAAATCCGTTAATAAATCGCAAATGCAATAAAAACATTACGAAGAAATACGGACCTTGGATTACTGAGAGAGAGCTGCTGCTTCTGCTGTTGCTACTGCGCACCAAGTGTACAGGTTGTCAAAGAACCAAACGAAAGAGAGTAGTAGGAGTAAAAAAAATGGAAACCTGGGCGCTGAAAGCTCCGGCGAGTATTCGAGTAATTCGTTACCGATGGCGCGCGGACGTCACCGTGCCTCGTGCCATAAAACCTTACGCGCTAGTTCTCGCAGCTCCAGGGCTGAGCCGCCTGAAAAAAGATCCACAAGGGAATTCGATTTTCTAATCGTTCGCGAGAAAGAGAGACAGAAAGAAACGACGAAGACTCGCTTATCGATAGATAAAGCTGGAGTCATTTCTTTTACAAAGCTATGCGCTTTTTGCGCTACTCATGCAGTTCGAACGCGTCGTGCATTTATTCTCCGGCTGTCTAATGTTTCTCGCTTCCATCTCTCGGAGTTTTTGTGCAAGCTATTTTCAGAGCAGTGCGCGCGCCTATACGTGCGTCTGTCCGCAAGCTCGCAAACTCTCGGAGAAAGGACACTCGTCGCTCGCACACACATAAGGATCGCTCGAGATCCGAGCGCGCCGTACAGCAACTGACGAAGCAACAGCAAAAAACAACTCCGTAGAACAAGAATTCGATGGCTCTTGAAAGAGCTTGCGGATAATGATCCCTTTGATAATTGATGGAAAGTACTTGAATATTTCGTGTTCGCAAACCCTGCGCAGCATAAGGTTATACATCCGGTAGCTTATACGGAGTACAGCATATCGATACGTGTATTGCCAACTTGCGCGCACTTAATACTCTCGAACAAATAGCTCTTCAATTTCAGCCTTTATATCGATGCCTGACGATTGATCTTTTCTATTCCATTCCTTCAAACGACACAGAGCAAGTTCGCTAATTTTCCAAACGGCAAAGTCGTTCCAGCAATGACGATTGTTTCATTTATTTATTTATTTATTTATTTATTTATTTTTTTTTTTTGTACTCGCAGCTATCGTCCGCTTTTCTGGTTTTTCTATTAAATAGTATGTGAGCCCCCTTTTAAAGCGCCGCAAATGACCTAACAAATCAATTAAGTGAATAGAGAATCTTTTCGCTCGTCTGCCGCAGTAGCGGTAGCGGCAGCAGCAGCCAGCAGTGGTAGTAACAGAAGCTCCATTGGAACCAGCTGAATATCTAATTAATCGAATTAATTAAGGGAACGTTATAAGGAGAGGTTTTGGAAGGGGACACGGGGTGCATGAGCTGGGGCAAAAAATCAGTGTCTGCACAGTGGCTTGTTTTATTCTCTCTCTCTCTCTCTCTCTCTCTCTCCTGGCTATCCTACTCTGGTGCTCCCTCTCTCTAGGCTTTCTGTGATAACATTCGAGGCGACGCGTACCGGACACGGATGTTTAATTAAACGTCCTGGATGTTCAAGTATTCGCTCTCTCTCTCTCTCTCTCTCTCTCTCCGTCTCTCTTTTGCTCCCGGCTTCTCTCTCTCGATGCATATACAGCTACTCTCGCAGTAGCAGCCAGCGAGGCACAGCATTCGATTCACTTGCTTGCTGAGCTTTCCCCTATCTGCCTTCTCCTCTCCCTCCCCTTACCCCGTACTAACCCCGTTTCGACCTCGGGGTAATTAAATTTTAATCTTGAAAGTCCGCACTGTTGGTCTACTACTACTACTACTACTACTAGTACTACTACTACTACTGCTGTTGAGCTGCTGCCACTACGAGCATCAGTGTAACAGCACGAATATTTTACTAGACTCGTCGGGGCCAGCACACTCGTGAATTATGATAAATTTGCAAGCCGATTGTGCTGCAAACATACATATAGCGAGCGAGCGCGAGGACGAGTGGAGAGGGTGGCTACAGAAATCCAAAAGGAGATCACAAAATTAGCCTGGATTTATCGTGCTCGTGTTACTGCTTATTGCTTGACGAGCAGCTAGCTCTCCCGAGCGTACACATAGCAGCTGCAAGCCGCGATATCGGACGCTTGTTTGCATATATAAACACAAAGTGGAGAGTCGAAACGGGGACTGCGGGAAAAGTAGAAATAAGCAGATGGAGAAGAGAAGGCTGTTTTTCACGTGATGGCTTTTCTGGAATTTTCCGCACGCCTCGTTAGCGTCTCTGGCCGGCTCGCGCGCGTACATATATAATACATAGAATATATATAGCATACTTAACCGATAGAGAAAGCAGCAGCAGCAAAAACATATATTTTATAAAGGGTGGGCATTGAGCATCACTAATAAGGTCGGCCCTCGCTGCTGCTCGCGCGGCCCCGTGTACGCTCGAGGCGTTGTTATTGAATGTTCTCGAGGCAAAATCATTAAATTTGTTATCTTAAGTTTGCAACTTTACAAACACATCGCAGCAGCAGCAGCAGCAGCAGCAGCAACGGCAGCAGCAGTGCAATGCAGAGAGGCAATGCCCTGCAATACACACTACAGGTGGTTCATTACGTCGAGGCCAGCGTATAGAGGCAGAAGCAGCAGCAGCGGCAGTAATGCGGAATACGCCGGCAAAATATCATTCAATTTAAATTACGTCAAAAAATTACAGCGACAAAAGACGGCCCGGCCTTGTATAGTCTTCGCTCGGTTGGACATCGTTAAGTAACGAAGGCGTTCGTTTGACTCTGCCTTTCTTTTTTTTCGTATACTTTCTCTCTCTTCTTGAAGTTCGAATTAGCGCCAGTTGCCCCTTTTGGATCGGAGAAAGGAGGAAGGAGGGAGGCAGTATAAACAAGTGCAGGGCGATAAAGTCAGGGAAATTATTGCGCTCGTAAATACGAGTCTCGACACATAGTATGGCGCAGCGTCGTCGTCGTCGTCGGCTTGGTTTACACCGTAGCTGCTCACTGACTCAGCCAGACGGTCAAGTGTCCTCTTGCGAATTAATTACGTGCCTTGTATGTGTATACATGTGCGCGCTCCGTATAGCACCACGGCTCCGGCGTACTACTGCATACTCCTGTATATACAGTGCATAGGAGCCACATAATCATATACAAATCCGAGCTCATGCCTCGGCAGTACAGCAACGGCAACAGCAGCAGCAGTAGCAGAGCTTGCAGCAGCAGTGCGCCTGCACGAGCTGCGCAAATCTAGGCGTGCGGCCTGTTGTAGCTCCTTTTTCTTGGCTCGTTTAGATGCTGTGGTCGCTGCTGCCGCTGGTACTCGCGTTTCTCTCTCCAACTGTGTGCGGACGCATAATTGCTCGTGAAATGTAGCCTCGAAGCGCGAGAAGGAGGAGGTGGAGGAAGGGGAGAAGCGAGAGAAACGATCGCATGTGAAGGCGAACGCGCGCCGGGGCTTGTTGGGTTAACCAAGATGTAAGGCTCACCCCCGGCTTATTAAACTGCTGTAGCTGTTATAAGCGCGTATATAGGTATATGTCTCGCGCCTGTAGTACCATTCCGCCACCTACCCACAGTGTGTCGTGCATACTTCTATACTTATAGCTATTACATAGCACGTATATATACATGCGGATCGAAATGAACAGCGTCAGGAATATAGCTATATACGTAGTACGTATTGTACGTAATAACGCGCGCGAGCGATCGGGCGGGCGCCTTACACGCCCCGGCTTCTCTCTATATCTCTCCTAATACTCCCGTGCCTTATTGTTGCCAGTTTCTGCCTGTACGTGTGTTTGTGTGCGCCTGTCTATGTGTGCGCGTCCGAATGGTGTATACCGCGCCAAGCTTGGCATATTATAATGAAAGCTTCCTCGAAATATAACGAATTATTTATATTCGATAATGTACAGGGGGCAGTTTATAAGCCGTTTGGCTCGAGAAAAAACACGTTTCAAGAATGAATCTTAATACATTTTATATTATAAAAGCGGGTGGCAGCAGGAGCCTAGCGCACAGCGCAAACATGGAGTTTAATAATAGTCATAACCGATGCGAAAAATAAAAAGGAGCATTTTCACTTGTATAAGAAAAAGGAGCGGAAAATAATTATAAAAGGTAAAAAAGCGTTCGAGAAGCGAGGGAACGAGGCCGCAGTACACTTCACCGTCCGAAGCTTTTTTTCACCTATCGTTGCATGTATAACGCCCGATATAAATGTATAGCTATATGTACGCCGAGTATATCTATCTGTGTGTGCACAAAGATAACTCGATCCAACACAACCTCTATTGCGTCAGAACACGCGCTAATCTTGTCTTTTAAAAGATTCTGCGCGTTACGTATTATTTAAAGCGAACATACATAGGTATTGCGCTTAAGTACACGCCACCGTATAAGTGCTCGAAATCAGCTCGGCGGATTTATAATTTTTTCAACGCCTCGCGTGCGGCAGCTTCCATCGATGTAAGCTGCGCGCCGCATATGAGCCAAAGTAAATAAAACGCAAAACTATTATTCGAACGAATTTTACTATCCGCAAGCTCTCTGCATACCCCGCTGCGTAAAGCTATATATTAAAACTCGCGAGCGTGGCGTGGCACACGGCGAGTTTACGGTATATATTTACGTGCTCTCGATACAGCATCGTGTCGTGCAATACCGCGAGTGTGTGTATACACTATGCGCATTGTATATGAATGTATTGTAATGTTGCAACGAAAGCATCGCATCGATACGTATAACGGTGCAGCAGAGAGAAGAGAAAAAACCGTACAGATGCAAAATGTGTCTCCGATTTATAGAGAAAAGAATAAAGAAAAGAGGCCGAGGGCGAAAAAATATTTTGCGTTTCGAAAATATACGCGGGTGCATAGAGCGAAAAAGAGAGAGACAGAAAGAAACGGCAAGTAAAGAAAACGATACTTAAGTTCGATAAAGATAGGCAAAAGAAGCTGGGATGAACTTTGCGCTATTAGTATACACAAGCTCCGCGCGCGCGATTATGGCTTCTTTTTTTACCTTCTCTCTCTCTTCCCCCCGTACTAGTTTTATAGAAACTTTATAGAGCTCTACGTTCAATGAAGTAACGCTCCTTTTTTTATTTTGCATTGGATAATCGATACTCGAGCTCCCCCTTCCTCTTTCGCCATGCACGTTACTGTGTCGACTCGTTCTGCTCGCTCTCTTAAGCTATCGCAGCAACTAGCAGTATATACAGCAGTACACGCGTATACATGCGCGCTGCCAGAGCTGCTGCATTATATCGTGAACATGCCGTATATATAAAACAGAAAACAACTATACCCCGTTGCCGCTGTAACTTCAACTTACCGTTCCAGTCGATTTTGTCCCGAACTTGTTTTTTTTTTCTTTGTACTTACTCTTCTGCAGAGGCAGCTAAGGTGTTGTTTCAATTCGGATGCGCGCTCCATTGCTTCCCTCGGCAGCTAACATTCTTCCGAGCTTTCGGCGGGGAAACTCAAGAACGTATCAGAGCTAATATACGCGCTTGCAGACTATATAGATATAAATGAAGTGCTGGCATTTTTATTTTTTGCCCCGTTGTAGTAGCTGCGCGCGTTTTTCCTTTAGTCTGCAGGCGCATCGCAGCAGAATAAAGCTGCAGCGAGAGCCATTCTCAACGGTTATTAGGCCCCGTCGAAAGGAAGCAGCTCCCACCCCCCCGCCATCCTATATGCATGCCGGATGAAGTAAGCGAGCTGCGAGCTTCTTCGCCAGCAGCAGCACGAGCGAGCGAGTCTATAGCGCAAAGCATTTTTTCGACAGTCGAGCCCTTCGTTCTCTATCTCCTTTGCCGTTGCGCGCGCTACATAGCTGCAGACTGCGATTTCTCCACGATTTGGTAAATAACGATGGCAAGCCCTCCTGCTGCCACTCGCTTGCGCGTATACCTGACACACATACACAGACGCGCTAGCGGCGCCCTACTGCATACGCTCGGATAGATACAGCTACCCCAGTGCGCGATGTAAAGCTCGCAGGCGTACGAGATCGAGCTATAAGTATATATAGCTTTCGCTGCTTTCCTTTATCTGTCGAGCTTCCTCGAAGCTTTTTGAACTATTGCTTTTTTCGCTGCGCCGCCACTTTCTTCTTTATATTTATTCTTCTCGCCGCGCGACGATCGTGTAGTACGTGCGAGCTATATACACGGGTAAATATTTTCCTCTCTCTCTCTCTCTCCCAGGGACCCGCAATTTCTCGTTATACTCTTGCGCGACGAGCAGAACTTAACGACGACGCGTCGCAAGCGATATCGAGCAGGGAATATATCTACATGTATAAATATCGCCTGGGACACGTAATTTTTTCGCTTCAAACGCATAAATAGCCGCGCGTCGATGCAAAAGTAATAAAATCTCGCTACTACTCGCGCGTGCAACTTGTATTATACGCACGTATTTATAGGTATAAGCGATCGTGGCGAGAGGGGGAGAGAGACAGATAGATAGAAAAGTGCGCTATAGATAGCAGAAAGAAAATATCTAGAGCTTTGGAGTCGTGCGCGAGATTAATGCGGCATGCGCAAAACGACACATGGACGTGCATAACACGCTTACACATAGCGACACAGAGTGCGCGGACAGATGCATGGACACACACGGGCGTTGCATCTCGTACAATTAAATACATACATACACAGGCAGAGAGAAGCAAGTCTGTAATTACAGCGCTACGCAATGGAGCTGAATAATTTATAGCATTTCGATATAAGCCATCATTTGTACGTGCCGTGTCTACAACATACACGATACATGTATATAAGCGGCGCAGGTACTCGCGCGTTGCGATCCCGATAAAGGCATATATATGCTATATACATATAAGGAGAAAAGCCGGATGGATGTATCAATCAGGCAGCCGATAGCGCGTGTTGGCATTCCTTGAACCACGAACTCTGTTCTCGGTATAACGCTGTGCAGTCACACACACATCGATTTCTATAGCACATACACACACATACCTGTACGCAGCTCTGTATGCGCTTCGTGTAGATAACTTTGGAGGGAAAGAGAGACAGAGCGAGAGAGATGCCCGTTACACATTGGGAAGAGAAAAATCTGAATCTGGCGAGTTTCCAATGCATCGAGCTGCTGCTGCTGCTGGCATGCTTGCTTGGGCTATCGGGTTCGAGCTTGCGTTACGAGTAGCACGCACACGCGGCGTGTAAGTTACCATAGCGCGTCGCGTGCTCATATCGCCGCAGCTGGTCACTTCTTTTTCCTTTTTTCATCCGTACAAATATATATACGTATGCATATTATGTGATGAAATCCATAACGTATAGAGCTCCCAGCTGGGAAGCAGCGGGATGTTATGTAGCAGGAGCTTGCGAGCCTCGACCCAAGCGTATACTAATACATATATATGCAGATACGTGCGAAAGTTTGTGCGCATAGACGTGCAACTCGGCGTAAAAATTGAAACGATAGACTATATTATATTTGCAATATATTAGAAATTTATGAGTGCAAAATATTGCCGATATATTGCAACAGCAGAGGCAGGTTCACATCTATTTCAGTATATTGCACAAAATTATGATTTCATGAAAAATATCGTTACAGATCAGAATTTATATTTGTATAATTATACATTATCGATTTACAATTGGACTTTAATCCTAATATTTGAAAATTGCTTTGATAATCATCGACAATACATAGCAGATATAAATTTCTGATATAGCGCAAATATACCACCAATCGTTTCGATTTTTACGCTGGAGCTAGAAAAAAGGCGGTGCTTTAACCGCAAATATCAAATGTCCATGACGATGATGTAATATGCAATTGGCAGCCGATGTTAATCGAGTTTTCGACAGCAGCCACGCCCGCTCGCAAGCTCCGCTCTTTCTCTCTCTCTCACTCTCGCTTTATACATGTATATTGTATAATCATGTGCGTCTTACTTTTTGGACATGTAAGTGTGTAGAGTACATGGTTTATATACATAGCAGCCGAGCTGCTGCCGCCGCCGCCATCACCACCACCGTCGGTGGTGCTGTTGCTGTTGCAACGAGCCCCTTAGAATCCAGTCAAGAGCGGTTGACGCTATCGATCGTGTGCTTGCGCGGCGCACGTTACCGCCGCCGCTGCAAGCTCCAACGCCGAGGGATGCGCGCGTACAGCAACGCGCTGCTGCTGCTGTTCCATGCCCCATACGTATATGTATACACACAACGTGTGCACGTATAACGTGCGCCGGGCTATCTATATAGTATACACCGTAGTGTATATGTGCACAGTACCCCTGGAAGCGCGCTGTGTGATGCTGCCGCTGTGTACCGAGCGTTATATAGACGCTATATAACTCACGGTGTGCTTTCTGTCTCTCTCTCTCTCTCTCTCTCTCTCTCTCTCTCTCTCTCTCGCATATCGTAAGCTTTGGTGTTTTCAACTCGCGAGGCCCACGAAGCTTTCGCATACGGTCTCGATTAATTGCTGCTACTGCTGCTATACAGCGACTGTATCGTTCCGGCAATAATATTGAGATGGCGCGATATCGATTCGCAGGTGTTTCATATCGTACTTAATCTTTACCGTCATACAAATCGTACGTTCGAATCGAATAAACTCTCGCCTCTCAATGGTCGTATAATAGCTTGTGTTACGACGCGTGATATAATTGCAGTCGACACTGAAAAGTTCAATAATATCGATTCGACGGATAAAAACTATTCGGATTCACGTCTTTCTTCGCTCCATTGCATGCATAATCCATATTTTTATGTATTTATATAAGTGTCAGGCAGCTTTGCGAGCCTTGCTCTAAAAGACGATTTTCTTGCCTGCGATGAACACTTCTTCGCTCGACACTAAATAAAACATTGCACCTCCGCGAACACCCCGATGTATACATCTATATGTATGCTTTATCTCTATCTCTCATATACACCAGTAGCTGTCTTTCTTTTGTCGACTCACTCGCAGCTTGTGTCTTTCGCAACAATACGCGATGCTCGCTCGCCCAGGCCCGCTTTAAACACGGATCGTGCGTTGAAAAGCTCGTGACAAATCTAAAAGGGCTGTAAATCTTGCACGAAAGATAGAAAACTCTCGAGCGAGCGTCGAGGCAAGTGACGAAGATAAAGGCAGAAACGCCTGGGAACGTATTATATACACTATTTCGGCCCGAGCAGCGAGCTGAGCTGCATCGGATGTACGTTGGCTCGTCTTTTTTCTCTTCTTACATTATATATTGCTGCTCGCTCGCTGCTTCTGCCGCTGCTCAATCTGTCCTTTCGCGCTCACTATAAAAATATAATATCCTTCAACTGGCTATATATGTGGGTGCTATACCGGCTGCGGTGGCGGACGGCAGCTACGCATGTGCTGCCGCGCTCGGTCATATAATAGGTCGCGTAAATCCTGCCCAGGTCGTCCTTCCCAGAGTCTCTCGCTTTCGTATGAGGCAACTTCGTCTTCTCGCCCGCCCTGATCCCCTGCCCCTTGAACGGATCCAGCTTTAAATATGAATGGCTCTTGAGCAGAAATAAGAGTTCATGCATGATGTTATATGGACGAGAGGTTGAGATAAAAAAATAAAAGATAAGAGAAGCGGGCTCGACTTGTATAAAATAAAAGTCCCTTGGGCGTGAACACGCGAAAAAAAAGTATACGCTACGTGTTTATCAGATTTATTATTGAAAGTACAGATGCTGCTTACTCGTGCTAAACAGATACATCGGCGTGTTGCTCGATAAGCCACGACGAACGACCGTGAGAGGGAGAAAGATAGAGCAGCCAGAGGGCTGTGAGTGCATTCTGCCCGAAAATCGTATTATGTAATTATACACTGGTGTGCGTGCAAACCATCGCGTACTTACACGAACACAGCTCCCAGAAGCCTATATATGTATGGCGTTGCAGAATTCTGCGCTACTCAAAGAACCCGATGAGCTTAACTACATGTATACAACGTGCAGCCTATCACAACCTACGATGTGTAGGGAAAGAGGGAGAGACTTTGCGTGCTGGCATAATATTTCTATGAAGCTCGTGCTCGAGCTCTGGCAGCTCGTTTTATGTTTCCGTTTGCGCGTGAAACGAAATCGCAACTCTGACAAAATGTTTTCAGAACTGTGTAACGTCAGTCTCTCTTTCTCTCGCTCTCTTCTCACTGTATCTTTCCTCGCGCGCGACTGTGAAGATGCGCGCAAGCACATGCGAGAGTCGAGCTTCTTCGAGGCTCCAAAAAGTTGCAGTGTGTGTACCTCGTACTCGAGCGTCGGCAGCTATACACAAGGCTTTCATACGAATCATAAGTTTCGGTCGAATTATTAAGCATTACGAAATTTTCCCTCGCAGCGCGCGTGCCAAGCTACTTACTAATTTTCTAATCTCGCAGAGTGCTGCTGCTGCTGTTGTACTTTTCGAGGTGGAATTTCTCCTCTTCCCCTCGAGCCACGGGTGCACAAACTATCTGCCTCGGCAACTATTCAAACGTATTGTTTCGCCCAAGTTCATTCGTAGAAACTTGCCTGTGCAGAGTAGCAGCTTCTCGAATTTCCAGGAGGAAATTAACGTTGGCGACTTTCAACTCTCCGGCAAGACCGACGACAAAAAAAAAGAAGAAGTAGTAGAGAAGAGGAGGAGGTAGAAAAAAATCTTAGTGCGGCGACGTGTACAAAATTCACTTTGGCCGCAGCGCGCGCGTAGAGTCGATACTTTGCTTTACCGGAAAATGCTTGGCAAACTTGCTGCAACGCGCCGCAATGACAGAAATAATTCGAGTTTCATTTATCGAAAATTTTTGACACTATACATAGCACTATACATAGCCGTTATAGCGATGAAGCTAGAACCCAGCGAGGCGTTTACTTTTGGCCCTCGCCTCACTCTCGTTCCGTGCTTCTCTTTCTCTTTTCGTCCGTTATCTCGCTCGAGTCTCTACCCGCACATACATTGCGCGCTAAATATAAAACGGTGGCCAACGTCGGAAAAGAGGAGGCCAGGGTAAAAAAAATGGTCGAAACATTCATAGAAAAAGGAAAAAAAACGAGAGCGAGAGAGAGAGAGAGAGAGAGAGGTGGTATGCGCGAGAAAAATGTGATCGCGAGCAGGAAGCTAGGCATGCACGGCAATAGGTCTCGTTGTATACGTGAGGGACGTTCATTTTTGTCAACTCTAGCGCTGCTGCCATGCCTGCCCGCCTGCCTGCCTGGGAATTTACATGAGAAAGAAGCCTCAACGATTTATGGATATATTTTACTCTTTTTTTTCGCCCTCAGCCGGGGGACGCGTATATAGCTCAGCGCGCCGCGTCTCTTTTCTCTTTTCTCTTTCCCTTGCGACCAGAGCTACTGGACACGGCCATTGAATTGTAGGCGCGCGCTCGCGTAATTTCAGCACACGCGACGACGACGAGCTTCGCGCGCTCTAGTGTATGTCATAAGCCGATCTCGCAACGTACACGCGCAAGCTCGAGACCCGCATAAGCGTGTAATACGTGCGTGACGCGAGTAACTAAATATTCTCGCAATTTTCGAGATATTAATTTTTAAAACGCCGTGTAACGTGCCGCGCGACACGCTACCCGCAATATGCCTCGTAAGAATTTCGAATGAAGCAATCGATCATATTATGTCGAGACTCGAAAAGGCAAACCTCGATATATGTGGAGAAGTTCGAATGACGCAAATTGAAGAAATGATCGAAACGGGCTTGATAAAATACCGAACCCATACGTTCGAGGGTGGGGCAATTTCGCGCAGGCTGCGAAAGCTTTGAATCGACTCCGCATTCGAGCGAGATACACACACATACGCTGCACGGTCAAACTCATTTTGCTCGCATAGAGGCGTGGATCGCGTGTGCAATTTAGATCATTCGAGCTTTTCCTATAATTAGCGGAGAAGAGCAGGAATTTCATTTGTACGCTTTGATGGTCGAACGCGTTTAAAAAAATTGTTTTTTTTTTATTTATTTATTCATTTTTCTGCCATTATTTTTATTTTGAAAAGTTATGCTTTGCGCACAAGTGACCCGCGACGAGCTCACTTTTGTAACGAGGAAGTGTACAGCTAACTGTTTCAGAAGAGAGTTTGCCCTCCTCTCTTTTGTCGATATAATATAAAAAGAGATAAACGAGCTGCTGTAGATAAAGACATGATTGGAGTTGAAACTGTGAGAGAAGTTCACGTTGAAACGGTACACAAGTAATAGTGTCACAAAAGACATAAAATGAATCATTTAGTTGAAGAAGTTTAATAGAAGCGAAGTTAAAACAATTAGAGATAACTGATGGTATTAAAATGAGAATTTAGTCCGTGTGTAGAGAGAGAGAGAGAAAGAGAGAGAGAGAGATGGAGAAGGAGAGAAAGAGAAGGAAGCAGTAGGGAGAGAAAAGGAAAGGCAAGCAAGTTAGGTATAAAGGTATAAATTAAGCGATAGAGAGCAGTGAGAGAGAGAGAGAGAGAGAGAGACCGCGTGTAGAAGTACTTTTCTTCTTCGTCGAGTATAGCTCACAAGCCTCGAGCTTGATCTGTTCTTCGTTGAATATGAACCGCTGCAGCAGCAGTAGCAGCAGCATCGCAGACGGCATCGATTCTTTAAGGCATCAAAGTTTCAGAACTAGGCTGCAGCACAGTTCGCTCTTCTCGATACACTTTGTAAAAGCCGAACGTTACAATTGCATCGCGGGCGATGATTAGCGTCGAAAGAAGAGTTTCGCGATCCGCGCGCGATTATGAACAATGACCATTGTCGCGATTGATAATGGCCCTGGTTGTGCGGGCCACACGCGCACGCGGTGTTTGTACTAGACTCGAGGCTTTTGTGATTGACATTTGATTAATCAGTGCTGCGCATCGCTCTCCCTCCCCTTTTCCACCGCTCGATACAGAGACATAGACGCAGAGAGAAGATATATAGCGCGCGCGATACAATTTGTATTAAAACCAGAGCCACGCACACCGAATCCGTCTTTTGTTTTTGTTTAAAGCATCGAAGAGCAGTGCGCGACGCGCCTTGTTTATTCCACGAGCTTTTCATTATATACAGCGTCTCTATGCGGCTAGAGCTCTCTCGCGCGCGCGTATATATTATACGCGATCCTGCGCGTGGTTCAATGCATAGCCGAAGCTCAATTTTCATCCTCTCTGTGCACAGCAGTTCGTCTCATTTTATTTCATTCGCGTATAATATGTTGTGAAGATGAAATTATAGTTATAAAGGGGTGCTGGACTGTGTACAATTGAATAATTGAACAGGCCATTAGTATTAAACAGAAAAATGTATTATTCGCATCGTTATGACGGCTGCGTACCACCGTTGAAGTAGATCTAAATATTAATTGGATGCAAAATAGTAATTAGATAATTTAATGCAAATAATGACGGCTAACGAGTATAGGATACGAAGGGGGTTCAACGTCAGGACTTGAACTAACTGATATAGTTCTTATAAGCTTATAAGGGCTATATATCTCATCATTACCGATTTTAAGATCCATATGAAATTCAATTACAATCATGGTCTACACTAAGATGGTCTACTCAAACTTGAGTGTTAGTTTTTCAAGAAGTAGTCAATTTTATTGGCATTATAAAGAGATACATTGTTATGGTCACTTGCAGATTTATAGATAAAGGTACTCGCTATCTAGTGGTGAAAGCTCGAAGTGATATCATATTCCAAGTGGTTGAAAACTGGTGTACATTTTTTGAAACAAAAATGTCATTTTCAGGTCATTTAAAATGCGCCTAATGTTTTTAACAAAATTGAAACAAAAAATTTTCCAAAAAATCCAATATCTTATAAAACCTTTTAAATGATTATATTTTGGACATCAGATCGGCATCATAATGAGCATTTCGACCAGAAGCGTTATATCTTGATATCCGTTACCGAAGCTCAAGACTTGCGATCGAGGATAAAAAGAGTCGTCGAGCCATTCAACATACAAATAATAAATAACTATTAAATTTTTAACGTTTACAACGTTTACACCGTTGAAACGTCATCTAAACAGTAAAAGCTATACGATTCGATACGCAGGGCCAGTAACAAAGAAAATGTTGACGTCGATATTAGTTCACTTCCTCCGGCTCCTCTTTCCAACTCTCCCCGTCTCCACCTAAAAGTCAATATTGTCGGATGCACCGTGGCGCACCTTGTCGTGCATTGCGCCGCGCGTACATCGAGTCTCGAGATATTGCAAACATACACAATGCGCGCGTCGCAAGCAGCAGCAACTTTTTTTCAAATGCTTTGCAGAGGGCCAAGTGAATACTCGTGCTAAGGCGGGAGGCGAAATTTTTTTTGCTCCAGCTTCATTAAGTCGTTTTTTCATTTGTAAACGAGCTCGCGAGAGAATTCATAAAAAACTCGGAAATATATACTTTCAAATCGTTATATACTCGCTCGCTGAACGCGGTATACGAGCGGCCTGAGCAACTCGGTAAATTATTTTCATCTCGGTATGCGCTATACTCTATATAGCTCTGCGCACCTAGCTGAAGTACACGTATACATACATACATACAACATTATGCGTACACACATAGCCTAGAGCTTGCAGCTGATTCCCAACCAAGAGTTCTTGTAAATTCCGTTTGCTCTCTTTGAGCAGTGCAATAATCAGCTCGAGCAAATTAAGCCCGTGCCTAGAGCTAGCGGGAGCTGTCGTGTTATTTAGGGGGCGCCCTCCCCTCCCCACCCCCCTTTCCTTAACCAAAAAAAACGAGCGCTTGTAGTATAAAAGAGGGCTAGCAGCACTTATACCTAAGCGAAGTCGAGCGCTAGACGCGCCTTTATCTTTTCTTCTTCCAGCTGCAATGTATAGGTGTGCTCCGCTGCACGTAGAGAGATACAGGTAACACCCATCATTGCTCGTCGACGGCGCTTTACAGGGGTCATTGAGCTTTCTTATTTCTCTCTCTCTCTACACTGTATACCCAACAACGTCGAGGATGATCAAACATTAAAAACCGAGAAAAACAAGGACGGAAGGGGGATGAGTCCGAGAAGCTCTAAGCAAGGTTTTTTTCTGCACTTTCGCGTTTAATGATAATTACTCGCCTCTGCGCGTAAGAACCCCTTGAAAAATTTTCACTCGGTGCAGGCGCGCACTGCTGAGCTCCGCGCTGAGCGTACTGCATACTCTTGCAAGCTCTTGGCTCTGCTCTCGGTCTCGCTCTTACGGGTGCGTTGTGAGAGTGACCGAGGCGAGAGAGAGAGAGAGAGAGATGCTTTTCCTCCCTTCGAGGCTAGCGCAAGTTGCATTAATGCCGGCATTAATTATTAACGAGGCTCAAATTGAAAACTCCATAGGCGTGACAGAGAATTTTTCTTTTTCTCGTTGCGATGGGCGCGTACATACACGAGCGCACGAGAGAAAAAGAGAAAGAAAGGGAGAGAGAGAGAGATAGAGAGCAAATTGAAGCGCGCGTCGAACTGAAACATGTATAGAGATTGAAATAACAGGGTGGAAAATACGTTGATACTAGTCGCGCGCCGGGTCCTCTGTTGAGCTACTACTGCATATAAGCTCTTTAAAGGCCAATGACTGCCGGGCTTCGTTTCAGGGGCTTGACCACGCGAGCTTGTGTGTGCGTGCGTGCGTGTGTCTAAAATCGTTTACGCATGTATGCACGTACACGTACACGAGTACACAAACACACGAGTAGTCTCAGCATTATACACCCATACACGCACGCACAGAGCAGCCCTATCTATATATTGTAAATATATTCCACGGAGGTTGCGGCCATTCTGTAGGGCCAGACGCGTGGTCAACACGCCTCAGCTTTTGTTTAGCGATGGAGCTGCTGCTATTATGACTCGACTTCTCTCTCTCCTCTTCTCTGTATATACCTTTGCATCGTATATAGCGCAGCAGCACTACTATAGCGGTGGCATTGCTTCCTCGTCAACGCCTGCTACCTCGACGTTTTTGCCTCTTACTATGCGCCCTCGTGCTCATTCTCTCTCTTGTACGTCGAGACTCCTTGCTATATATCTCGCTCCATCTCTGCATCTCTCTCTCTCTCTCTCTCTCTCTCTCTCTCTCTCTCTCTCTCTCTCTCTCTCTCTATTTTGTTCGCTCTCTCACCCGACGAAGAAATTCCTGGAGATATTTTCAGTGAATTTCGCGGTTAATCAAATGGGTCTCTTTGACTCGGTATACTCATTCGTACGTTTCCCGTTTGTTACCGAATTTAATGCGAGGCATCCCCCCATGCCCCTCCCTCTCTATCTCTCTTTCTCTCTGCCTCTATATCCGCAGCTTTGCCTGTAGATTTCACCCTCGTAGCTGCTATCCTAGCACGCGCAGTTCGCACACACATATTGGGCATGCACATTCCTCCCAAGTGGCTCGAGTGTCTTTGGAAGTTTATGCACGCACGCAGCGAGTTCACTTGCTATAGCTCGATATATAGCACGAGGAAATTTGAACTTTTACGTGTGACAAGCAGCCGCAGCCACCAACGCGCGCTGCAATTCTTGCACACGCGAGTGTGTATGTGTGTTTCATCGATAGTTCCACTTAGTTTGTTGCTAATGGAAAGGTGTGCTTGCCATGCATATTGCACGTATAAGCCGAGTTTTGCTGCGATCGCGTCGCGCGATTAACAGCTAATAGCAATAAATAAAAAGTTAGTTTTCTCCATTTCTTCTTTTTTTGTATTTTTTTCATATTTTTTGTAATTATTTTTTAATTTTTTCTCCTTCCCGTGTGTGGATTTGGCAACCTGTAATTTTAATTAAGCAGCTACCGTACAGAGCTTAAGGTCTGTCCTATCTCGACGACACAGCTTTCTCTATCTCTCTATCTCTATCTCTCTTTCCTTCGATGCTCTTTCTCTCTCTGCACAGGCTTTGTTCCAAGTGGCTACCAACACGACCGGAATAACCGCAAGACTCTGTGTGTGTGCTTTTGCTCACTTGGCCACTCACTTCTAGTATATTATGCGGCAACTTTTCAAGAGTGATCGTGCAAAGTTCGACCGTAATATATACATGTGTTTATGTGTGTGTAAGCTAGGAGTGCGTGTACGACCTTCTCCTCCCCCCCCCCCCCCCCCCCCCCCCCCCCCCCCNCCCCCCCCCCCCCTCTTCCCGACTTCCACCGATGATTTATTCAAAGTGAGAACTCGAACACATTGATAAGCCGATTAGACCCTCCGCAAAATGTACGATGTTACCCACATCTACTCTCGCATACATCCATGCAAGTGGTTGAACGCTAAATTTACTAGTTGCTTGACGGCTTTTTTTTTTATTTTCAACCAACCTCGTAAACTCGTTACGAGTTTCGAATAGCTGACGCGGCCGAGCTAGCAAGCTCTAAAATCAAGTTCATTGCCTGCCCCGAAAGCAGCCGGGAATTAACGTACCGGTCGAAAGTTTTACCAACATAGCTGGCGAGCTAGACACGCGAGATTAAAAATAAAAAGTATATAATTTAAACGCACGATCTCTAATTTCTGTCCGTATCTTTTTTGGCTTTGCTGCAGGCATGTCGGAGGGTGGCCGCAGGCATCCGGTGCTGGTGTTCATTCACGGCGAGAGCTACGACTGGGGCAGCGGCAACACCTACGACGGCTCGGTGCTCGCGGCCTACAGCGACCAGGTCGTCATCACGATCAACTATCGCCTCGGGGTGCTGGGCTTTCTCAACGCCAACGTGTCGCCCCACACCAAGGCCCGAGTGGCCAATTACGGCCTCATGGATCAGATCGCGGCGCTGCACTGGATACAGCAGAACGTCGAGTATTTCGGTGGCGATCCGAGCAACGTGACCCTCATGGGCCAGGGCACGGGGGCGGCCTGCGTCAATTTCCTCGCCATCAGTCCGACCGTCATGTCCGGTAAGAATTTTTGAAATATCATTACGATTTGTCTAAATTCGCGAGCTATTATCGTGCATGCATAAACCGTATACGGAGATGATCGTTCGAGCAAGAACCAACATCGATCTAAATTTCACTTCGCGCTCTCTCGGCAACAACGACTGACTTAATCGTTTCGGATTTTGCACGCACCCAATAATACACAGAGTCATTTATATACAACTGCGAAGAGGGATTTAGTCACGCGCGAGCTCGAGACGTGGTTGCAGCCTTTGTTACGATGTAATGGATAGGAATTATCCGAGTATATATAATACTCGAGATTTTGCGAATCTCTCTCTCTCTCTCGGAGCACCCGCGTGGTCTGGCACACTAATAGAATCCAAAGGCAATCCGCCCAGCTAGCTCTACAGCTCTGTGTTACGGGAAGCAAACTAAGGGAGAGAGAGACGAGGCCCGGCAAGCTCGTATTTTTCATTCGTAATTCCTCGCGCGCGCTCGTCCACGTATTGTGTGTAATATTAGCCGAGGTTCATTTTTATATAAAAAAAAAAAGAAATGAAAAAAAATAGGAAAACTTTATGCTGCAGCAGACCAAGAGGAAATAAAATGTCGACGAGAGCGAGAGAGAGGGAGAGGCAGAATAATATGCGAACAGGCTCAGCCGCACACAAAAAGCTGGGAAGCCTTCAGTTGCGAAACTCTCACTATCTCTCTTCCTGAAACATAGTTAGTGAATTCGGCTGCAGCAACACAACAGTTTATAATATTCACGGCGCACGTGTAATAATATACATAGTTGGGCGCTCGTATAGCAGTGCGGGGGTGCCGGCTGTTATATCCTATTCACGTACGCACCTACACACACACACACACACACACTCTCTAATACGATATATAACAGAATTATATAATATATAAAGCGAAACTTGATCCATCTCTTTCTCTCTTTGTGCGTTGTGTGCTGTCTGCATGCGCAGGTCTGTTCAAGCGAGCAATCCTATTATCGGGCAGCGCCCTATCCAGCTGGGCAGTGGTGGACGAGCCGGCCTCGTACGCGCTCAAACTCGCCAGGGCCGTCAACTGCTCGGTGCCCGCGGACCTGATCAAGGATCACGAGCTGCTGGTGGACTGCCTGCGCGAGAGCAGCCTCGAGGCGCTGATGCGCGCCGACCTCAAGCCGCCCACCTTTCTCAGCGCCTTCGGGCCCAGCGTGGACGGCGTCGTCATCAAGCCCGACTTCAAGAAGGATCTGCTGTCCTACCTCGGACCCGAGTTCCAGGGCTACGGGTGAGTTTCTCGTTCCACTTGTCCTGGCCATTTATACGAGTATTATTTTATTATAAATCATCTAATAAAAACTGCCCCCAGAAGCGCGACGCATATTATAATGTAATGTGCCCGCTCGTATATGGCGAATGATTAATGCGATAATGTAAACAATGAGGCTCGAACTCGCGCCCGCATAAAGTAATAATTATTCGCGCGGCCTCCTCGCGACCACAATTCAAGCGCTCGATGAATGACCGCGCCGCGCGTGTGCCGGCGTTAATTTACACAATAGCTCGGCGTAAAATTGTAATTCGCTAGAGAAAATCTGTAATTACGAGCTGAAAGGTACACGTTCAGCTGCATAATACATATAATACGCCAACGGTGCGCTGCGCGGCCTACGTATGTACGTTTGAGTGTGCGAGCTGCTGCTGCTGCTGAGTCACTACGAGAGCTGTACCGCAGTTATTATGTACATACGCACGTGTATAGGTGGCTTTGTCGCCAACTAACTGGCGAGTTCGTCCCTTATACACACACTCGGACCGTCCACGCGGCTCTTTTACTTTCGCGTATTATACGCGGTAAATGTTATAATTATGCGCCGATGTATACATGTATGTATCGAGCGTGAAAAGTGAAGGAGAGGAGGTCGAGGCGCAGGGCGAAATATTCATGCATAATAATGATCAGTCCCCGGGGAATATAAAGCAGCTACGCACGAGCTTCGCGTCTGTGCGTTTGTACCTGTTCCTATATAGGTAAACGAAACTGCTCGGGAAATTCAAGATTCGACAAACTTGCGGATGAAGAGAAAATGGACACAACTCTTGATCATTGCATCTTATCATGCGCACTCGACAATAGAGCAATTTTACAGATGCGTGAAGGAGTCGTTCTTCTCAAAAACTCATCTTTGCAGCGGTATAAGTCGATCTGCACGAAGACAAGTGCTCTCTTGTCCGGGTATTATTTATCAGCAAAATCCACCGAACAATCTAGGCTTGAGAGGGTACATACGTGTATAGTAGTATACGCAGGTCGTGCGGAAAACTAATGCTCGAATGGGATGGAAAAGTCGTAGATAAATAACTTTGACTGCGCCGAAACATTCGTCACCCGACGTTGCTATTGCCTCTGATCGTTCCGCAGGCCGAACCTCGCGTGGTAAATCTTCGCTCGCGTACATGTACCACTGAGAGAAAGATAACGGTACGCTGTACACTACGCAACTTGCTCGCACACGTATACCTCTTGTGCATGTGTTACGGGTATAGCTGAACGTATGGTCGTAGGGACGCGTTTGGCGCACAAGATAGAGCATTGAATTTTATTTGTATGAACCTTTAAAAATGAATGAATATTCTATTATATTAGGCTTTATTTAACTGACGGTGGATCAAAGCAAGATCTCCACTGTGATTCTGAAACCTGACATACAACCCGTGTAAAAAAAAGTCTGGCAAAAAGTTGCTTAGCACTGCGAATTGCTTGACAACCTGAAAATAAACAAAGAGCTGTCATAAATTTGTGAGGCTAAGTTCGGTTGTGCACCCAATTTTTGAAAGAGGTGTTGATGTCGAGCTAAGTTAGAAACATGTCCATTTACCTTGATGAATGGTAATAATGGAAGCAGGAAAAGATACACTACATATATGAGAATGGTGCCGTGATAAAAATTTTGAAATTATTTAGGAAAAAGAAAAATATTGCTATCAAGGTAACCCACAATTATAGGAAATCAGGTATAGATCCTTTGATCTTATATAATGACATTTTGTTTCCACTTGCAAATTTATAATACTCGATCTATTGGTAGGATCGAAAAGCTCATAATCAAATCTAACATTTTAAGTTTCGATAAATCTTGTATAACACAAAATGAATTTTGAAGTATTAGTTTTTACATAAAAGTTTAATGAATCTAATAAATTCACTTTAAAAGTATTAAAAATAAACCCTTTTGTTAAATAAGACCCAAAAGATTCACTTTGAGTACCTATCGGATATCCAATGATCAAATCATCGGAAGTACTTTGATGAATTAATTAATATATATTGAATTTATTAGTAAGTTGTTTGATAATCCAGTTAAGAAAAAATTGCATGGATTTCTACGTGGATTATCCAGGCAGATTCCGTGTGGAAAGTACGTGGATTCCACTAGAAAAGTGCATTGATTGCATGTGGAATCTGCGTGGATCATTTTTGTAAAATCTGCTAAGATTTTTCGATTATTCCTTGAAAAAGGATACGAGCGTGGAATTAATTCTTCAAGAGATAACCAAAAAATCTTGGCAGATTTTTACAAAAATGATCCACGCAGATTCTACTTGGAATCGATGCACTTTCCTTGTAGAATCCACGTACTTTCCATGCGAAATCTGCGTGGATAATCCACGTAGAAATCGACGCAATTTTTTTCAACTGGGAAAGCAACTCGCACGAACACTCGCAGCAATTGTGCCGCAAGCAAGTGTCAGAAAAACATTTGATACTCGCCTCAACAGAAGCGTCGGCCAATCATATATAAGGCGTAAAAACTGTACTCCTAAGATAATCTCGCTCGCTTGTTCCTTGCGCACTAGTCTGCCCAACGAATATGCCCACAAGAATTTTCATGAAAAGAAAGTTCAATAATAGCACTGTGATCTCTTTTTCGACAGATACGCATCGAAGCGAGCCGAGCACGGCGAGACGATAACGAGCAACAACAAGTACGACCTGCTGTTCGGCGTGACGACGAACGAGGCTCTGTGGAAGTTCGCCGAACGCGACGTGCAGAAGGGCTTCGAGGGCGAGCGAAGGGACCGAATAATCCGGACCTACGTCCGCAACGCCTACATGTACCACCTGACGGAAATATTTTATACGGTTGGTTATCTTAAACATATCTATAAATATTAATTTTTTTATAATGCAAATACCATAAAAGTATCAAAGAATGTAAGCACGTACAATATCTAATAATGAACGCGCAGAGAGACAGGACACTCTTAATTCCCTTCGGTGGGCCGAGTCGCTACACTGTATACGTATGCGCGTATTATATCGATTACGGATAAATACGCGTGCGCAATATAGCATGGCTAGCGCGCGAATGTTTTAAGCATTTATTCGACCTCGATGGGGGGGTAAATGTACGAGTGTGCAGCGGCAGTACTTATAACGCACACGGCCAAGTGGCGCTTGACCTAATTATATTTCGGCGTCGTTGTTAACTTTGGGGCCACTCGCGGCGTTACATCCTCGACGCGATATCGTGCGGCGGCGGTATATAATACACAAACAAATTAAATACGTCCTCGCGAGCGCGGGCGCGCGGCCGAGCCAACTCGCCTCTATATCGAAAACAGCGTGTGGCCACCCCGCCCTTGCCCCGCGTATAATAATAATAAACTGATCGGGATCTGGCTTCGTGAAAAAAGTGAACCGAAATTAATCAAATATCAACACGGGGGCCAATAAATTGGAAAACCTTTTTCATTGGAATAATTATGCGAGACGCTTGTGAGTAATTGGTCAACAAACTCGATGTTCTTCGTGCATGTGTGACGCATACAAATAAGTACTCGCGCATATGAAAACAAAAATACGTATCTACTGTTTTTGCTGATTTTACTCGCTGACACAATATGTACAAATATTCAGTCAAAAACCCGTTGAATATTAAATTTTACGCGCTGTTAATCGAACGTTTCTGAAATCGCTATAAATGTCATAATTAAGATCCGCAGATAGTACTTGCACTAAACAGTTACCCACGAGAAAAAAATAACGGGTAAATTTTTCGCGTCCACGCATCTAACAAAATTTTTTGCAATGTATCCGAATCATATATAAGAATTTTTACTATAATTCAATTTTAAAGTGCATGACCATTAATTGACCTATTTTTTATGACTATGCCGAATATTTTACAAATAGTAAGCGCGTTTGAAATTACCTCAAAGTGATAATTCAATAAATTTAACCAGTTTTCAAGAACTTCAAATAAGATAACGCTACTCTCCACCACTAGATGGCGAGTATCTTTATCTAAAAAAACCACAAGTAGTAAAGTAAAAAAATTGTATAAGTTATGGTTTTGAAAAAAACCATAACGTTTGTCCTTTTATAATGAAATAACCTCATGCACACGAGCGATTTTCATGGAAATTTGGTCTTTATAAATGGCTTTTTTCCGCAGATCGTCAATGAGTATACGGACTGGGAACGCACAGTGCAGCATCCAGTGAACACTCGGGACGCTTGTATCCAGGCCCTGAGCGATGCACAATTCGTCGCCCCGCTCGTTCAGACCGGTGATCTGTTCACGCTTCGGCACACCGGAAAATCGGCTGGACACGGTGGCTCGTCGCACGACGACAAGAACCAGCCCAAGACCTACTTTTACGTTTTCGATTATCAAATGAAGGAGGGCGATTATCCACAGGTACGACAAATCACATTGGCTCCGAATGATTTTATAATTATCAGGATTTAAGCTGCCCTCATTCGTATTTATCTTGGGGAAAAGAGAGCGCTGGATTCTGTGCCGTGAGGTATTTTTTCTCGAAAAATAAAAGTTAAATTGCTCCGAGGAAAAATAAAGGAGCTGTGAGCAGTAGAAAAAAAAACGTCATCCAGCAAACGACATCGGAAATGACAAGTAAAATCCGAGCAGAAAATTGATCTTTCGCGTCGTCATCGTTGTAATATCGGCAGCTCGCGTCGCCTTAGATAATTAATCGGGCGAGGTATAAGTAACGAGAAAAAAATTACGTCAATGTGGCGAAACTCTTTTATCGCGCTCGTGGACGAAAAAAAAGTACGAGTTCCTTCGATCAGCTTATTTACAACTGCTGCACGTTATTTAATAAAAAGAAAAGACGTAGGTATATACAGCGACAGTATATTTAATTAAAGCAATCCAGTGATTCGGCTCGGTATCCTGTCAGACGCAATCGTTTAACGCGCTTTATGAGTTTTCCACTGCTACTTAAACTCGTATACGCCTGCACGATATAATACAGTATATATAATATATAAAAAGATACATTAAGAAAAAAAGCGACATCGAGCAATTTTTTTTATTACTTTTTCATTTCAATGATTTCTCGGTTAAACTATATGGGTGCAGTGCCGCAAAACTTTGTTTTTATATCCTTCCCTAACCCGTGCGCGCGAAAACATTATGCGGATAAATAAAAAACAACGTACATTTCCCTCGGCCATCGCACCGCCACCGCGCCCGAGACGCGCTCGCGCGCCTGGTACGTAACAAGTCCCATCCCATAAAGCATAAGCAAATTTTCAGAACAAGCTCGGGCTAAACTTATTTGGCCAAGGTGCATACGCGGATGGTGGTAAAGTATGTACTGGCAGCTATATGCGCGCGGTCGCATACATAAAAGTGTATAACAAGAAAATATGGAGGTGCGACTCGCGTTATATGGCCTGCGAACTTTGGAACTTTTTCAAGCCTGCAAAGTGCTGTTCTCTCTCTCTCTTCCACTCTACCTCTCTACCTCTCTCTCTTTTCTCTTGTCTTTCTTCCTATTTCTTCTTCTCGTATAAATAAATAAAGGCGAAAATTATTTGTTGCAACTCATTCGCTCTTGAACAAAAAAAAAAAGTTTGTTCGCATTTATGTGACAAGGATAATTACTTCATGAAGCTATATAATATGACACATACACGTATATGAGAGAAATAAGAGGAATAGAGAGAGAGAGAGAGAGAGAGAAAGAGAGAGGAAAGTTGATTCTAAGCTTATCAGCGCGTAACACGAAGCGTGCGCGCATCAGTGATTTAGCCGGGCTAATTTTACGTCTACTCCCAACGCTCGTTTGTTAGTCGTTTGGCCTTGCATGGCAACTACGAGAGCGACGTATACACACACACGAGCAATAATATATACCGTAGCTGCGTGCGCGCACGCGTACGCACATATGCGTATATGGACCGCACCCTACTAAGCGCGATAAGACCGCACAATGAAGAATGGACTAAATACATATTCTGATATTGCGTTGAAAGGTGAACATTTTTAAAATTTATTACCTCTTATGATTTTTTATAGCTGTTTGGTCGCTTAGAAAAAATAACAAAGCATAGCCTAAGATAAGAATTTGATCGATTTTTACAAATTTCCATTCAACATCCACATTTTATTTTAAATTCATGAATACAGGTCTCAAATATTCTGAATTTTCATTTTTTAATGCAATCAATGATCGTTTATAATTTAGTTTATTCGTTGTTTGTGATCTTATCCACAGGCTTATTACGATACAGCTCATTATACGCACGCAAAACACGTATTCGAGCGAATATAGTGCGACGTTGCTGCCATAGCTATCCGTATATAATATTGTGTACTCATGACGCTGCTTTATTTGAGCCGTATTTGTAGGACTCTCGAAGATGCCGACCTCGTTAACGCACATACAAAAATAAACTTGAACTTGGGACAGTGAAAGAAAGAAAAACAAATGCGAGGCCTCAATTTTCCTATATCAACCCCCGAATAATAAACATATTTTTTGGTTTGTAAAAAGTACCTTCATTAGAACCACAAAAGAAACTTTATACAAAGATTTCATTTTAGTCTTAATTTTGCGATGCACTAGCAAAAATTATTTTACGAGCATAATAAGAGCATTAATATTACAAAGTATAGAAAAAATGTTTACAGTTTAACAAAGAAGAAAATGGCACAGATTACAAAGAGTTTGCAAGTAGAGCAAAATTATAAAGCTTGCCCGGTAATATAGCAATAACGATTCTTTCGAGCTTAATTAAAAATCTTTGCAAGTGCGGAACCTGTGAAAGTATCTTAAAGGTGCTGAATTAGCTAGAGAGATAAAAAATATAAAGAGCAGTAAGAGTAAAAAAGTATTCAAAAACGATAAATGAATCACAGTAAATGATCGAGAAAAAAAAATGATAAGAAATAAAACGAAAAACAGAAAAAAACGAGAGATCACTCTACGCAAAAGCGCCAAATTATTCGAGTAAAAGTCACCTTCTATTTTGTCTCGTCGAAGAATGTATGGAGAACAAGGAAGCTGACACAGGGTGCGGGAAAAAAAATTAGATTATCATCAAAAGTTTCAGCTACGGGAGCTCTCGCGAAGAAGCCACGAGGGTCCTAAATCGTCCCGAGAAGCAGACGGAACAAAATGACGAATAACGATAACGAGGAAACTTGCTTTTTCCACCAACCCACATGCAACTTTTGCTTTTCCCTGAGAGCAGTCCGGCATGCACGCCCTCGCTCGACTTTTTATACGCGCTCAAGCCGGACCAAGAGGTGTGTGTATATAACTTGCTCGACTCGCGGAATAAGAAGAAGCAGACTGTCAAAACTTTCCGAATTTTTATTCTCCTGTACGAGGAATTCTTCTCTTCCTTATTTCTTTCCTTTCTTTCTTTTTTTTTTACTTACATCCTAATTACGTATGCAAATGAGATTTCGTTTAACGTTTATTTCCGCTACGAAACGATTTTCTTGTGTATTACATGCAAAAAGAATGTGTGACGCGAGATGTGTTATACAACCTTGTTACACGGGGAGCAAAAGAGAAGAAAGAGAGAGCAGAAAAAAAATTTCATTATGCTCGCTTGTAATTTTCCGCTCAACGAGGTAGCTCTGCGTCGTCGTCGCAGCGAAAACACTCGACTTTATACCCCCGCGCGCAGTTGCGCTACGAAAAAAGAAACGATAACGACTTTCATCAAGTACAAAGTTGTCGTCGTCGTCATCGTCGTCGTCGTCGTCATAGTCATTGCTAGATGTCCTATAGATATATCGTCGCCCGAATTTACGTGCATAATTGCGCGAATCTTTTAAAAATATGCTAGTATATATACCTCGGTGGCAGTTCGCGGAAAGAGAGCTTATATCAGGGTTTTTGCGCCAGCGAGCAGCTTGGATAGTCGTTTCTGCATTACTGCACGATTTAATTTTATTCGCATTGTAAAACTCATAAAAACGATTGTTATTATAATTCCTCGGAATTACATGAAGCCAAACAATTTTTTTTTTCTTACTTCCGACTCTTGAAGTTTCTTTGAACTCGTGATTACAATTCTTTACCTCTCGCTCGAGTCTATTTTTCGAGCAAGCAAAGCAAAATTATGAATTGTCTACGATAGCTTTAGAGCTTTCGAGCTTTCGTGTTTTCCGGTCAAAGAGTCGATGGATCGATGAAGTACTGCTTGTTACGAGCGTTCGAGAGTCAAAGTGCGAATTTACAAAGTGCACAATGCGCTGTTGGCTTTGGTCGTAAAGTTATTATGGCTATTGTTAAAAAAAAACTTTAAAGTCAAAACAGCCATTCATATATTGAAAAATGTATGTAAGGCTCGCACGTGTGCACAAAAGTGTTAGTCGGATCACCGAAACCGGGCATTCTTTTTATCGAGAATTACATAGAGAATTTGTTTGAAAAAAAAAGTTCGTGTTGAGGGTAGGATTATAGCTGAAACATGTGAGTCTGACCGTACGTTGCTTTTTCCACTAGCTTTTGTATGCTCTACTGCTGCTGTTACTACTACTGGTACCGCGTATGTATACGTAAAGTACGAAATCAGTGTGGGTTATGAAAAAAAAAGAAGTCGAGGTAAAAATTTACATCTAAAATAGTCTATTTCTTTGAAAAAAAATCCAGTCATTGATATGTACGTGCGACCGAAGCATATTTATAACGTCAACGTGCCTCGAATCCGAAACGCAAAGCTCCCGAGAGTAGCGCAGAACTAAAAAAAGAAAAAAAGAAAAAAATTACTTTCATCAATAGACGCACACACGCACACACACGAGCGCGTGCGCGTGCGTGAGTATTACACGGCTATAGAAACGTACACTATATGCGTCGGAGGCGTCACAAAGGTGCCTTGTCAATCATCGAGAGCTGCAAAAAAATCGATTAAAGTTTTGATTCGGTAAAAGATTATAGGAAAAATATACAGATATGAAAGCTGAGAACACGCTGGCGTGCACATGTACATATATATGCATGCGAGCACTAGTCTTTGCTGACGAAAAAGAAATAGAAAAAAGGAAAGGGATAGAGAGAGAAAAGAAAGTATAAAATGCTCTGCTCGCGTACGAGTGTGCGTGTGTGTAGATGTGTACGTGTACATAGAAGATGAGTAATCAGACTTTCAGCTCTTTTACAGCTCTCTACACGCATGCCACATATATATATAAGAGCAGCAGCACCAGCATCGCCGCAACGTCAGCTCGGCTCAGCCGATTTACGCCAGTGCACTTTGCGCCCCCATTGGCTTGTATTTCCAAAGCTTTTTAAGCATCCCTAACCCATTCTCCTCCTCCTTCTCTCCCTACTACTCTACTCGGCGAGTTTCCTCTTCTCTCAATTCCCACGAACCTTGGTTAATTTTCTACGGCAGTATTTTTTTAACAAGGAACTCCTTTAATTGGCTGTTGATGCTATTTTACCTTGAATCCTTATTACTCGTCGCTTCTTTGTCCTCCACATTATACTGCGGAAATTAGAACGAAACATGTTCGACGAGCTTAAAAGACTACCCATGTCTCTTTATTTCTTGTACGTTTTTTTCGTCGTCGTTCTCTCTGTGCGCTTAACTTTTGCTCAACGAACGAACGAACGGGAACGGCTAGCGTAGCCAATTTTTTTCTTTCAAAGCCAACAACTTTTATCATTTAATGAACGCGTAAACAGATAATTGATTTTAAAGCGGTACCTAGGCAGACGAGCTCCGGTAAAATTATATTAATCGGATCGTAATTCAGGTCGGAAAGCAACCATGAGAAAAATTTCTGTGCGGGAGAAAAGAATCGTGCGGTGCGCATCTCCGTATATAGCTACACAACTGCGATTTTCTCTGCCACCCAAAGAGCAGACCGTGCAAGATTACACGACTCTTTTTCCCTCTGCTGTACATGTATACAAGCGCGAGCGATGAGAACAGCGAGCCATGTTTTCCCTGGATTAAAAGTTTTGTTCAACAACAAGGCGGTTTATGGTAGCGGAGCTTTAGCTGCGCGCGACGCGCAGTACGCGACAACAACAAGACTCGCCCCCGTTTTCTCGCATGGATCTCTTATCTACTACAAGAGTTCGAGAGTGCTTTAAGCCACAACTACGCAAATGTAATGCCTCTGAATTTTGGCGTTTGATTATTTGTAATTATTTCTAGTATCTTCGAGTAAAGGCTTTTCATACCGTTTTATAGACGTTGGAGAGGGGCCAATTACCAATAGATGTTACGTTTACCGTATACGCAAGACAATGCAATCCTCTTAGGATAACTGCTATACGGTGAATATGGGTACATGCGGTGCGCAGCACATTTTCTTTCGAAATTCAATTACGTCGCACGAGGTGTAACGGATAAGCGGAAAATTAGTCCGTCGCTTTATAAACATTTGCGATTTTTCATCCTCGCGCTCAGCAGCAGCCAACTGTATACGCGCGGAGCTAACTGAGGAGACTACACTGCGCCGGGGCGAGATTCCGAGATAATATTTCAAAATTACGAGACAGTCGCGCAGGCGCGTATAGTGATATGAATGAAGGTGCACACGCAGCCGTATAGCTATATACAGGCGCACGCACACATAAGACTATGGGGCGAAGCTGCACTCGCATATAACGCGCGGTAAGGCGCGCGTGACCCGTACCGTGTGCAAGCTCCTCGCGCGGAAGCGCTGGGGATTTGAAAAAATAAAAAAAAATAATACGAGATAAGAAAAGCTGCAACGGTAAATCTTGAGCAACGTTGACGTCCTTCGCGAGGATTTTCTTTCCTTTGCGAGTGTACACTTATATACAGATATATCCGTATACTTGTGTGTGTGTGTGTGTGTGTGTGTGTATTATCTATGATACATATAACCGAGAGTGATTCCGGTCGTTATATGCTCGCGAGCACCGGACTCGTAGAAATAGAATTCATAGCACGCACGGTATAGCGCTGCTTCTTTATCTTGCTGCGTGGCGCTGCTGCTCCTTGTGACAACTGCTTTCCCGGCTAATATCTCGTGCGCGCAATCGGATTATGCGATACCGAGCTTTTATTCTCGCTCCGATACTCCGCGGGATTACGACGTTTTCGAATCAGTACCCGGTGATCGGCAGCATTATCATAAGCAACGAGCGATCGCGTGTATTGTGTTGCAAATATGTGTGACAAAAAATTTAAAGCTTTCAGTGGCTATTTAGCGAGAGATGTTTGAAAGTATACAGCGCATTTTAAAGAGAATCTGCATGTAAGTTTACGTGATTGTTTTTTAGCATACTTTTATGATTAATCTGGGTGAAGCACTTTATAACTTATCCATCAAATGCTCGTGTCATGTTTTGTTTTCTCTTAACCATGTCACTTTGAATAAAAAAAGTCTGATTATGTCAGAGGTAAGCAGAAGTACTTTGTTATAGAAAATCTTGAGCTGACACACTGGCTTGGTTCTTGAGCTATCAACGTGAATGAAACATCGTTGCACCCGAGCAAGCTCCCGCATATTTTATGAAAACTTAATAATCAAGTCAACGAAATTTTCAAGACGTAAGCGCTTGCGCGCTCGACTGCGTCGCGCGCACAAACGACGCAGCCACCGTACGTCTAGTGAATTAAAAAGGAAAAAAAAACACACACAGAATCTATAGTCATCACACAGAGAATGTGAAAATTGCCGTTCTTCATCCATACATAGGCAGCTGATAATCGAATATATAGCCAGGCGAGCGCGAAGAAACAATAGACTTGGGCATTTCCTCGTCATTTTTACGGATAAAGCTGCTGACGCTGATGCGCGCGCGCACCCATAGCACGCAGCAGCATCGGTGCTTACGAAGCTTTTCTTTCAGCCGGCTTGTCATTTTATTAAAAAATTCTTTCGCGCGCTACGGACTATATATGGGTAGCGGCAGTAGCAGTAGCAGCAACAGCAGCAGCTTTTACAGTCCGAAAGAGCGAATGAATTTAATGAAAATCTTTTTTGCGCACGCGCTCTTTGGCTGCGCAGGCTCGATTGATTCAAACTGAATAATGCGTATTACAGTAGCTCTCTTTCTCTCGCGCTCGTCGGCGGCCCTTCAGGCTAAAAGCCATTTTTATCTCGAGTCCGAATAATGTAAATTGCCGGGCAATTAGCCGGGGCTGGAGTGTCGAGTTGTATTGCAAAGCGCGCGCTTGGCGAGTGAGTGGCGCTCGATTGTCGAATATAATCGAATATCAAAGCAGCAGGAGCGGCGGCACTATAGCAGCAAAAGAGAGAGAGAGACGGACAAAGAAGATCATCCCTTAGCAGTGACGCGCGCTCGCGCAAGTAATCAAGCGCCAACTTTCTGGCTTGTTAAACGAATTAGACTCGAAATGTGCTCGCGCGCGCGCGGCCGCCAACCAAAGTTTCGCGGAATTTCGACCCGAGAGTTCTCTCTCGTAACCAACTGCTAAAGCAGAGCAGGGCACGGTAGAACCCGTCGAAGCACATCTTGCCGCGCCAATGTCATTGTCGGACATATACTAAGCTGCCGTGGGATGCGTCAACCCGAGCAACATAGAAAGCAATCGATCCAACGACGAGCGCGTAAAATCATCCGCGTAAATTAAACTCTGTGAACGTTTAATCGAGAGAACAAAGAACCGTTGAATTAGCAGGGCTCTGCGTAAGAGAGGGAGGAGGTGGAGAGGACGGCACGCATAAACGAGAGCATTAAAAGCCCCCCGAATCGATCAGCGCGGAGCGTCGAAGCGCGGACTTTTATTTTCTCTGTTTCTCTCTTTCTCTCGCACCCGCTCGCGCGATACTCAATTCGATCGATTTCTCTTCCGAGTGCCCTCCACGGGTGAAAGCATTAGCATGTTCAGTCGCGCGCTCCAATGAAAATCACGATCCTCGATTCCGTACCGAATGAATGAATACTCATATATAAACTCTCTCTCTTTTCCTCTTTCTGTCCCTCTTATTACCATTACACTCTTTACACCGAACAAAATTGCAGCGTGTATCAATAAACCTTGCGAAATGAACTCAGCACAAGTCGAGCGTATTTATGTCCAACAGTCATCTTTTGTTCTGTAATTAGTCGAGAAATTACATACGTGCGTTGATAAGAACCACAGAAAATAATCGAAGCTGCCGAAGTTTTACTATAATTCGCGTTCAAATCGATACAAACATCAACAATACTACACTTATTAAAAGATTTTTATTTCTTATATAAAAACAATACAAATTTTTTTATGTTGGGAATCGACTATGACATCTAGCGGTGAAATCAAAACCTTGTCGTTAATTACTATCACGCTCACTCGCACATACATTTTACTTAGTTTTCACGAGTTAGCTTTTTTCTATACCCAACGCCCTGAACAAGTTTCACTTCAAAAATATACGGAGGAACAGAAAAACGGACAGCCATTTACTGGACGGCTGATGTGAAAGCAGTATCCTGCCGGTTAACAAGTTACTTCTCTTTATTTTTTTCGCATGTATTATGCACATTTTGTTTATATACAAAAGCATCCCTGACATACGTACCAAGACCCCAGCTGCTCGTGATGTAAGACGCTTTACATATTGCAGTTCACAATTATCACACCTACACTTGAGCGCGGTACAAACCTTAACAAAAACTGCAAAATTTTTTGGTTACGTTATGCAAGACGACGGTTACAAAAAAAACTTGTGAGTAATAGATATAGGAATGTCTGATTATAAAAAAAGTCGAAAAAAGTGAATACGTTGCTAGTACATACTCCGGTGAGTGACGATCGCGAGTACACGTCATAAGCGATGAATCTCCTTGAAGACGAGTCGGATACACGTGATAAGCGTCACAGCTCGGGAGAGAGAAACCGAGGATGAAAAAAAATGAGTACGTAAAAGTACCTTAACGTCTCAAAGAACTTTGTTGTGACGCGCAAGCTTGTAACCGATTTGACAAAGCTGCGCCGTGCGTGCGTACACTCAGACTGCGTACATTTTCTTCTGAAAGGGAAAAAAAGCTCGACTTAGCCTTTGAAGCGTTGCATTGACGCTTAATTATGCGCACGTCCATCCACCCACCCCCCAAGCGTCTTTTTCTCCTCTGGCAGAGCGACTTTAGAAGCTGCAACGCCAGCACAACAGCCAACTACAAAGAAAAGTACGCGGACTATAACGCGAGTCAAGCGGAATAGCTCTTGTTTCGCGTTCGCGCGAGCTTTCCTTTTTTTTCATTGAACGCGCAGCTGCTGAGCGCTGAAAGATGACGCGGCTGAACGCCCGGCGTGTCGTTGCAATACGTTTTCTTCGTCGAAACCCCTTTTTGCGACGAGCGAAACATCGTGTAATTTTGCACCGAACGATTAAACTGCCGCGAGGAGGGGGGAATGAGAAATTCAAATCGCCCGTGCACAGTCGAGTTTCAGAGTTACACAGCACCGATTGATGATGATGACGATGACGATAATATGAGACTACATTATTGCGAGTGTAAATCGCTTTTTCGATAGTGCAGTACGGTGGTAAAGTGGACATAGAGTTTGCGAGTGATTAGTTACATGCTCGTTACGAAGTCGTAGGAAAAGGGTGTATTTAGAGGATATACTTTGTGTATTAAACTTTTTTGAGTTTACAAATACTGTATGGCGCAAAACAGGATCGAGGTAGTATTATACACAGCCTTCGTTAGCAGCCTCGCGTCTGCCGAACAAAACACAAAAAGAGCTGCCGAGGGAGAGAGAGAGTGATATATCATCCGGAAGCTTTTAGTAACAGACGCAGGTGGGGAGTAAAAAAAAGAGAAGAAAGAGGAAAAAAAGATTTACGTCAGCTTAAAACTTAGTAACTGCAGTCTGAAGCTCGGAACGCATATTCCCTTTCTCTCTCCAGCTTTTTGGCCGCCTCTTGTACAGACGAACTTGATACGCTACCTAGGCCATGATCCTCAAAATTGATTAACTTGCTCAGTAGCAGCAACAGCAGAAGCAGTAGCTGGACGTCGGGCAATTACTAGCAGAATCGGTGCACGCGGTCCAGCTTAAAGTAGGTGCGTACACCCCCACGAGCAACGGTCCTATGGCATGGCCTCTATAGTAGTAGCTTGCTCGGTACAGTGTACGTATCCATCTAACGCGCCCCACGCCGTAATTTAATGACGCGTTGTTAATTTTACAAACTACTCGGGGCACCTTGAGGCAGCTTTTCTCTCTCACGCACGCGCTCGCTCCCATGCATTCAATGTGCCATCGCGCGACGGTACGAGCTTCATACTTAGGTAAGGAGTTCTCTAGCAGAAAGTGAATAAGTACGGCGCGGGCCGGGAACACAATTACGTATACAATTAAGATAAGATGTAAATTTCCCGCGTTGGCCACGTACAAAAAAAGGGCAAGAGCTCCGCTGTAGGTAGGTAGGTAGCAGTAGTAGTAGTAGTAAGGAGAGAGAAAGGCCAGCGCACGCCCGCAAGGAACATTACCTTATCTCATGTGGCTTACCAACTATCTCGCTCTCTCTTTCGCGTGCTCTCCCGCGGAGATTGTACAATTAGTATGGCGCTCTAGTAATTGCGACAATGAAAAAAAAATCCTACACACTACGCGCGCTTTCTCTTTCATGCTCACCTGAGCAAATTCAAACAAATGTAATATACACGCGTACACACACGTGTAAAAATTACGAAACGTGTATTACAGGAAAATTATGGCGTAGTTTTTTTCATTTACAAATATCTATATACGATACTTTATAACATAAAATGACTTAATTAATGTTTAACGACGTGGTGCTTGACAGAAAATGGGATCGGTGCACGGCGAGGAGCTGCCTTTCGTCTTTGGCGCACCATTAGTCGACGGATTTGGCCATTTCCCGAGAAATTACACCAAGGCGGAGATGGCCCTGTCGGAGAGCATAATCCAGTACTTTGCCAACTTCGTGAGGACAGGGTAAGTCGAACGGTTCGCTTATATATAACACGTATATAATATATACTGGTATTACATCGCTGCCTGCGAATTCTGTACATTTATCATTCATCATAGGGTGCACGTATGCATTTATACGTGCCCTAGGAAAATCTGATGCGCGCGAGAGTTGAAAAATTGATTGCATCGATTTTGCGCTACGTTTGCTGGTTACTCGTCGGTGAGGATTTTACCTGTCACGTGGCAGCTGCTTTACAACCATTACTACCTTCTTATTCTCTTGCTTTTTCTTTAGCGTCGATACTGGTCCGAGCCTCGAACATTAAACTTTAGTCGCCCTCAGCAATTGGTAATTTATATCTCTTTAGCAAAGCTTTAGAAGGAAAGGGTAAGCTATCTGTAAGGTAGAGAAAGCACTCAAACGCAGCAGCAGGTTTTTTTCCGAGGCCCAGGCAATCGTTGATCAAAAAAGAAATCTGGACTAAAACGCGCGAGTGTATACCAGCCAGCACAGGCCGAAGCTGCCTGTCCGAAAATCCGTGCGCTCCCTAAAAAGGATTGCAGCAGTGTACAAAGATATAGCGCGAGCGCGGGACTGTAGGGTTTCCGTTTTTCTCGCCTTTCCTGGTCGGTCCTACTATTTTTTTTTCTTTCACTTTTCTTTCTTTTCTTCTGCTCTCTCGCGCCCACACGCGGGCAAGCTTCAACGGACAGTCTTTCACGCGCAATATATTCCGGCCAGACGTGTGTGTGCCGGGGTATATAAACCAGTCGTGGAGCGCTCTACACCGATGAGGCGAAGAGCGTCACGAAAAAAAAGGATTGTGTGAGAGAGAGAAAAGCTCTCTGTGTGGTGGAGCACCTTTATCGTATTTCACAGCGGCAAATACGCGGGCACTCGCCTGTGCTTAGGTGTATACGGTGTGCGTGAACTCGAAAAGAAAAAGTGTGCAGTGTTGGTTAAAGCGTATATTGTCCACTCTCTATATCTCTCCCTCTCTCTCTTTCTTTCTCGGCCTAGAGTAAAAGCACACGGCGCAATGTAAGGCACACGGCGAACACGTTTGAATCCTCATATATTCTGCCGTGAGAGCAAGAGTCTCTTTCTCTTTTCCTCTCTTCCTCTCTCCTCTCTCCTCTCCTGCTGCAGCTTCGCGGCGACGTCGAGCGTATAACGCTATATTGTCTGGTCATTGGAAAATCTGTTCAATGCTTCGTTTTTATATGATACACATACGTATATATTATTATACGTTATATAAAAGGACGAACAAGGCGAGCTTACGAGAGGCCGGAGGCTCACCGTATATAGGAGCTATTGTAAACTCCAAGGTATATGGATATGGGTCGTATTATTCGAGTACAGAGATATATTCTATGTATGTGTACGACCGTTAAGAGCAGCGCGAGCTCGCAAAATATATATATCTGTATGACTGCGGCTCTACTTTTTATTTTCACTCGAGGATATAAGCTTCGACCGTATGTACGTTATTTTTTGGAAAAAAAAAATAGAAGAAAAGAAAACAAGTGCCACGCGAGCGCGGAAAACAAAGCGATGATACTGCACCAAGGGTTTTCCATACAATTAAATTTCAATCGTAAACGAATGAAATTCATGCGCGTAGTTGACCTTGCGCTACGGACGAAAAGCAGAGTATCGAGAACAGGGAGAAAAACGATGAATTTCACATCTTTGCGATTTTTTATCTCGAAAATGAACATCTTTAATAAAAAATGCGAGGAACAAAAAAGTATCAGAATGGTAAAAAGAGTACACGAGAATTTTTTCAGAATTTCTGGAGAATTTTTCATAATTTTGAAAATTATGCCCGCGAAGGTCGTGTCCCGATTTACGCCGATGCTCGGGCAAGCGGGCCAAGTAATTAGGAAAACGACCCGAACATCCGCTAGAATATTTGTTTATAATCCCCGCAAAAACGACCGGATGCGAAAATGCGCAGACCGCAAGCTCGGGAGGACACATAAGTCAACGATGATCTCCGCCCGAACAAAGGGGATGCCGAGAAACAGCCAGTATATATACCGAGACGTGAGGGAGTCTCGAGCTTCAGTCGCGGCGCATTCACTCAGGGCTTTTTCATTCACGGCTCTTTCCCTGTACGGTTCAGTCACGGCGCTTCCACCTAAAGCTCGTGCGCTCAAGCTCGATCATCCGAGGCTTGTTCATCTCGCGACTTATCCTCAGCCAGTCTGTTGCTCGGCTCCGACCAGATAGAATCAGTGTGATAGTCAGATATTCGAAAAGTGCGCGAGATCGCTCATCTACAACCACCGACGTCGCCCAGCACGCAGACGCCGGGCCGCCCTGTCGACGCCGCATCACCCTCCCCGACCAGCCGAGATCGCACCGCCTTCAAACTCATCCGCCGCTCAGTGAACGACGCCGCCGAAGATACCCAATAACTTGTAAGCCCACACCACTGTATATTAGATATAAGTTTATCCAATAAATCCGTCTCTTGTGAAATTCAGTGTTATCCTTCTTTTCACCTACCTCACCCCAGAGACACCGCGAAGTAGAATCAAGCCCTTCAGGCAGACGACATATGGTATTATTATTGATATTTATTGTTATTGTTATTTGAGTAATCGATGGGCTAAAAACCCGTCATTACACCATCATAAACGAAAAAAAAGCCTAAAGCAAAATTTGGCATGTATTATGGGAAAACGTAAGGATGAATATTCCAGAAATCATTTTATATATTATACTTTAGCTTATCGTAATTAAAGGTATCATTTTTCTTTCTCATTTATCCTTCTGATTTAATAATAAGTTTTTTAATTACACCAATAGATGGATTATTATAAACTCGCAAGTGTCAAACAAATTTTCAAAAATTTAAGCTAAACTTAGCGAACAATCGATATTAGTAGTAATCAATTAATTCTTTTTGGCATATAAACATAATATTTTTGCATGGGACGCATCGAAGTCGATTTTCTTCCTTTCGCCATCATGAAGCAACTCGATGAAACTTGTGTATAATGCCGGATATACCGCGAAGTAGCGTATTCGCGGCATCCGTACCTAACTTTTCAACAGCGAGCTCAGAAAGAAAGAGAACTACCGCGTCCGCGCAAAGCAGACCAGAGGTAAAGAAAACTGGCGGGAGTACAGCATTATTATATATAGGTAACGAGACGTGGTGGTGGAGCGCAGGGAGGGAGGGGGGTGAGCTCTAGCCGCCGCGACGACAACGATGCTGTAAGAGTATAGAAGTCGAGGGCAAAGAGTGATAGAAGTGGGTAAAGAGAGAAAGAAAAAAAAAGGTATTTCTTCGGCGCCGATCTTGCCTCCGCTCTTCAAATACTTACTTTCTCCGACTTCGTTTTATCTTTTTCACTACAAAAAAGGGGGAAGAACAAAAAAGAAGAAAAGAATAAACGTAAAAAACAGCGAGGTAAAAGATCAATACCAAAACTCTATATACATGAAGTATTCCTCGCGTAAATTCCTCAGGCGCGAGCGGCGTATACGCGATTGCACGTATACAAGTTTTTCAAAGTCGTCTCGTTGCCGCCGCCACCGTGTTGATCAAAAGTGATTGACGAGTGCGTTATTATTATTCATCGGTCTATGGATGCTGCACCGACACGAGCTTGTGTCAAAATAACGAGGTTTACGTTGGCGCGTCACTCGTGCTTCTCTATGCAACTCCGTTTTCTAAAACAGAGAATGTACGCGATGCAAAACTAGCGCGAAATGAAAATCGACTGGGAGTATTTTTTCTTTCCTTTTTTCTCTCTTTACAGAGAAATCGTGTATGAGCTTGGTATCCAGAGTTATATACTGAAATCAATTTGGAATCGAGCGTAGCATTGGCTTTTATGGTCTGGAAACTATACCGGCCTAATTGAAGACGTACTCGCTACGTTAATTAACGCGAGCGCGCATAGCTCGATGGGTACAGGTCGATTATGAATTCTGGCGTGTCATCGTCGTCGTCGTCGTCGTCGTCGTCATCTACCTCGAGACGTCATCTCCAGTCGCAAATCAACAAATCGCATTGATCAAAACTTGGAGGCGAGGCGTGCGCACGTGCATATATGAGCAATTCTAAACAAAATCTGCCATTTTCGAGGTCCAAAAAGCCAAGATTTTTTAATGGATGCTACACGCCCCCTGCGGTATGGAAAATATCTATTGGGGTATTAGAAACAAGAAAAAAATCGCGAACATGATTTTTTTTCATAGGTAATTTTTCTATGTACATTTTAAGGTCGGATAATACGATTTTCGTAAAAATGGCTTGACGAAAGCAGACACCTCTGCAAATCTTCGAGACAAAGCTTAATGTAAAAATTAAAAACTCTGTACCCGACGTATTTTGTGGCGAGGAATCCAATGGTAACCTTGGATTTGATCTTGAACGTAACCTTCAAGCTCCAGCGACCCAAAAATGAATTTTCTAATGGAAAACCCGATTTTTTAATGCAGATTCGAAAAGAGCGGAAAAGTTTACGTTGAAAATACCTTTGGTTTTTTTTAAAGGTCATTTAAAGGTTACATAAAAAGAATGGTAAAAAAACTGAAAAGGGAATGTGTAAACCCTTGGAAATCATGCAGAATAAGGGTAAAAATAATGAAAATACCACGTCTGACGTATTCTTTTGACCGGGAATTCAATGGTGATCTTGGATTTAAACATTACTCCAAAGCTGCAGCGAACCAAAAATCGATTTTTAAAATAGTAAACTCTATTTTTTTATTCAAATTTGGGTAAAGCGAAGAATTTCACGTCAAAAGATCCTAAATTAAATTAAATTTAAGAACATAAAAAAATCGAAGGTTAATTGCTTTATTTTCTTGGTTATAGTTATACGATTGAACTTCAGATTTGTATGCATCTAGCCCCTCTAACAAGCAGATAAAAGTGCGAGAGAGACAAACAACAACGTCTCGTAAAACATAAACATGCGACGTTTCTCGCGCTTCTTCGTATGTGTTGATACCATAGAGATTTGCTTGTTTCTAGGATCCTCTAATAAACACGTGAGAATGCGACAGAGCAAAAATACGTCTGTTTACCTAATTTATAGTTTTGTTATGCTATGTAGAATGAAGTAATAGACGCATTAGTCCTAGCAGTAAAAATCGAAACTGTGACTACGCATAATGTTTACGTTTTAAATAGTAGTTTTGAAAAGATCAAATCACACTAACGCATATTATGCGACATACATACGACACACTATAGCATAAATATTGAGTGTGTATCAGTAAGAAAAGCAGCTTCGCTTGTGTCACAGCTACACAATTAACACAGACTATCACCTATTACAGCGTTTTTTTTCAACTACACTAATTTATTGTGTTAAAATTAAAACTTCATTTATTGTTGAGTTTATTGTTAAGTTTATTGTTGAGTTTATTATTAAGTGTATAATTATTTGAATTATCAAATGTGTTAAGTTTGTAATTAATTGAGTTATTGAATAGCTAAGTTTATTATCAAGTGTATTATTATTTGAATTATATTGTTGTTGAGTGTTATCAAAATAATTAACTTATACAATGGATGAAAAAAAGTTTGCCGAAGTTATACGTCAAAACCGACTGAGAGAGAAAGACGCTAAAAAAAAAGAACAAGAACGACTTGCACTTTTGAATTTGAGAAAAAAACAAAATACTTCTTCGAATAAACAAGATCGAGGAGAAACTAGGTATGCAAAATTTATTATGCGTTGCAATTTCCATAATCTATCATCAAGCTTTTGATGCGCTGTGAAAAATGTTCTAATTTTCACAACAATTTGAGAACAATACGAACGTCGAAAAAACAACTGTCAATGCAAACAGGCGGCTTTTATTATAGAAATGAAAAAGGCATTATTTCTTTCGAATCAATAGTCACTGCTTCCGAATGCTTGAGCCATGACGCAGCAGCAGTTTGGGCTCATCTACAACCAGTTTTTTTACATATTAAACAAAATTTTCCACACATTCGATCCATTTATTTTCAAAGCGATGGTCCATCTACACAATACAAAAATAAGACCAATTTTTTTTTGTTTAATTATTATTGTAACTACTTCAATTTAAAAAATGCTGCCTGGAATTACACTGCTGCTGGTCATGGGAAAAGCCCTGCGGATGGTATCGGCGGAAACGCTAAGGGAATTTGTAATACAGCAGTGACATATGACCAAAATATTTTGAGTGCAGAAAATATGAGTCAAGTCATTCGAGCCAATGATACAAAAATTAAAAGTTTTGTCATAACCGAAAAAAGCATAGAAGATGTTCGGAATATTGTGCCAAATAATTTAAGACCCGCCCGAAGCACCTATGAAGTGCATCAGATTATTTGGGTGGAATCAAGGCCGAGAGAGTTATTCTTTCGCTGTGCATTGTGCACAGTCTGTCTGAAAGATATAACTTGTTCTCAGAATTCCACCATGTATTGGTGAAAATATATTAATTATTTAGCCCCAAATCAAAATTGATTAATAAACAAAATCTATATTTAATAAATCATTCTTTTCATTTAATTACTCTCAATCTCCATCTTTCTCACTCTCGCATTAGTATTCAATTTTCAGGGTTTTGTATCATTATTTTTTATTTAACCTTTAAATGACCTTTAAAAAAAACCAAAGATATTTTCAACGTAAAATTTTCCGCTCTTTTCGAATCTGGATTAAAAAATCGGGGTTTCCATTAGAAAATTGATTTTTGGGTCGCTGGAGCTTGAAGGTTACGTTCAAGGTCAAATCCAAGGTTACCATTGGATTCCTCGCCAAAAAATACGTCGGGTACAGAGTTTTTAATTTTTACATTAAGCTTTGTCTCGAAGATTTGCAGAGGTGTCTGCTTTCGTCAAGCCATTTTTACGAAAATCGTATTATCCGACCTCGCAGGGGGTATGTAGCATCGATAAAAAAATCTTGGCTTTTTGGACCTCGAAAATGGCAGATTTTTTTGAGAATTGCTCATATACGAGTAAAGTGCCATAAGCGTCGCTCAGGCATTTATCTCTATACATTTAACTGCACCTATACATGCACACACATATATTCTATATATACCTGCAAACATCTACGCGTGCATATATAAAGCGTAACGCGCGCATCATGCATACAAGGGTATGTATTTACCACACGCGGAAGAGTTAGGGCAAACTTGCGCGCGATGGCGTATATAGCATTATATATATACAGCTTTGTCTCTGTCTCTCTCTCTCTCTCTCTCTCTCTCTCTCTGCGGGTGAAGTTGTCCAAGGTGTCACGTATTTTCCCCCCTTAGAACCCCCGCCCCCCTGTGTCCTCTTCCTCCTTCACCCACCAAAAACACTCAAACTTAACGTGAGAGCGCACACTGCACATTCTCACACACACACACACACACACACACACACATGCGCGCCAGAGACTGTATCATCTCGGGTGCTTTGCGCGAAACTGAAAAGCAAAACTTGTATCGGTGACATGTGCGGCAACGTGGGCCACATATATTAAGTCAGAGTATGAGCGGGGGGCTGCTTCGTTAAAGTGGGAGAGAGAGAGAGAGAGAGAGAGAGAGAGAGAGAGAGAAAGAAGGACCGCATGAATATGCAAAGGCAACGCGACGATATTTCAAGTCGTAAGGTGCGGCCGACTGCTGGGCGCCGACGAGCGTATCTTAATACATATAATATATATACTCGACTCTCCTACTCGCACTGATACTTATATAGCTGCTGCTGCTGCTGCTGCTGTTGCTGTCGTGCACTGCTGCCAGCTGTTATACGGTATATATAGCACTCTCGACCTTAAGAAACGGACATGCTCCGCGCATAGAGTTGCTGCAAACGTTACCGGGTCAATAAAAACACTCGAATCACCACTGCTTGCTCTCTCGCTCTCTCTCTCTCTGTTTTACTTAATGTACAAGCAGCAGCCATGCAAGCTCTTTTCGTTCCGCAAAATATTTCGCTCGGATTTTCCGCAGAGAGAGAGAGAGAGAGAGAAGGAGACTGGCCGCAAACTCTCGCGCGCTCACCCTAGACTGCTCGCTTACCGCTCCCTCTTTTCGCCTCTTTTTCTTCGTCCTCCTCAAAGCTGTTACTCTGTTTTTGTTACGCAACGAGCTTTTAGCCGTCCGCTGGCTCTCGGAAATGGGCTCCGGATTTTTCAAGTACTTTTTCTCACTGCTGCTCACGTCGAGCGAGCGAGCGAACCCGTGCTCTCCGCTCCTACTCGGGATGAAAAAAAAACAACATATACGTTGAAAAATTTACGAGATTAATTTAAAAAACTATTAAAAGGAAATGCAGCTCGGCCAGGCATGTGCTCGAAGCAGCCCGTGCAGCTCTGTTTTTCGATGTTAACAACCGGATGTATAAACCGTACTATGTATAATATAAGGTACACTTAGTATATCAGCTCCAAGGAAAAAATGTTGAGTTTTCCCCGGACTCTGTTACGTGAATATTAATAGTGCAAAATGAAAAACTCGTTGTAAACGTACTTGTATCGATTTCCATTAACTTGTTTTTTGGCCCTGGCACGCTCTAAACAATTCAAGCGATTTTTTCGTTCATTAATGGACATTGTTAAAAATAAAGGTTGATCGCGATCAATGAAAAAAGTACAAATGACTGAAAATCTGCAGCTCTGCACTTAGGGAGTTCACCAAAGAAAGACACATTAAAAGTATAGGCGTTTTCTATTGCTCGCCAAGGTGGTCAGCGATCTCGTCGCTTTCTCAAGCCGAAAAAATAATAGAGAAGCTCGAGGCGCGCAAGCCGAGCCAAGCTACGGTTAGTGCATCGAAAATACCTCTGCGCAGCTGTACGATATACGATAGTGTATACAATGGATATAGAGGGAGAAACGTGGGATGGTGGTAGAGAAAGAGCTCGGTAGTGCATCCGAGCGCGGTGCAAGTAGAGCGAAAATAGATGACCGAATGGATTGGCTTTGAACGGACGAGCAGCAGCAGCAGCCAGTAGCGGTAGTAGTTGTAGCTATGCACAGTTTGTTTTCCAAACATCGAAATCGCCATAAATTGCTTACACCTATACGTATATATAAAAGCGAACGCTTTTTGACTCTAGCCAGCGGAATACGCGTACATCTGTAAACTTACACCAACTGCACACAGACGCGCGCAAAAACATACACATACTCGATGTAGCGAATGCGGTTCGGCTCTCACGATCGACGTCGTAGTCTCGCAAGCTCGTCGAGAGAAAATCACTCGATCGATGAAAGCTCGACGATCGAGCTCGCGACAAGATAGATATATACATAGAGATTCGTGCGAAAACGGATTAAAATCGCACGACGCTACGTGGAAGTGACATTATTCATCGTTAGATCTGCACGAGCCACGAGAATGTGTATATGTGTATGTATGTGTGCTTTACGATTAGCTGTGGCACGCGTGATGCAGGTATATAATGGCAAGCCGGCTGCGTCGCTCGTTGGAGGATAATTCGGCCGCATGCGTAAATCACGTGACGCGGCGCGGTATGAGGACTCCATATCCTTGAGGTCAAATCGGGTATAAGCAAGTATACGAGGCGTAACCTCGCCGCGCGTTGAGCTATTATAGTAGATTATCGTGTTATATATTACAGATATATTCGTGGATTCACCGCAAGCGCCGATATGTCGTCACCTCGTCGTCTAAATATGTATGTATTCCATCTTCCTGCTAGCTTCAGTCGCAAGCATTCCGATTTCTTATAACATGGCTAAACTGCATTAAAAAATTTTAGACAGGTTTTGAAGAAGTTGCCATAATTATAAATAAATTGCTTTGATAAAGTATCATTCATTTCTATTATATAATTAAATCATATGTTAACTTGAAAAAGTTTTAGAATAACTACTATCTTTATGTTCTGCATAAACAAACAAAAGTGAGTAATGATAGCACATAATGCAACGACTGCACGAAACAGATGACTTACTCCAGAGTCGTTTACACCCGTGTCCGAATGAAGGGAAAAAAAGAAAAATTACCAATTGGACTGTTTTTTTTTGACGTTTGCAACTATATTACTTCGAACACGTTGTAAGCGCGTTTAGAACTTGCATGTGTTATAAAAAATATATGTACACCGAACTATACTCTGTCGGTGCTCTTTTTATCAGCTGTGCCATTTACTACACAAGGAACTAGCTAAGTGGATCGTTACGAGCTTCGTTAAAATCCCGAATGGCGAGAAGAGTGTGCAGTGCAGACCTGCAGTCACTCTTTTACTTTATCAAGTTTCCATCTCAGCCACTAGGTGGCCAAGAACATTGAAGAGTCGCTCCCTCAAAAAGGTTGTTCCCACCATAGTATAAATCAATGCGTTATTCAAACTATTATACTGTCAATTCATCTGGTGTTAATGCACTTGTATATGGCGGAAAAAATATATTTAAATAATTGACTATTTTCCACATATTTACATAACTCGGATAGTTTATGAGGAAACGAACCATCAGCGATCGACGACTCGGTGGACCTATAAAAGAACCCGGGCCAAAAAACTATAGAGCCCAAACCGAGGATCGAGAAAAAAACGATATAGTCATCGAGCCATATGCCACGCTGCTGCACCGCTGCAACACGCGGAGTGATACCGCACTCGTTCTCGAGCTACGGCTATATATTTATCATATATATAAACGGGCAAAAAGACAAAAAGGTGTCGATGCAGCGCGCGCTATAGCGACATCGAGAAAATATCTATGCCGATAGTACTGGTGAGCGGCTATACCACGTGTGTGTGTGTGTGCAGCACGTATAGACATAACGGCGAGGTAAAATAGGCAAAAAGCCTGCGACTACGCAGGCTGACACGATCTCTGCATCGAGCGCATTCGTATACGAGCTCGAGCTGTATATGCTCCGTTTATATGCAAAACAAGCGGCTCATTGGGCTATATAGCCTAGCTGCATAACCGTTGAAGGGGGAAGGGGTGGAGGAGGAGGTGGACTTGCAGATGAGAGGATTAAGAGAGCTGCAGAGCGGTGCGCTCTACGCACATGATTTGACAATAACTCAGCATTGGGATTGTAGCATCGGGTATAACCTGCGTTATGCTCGCTTGATAGGACATATAGCAGGAGAGAGAGAGAGAGAGAGAGCGAGATAGAGACAACAGCAGCAGCAGTTCAGGTGTGCAATATCGCGTTGTGCCCCGCCAACGCAACGCCGCGTTGTAACCTGATCCCCAGGCAAACGCTTCGCTTAAATAACGCGCGCAGATGTATTATATGGATATATATATATAACTACGCGCGCGCGATAACGAGGGACGCCGCCGCCGCCGCCGCCGCCACCACCGCGCCTCTGACCAGATTTGCACGCGAGCTAATGCGTGTTATGTATCTCTATTATGCGGGTTGCGAGCTTTGTGCGACACTGCTGATGCTACTGCCACTGCTGCTGCTGTGAGCTGGCCCATGACCTGAGCCAACAAACCCGCCGAAACAAGCGAAAATCTTCATTATATTTGAAAACTGTCCATAGGTTGATCGGCAAAGCAAAAAAACCCGATATGCACACACTTGTGTATATTACTCTGCTATAACTATTTTACCAATTCACTCGAATTAGCGATGAAAAAAATTTGTATATTTTTTTTAATTGCAATAAAAAGAGAAAGAGAGAAATAGTAAACGAGCTGCTTATGGTAAATTTCAAGAATTCCCAGCGCTATCTAAGGTTACTTATACGCGCGGAGGTGCAGATAAATAATTATGCCGCGATATAGATCACTCGAGCGCGCGAGTTCGATCCGGTATATATTGCTACGCGCCACCGCCAGCATCGCAGGGGCTATATATGCGCACGAGTGAGATAGTTTTTGCCGTTCGTACGGAACTTTCGAAATAATTCAAACTGTGTATGTAGCCGAACGCGCGCGACAATGGCTGCGAGCGCAGCGTAGCATAACAGCAGCAGCGGCAGTAGTGGTGAGGCAAACTCTTGCCGGCGCACAAATGCAATATACATGTCAATATAAACGTGCCACTTTAATTATGCGTGACCATGAGCCCAAATCTCGTAAAATATGTATAATAAATCGACCCGAACTTCGCTGATACATTTTATTATATGTAAACGTGTAACCATCCGTTGCGCCGTTGAAATTGACGAGACCCATACGTATAGTACACAATCGCTGCAAGCTATCGATAGCCAGCGCTATATAGTTTTACGATCAGCCCGCGATTGTAAAAATGCATCTGAACGATACGTTATAACATCGCGATTTCAGATTCGACGCGACAAAATTAATTTCGACTTTCGCAGCGATCGCGCATCCGCGTTTATTATGCTCGTAGCAGTGCACGCAGATGAAAAAATGCGTCAGACTTTTCAAAGTATAATTCAGACAGAAAGAGCTTCTCGAGACGCGCGGCTATATGCGTGCAGGTTATTGTATATTATACGTTCGCAAGCACGCGGAAGTAGAGGAAGACTGTACACACAGTTGGCTATTTAGCAGACGGATGATGGCCGCCTATGCAGCTGGTGTATACGCGTATACATTTATTTACAGCGCGAGCGAGAGAGAGCTTGCGCGAGCGAAGCGCCGCTGCTCGTGGTCCATTGGCCGTTTATCATCATTTAACGATAACCAGCTGCAGCAAGAAGAGAGTGAGAGAGAGAGAGAGAGAGAGAGAGAGAGAGAGAAGGTGCAGCAGCCAGCCTCGTGGCCTCGTGTCCGTATCTCGTAATTCAGCCTGACTGACGCTAATTCCGCGTATAGGTCGGGATTATCCCCTCGCAAACCCGTGGCTTATTCTCGTGCTCATCCTTCTTCCCCTCCTCCTCCTCCTTCTTCCAGCTACACCAGAGATCCTCCTTTCTATCTCTTTCTTTCTCTCTCTCGTTTCTTTCTGTCTTCCTTCCTGCTTCTAGCTTTTCTCCCCCGCGTGCAACATATATAATTTTTATTTATTCGATTCACCCATCACCTTTCTTGCGCGCGCCCGCTTGCTGTCGGCTCGCCGCTGCTCTTCCTTCCATCTGCCAAGACTTCCACCAGCTAATGCTTCGTTATGGCATACACTGGGGCTATAAGAGGGATAAAAGAAAAAGTAGCAAACACTGGATAATATTTCCTGGCTACTCTCCACTCCCGGCCAAACCGCTGCTGCTGCTGCTGCTGCTGCAAGCTTACTTTCCATTTGTAGTATTAGGTGTTGATCGCGTCGTAACACAAATCAATGGCGAGCTTCGAAGATGTCGTTCGTGCGGCTATATTTAATACGTTTTAATGATTAACACTCAATTTAATCCGAGTGTTCGTTTGAGAGAGCTGCTCGTGCGTATATTTGATGGGGTCCGTTTTATTTTTCACGATCATCTTAATTTAGTCATGAAACGAACGCTGCCAAGCCCTACTACTGGCATCGCTATCGAGCGTGCTTACGATTCCAATGGTTTTACGATATTGGTTGCACATAGATATACACGCGTGCGAGCCTGTGTGTGTGCGCGTATAAGCGAAGAACAAAATGTAAGTGATTCAATTGAGGCAATCGGCAGGCAACTCGTATAACTGGCATAGCAGTTACTGCCATTATCCGATCGAAGAAAAGGGAGGAGACGAGTTTTATTCTACGCGGAAATGAAATTAAGCTCGAGCCCCAGAAGTAGACGTCTTTTGTACGTATATAGATGTTACGGTGTATAGGTATATAGGTATACGCCTCATACATATATAAAAGCTACCGAACTCGGCTAGAAAGCGGATACAGCGCGAGAGTTGCTAAGGGAAGCTATTTCTGCTAGAAAACTGATTTCTTTTATTAATATCATAAAGCTACTAGAAAACGGTATCGCGAAATTAAGGATTTTTCATCGAAACGTTCCCATTCTGTGTGCTTTGCTACTTTTTCCTCCACCAGCTCTTTCTCTCTTTTTCGCTTTTTATTGAATTTCATCGATTTTTTGCTGTATCAAATTAATGGAATGATAATTAATGAATACTGCAGGTATTTTCTATATGCGACACCAAATCGAGTATTTTTAAATAATCCTGAAAAAATGCTTGTTATTTTTATATCGCGACAGAACGAATATTGCAAAAATTTAATCGACAGCACGGTAGTTAACTTATTATATTTACATTGTAGAGAACAATCAAATTTAATTTTGAAGCTAGTGAAAAAAAATTCCAGGTAAAAAACAAAATAATAAAACATCAGTCGTAAAAATATCAAATTTAACAATCAAAAACCGATGCTGCGGCCAATCTTTATTTCTCGAAAAAAAGCTCCGGGTTCGAGCTTGCAGCAGCGTACTGCAAGCAGCAGCTGTCGTCAGGGTGCCCGAAGGAATGTTACACACTGTGCGCGCGGCTTTATAGTACGTTTCTCTGACTTTTACTATTCGAGCCTCCCCTGTTTCATCGTATTGTTATATCCAAAATACCATCGACGTGTTCTCTGCGCACAATCGTAGACGTACGAATTTTTTCAAGCTCTAGTATATAGTATATAAAAAGGAGTGGGTTGCACAGAACAGTACCCTATCGATTTACTCGTCGCTATGTTCGAAGCACTAAAATAAATATAATAGTTTTCGAACCCATAGAGTACCTCAGTATAGAGGAGTGATCGAAGACCAATAACATATAGTCTATGAATGATTCGTTCGTGACAATAGCAGCCGCTCTCCCGGAATGAATTGGTTCATTAGACTTTGTGCCTTTAAATTCTCTATAGAGCCACGTCTACGAAGCTTTTACCATTGTCATATGAAATCTCACCGAATATTTTGCCTCGTCGATCTCTATAAAGAACTTTTCGAAGAATCGTCCTAATAGAGTTTTTTTTGAAACTGCAACCTGCCCGTTGTCACGTACTATAACACCGTGTGTGTGTGTGTGTGTTTGTGTGTGTTTATGTGTGTTTGTATGCACGTGGAAAGGCGCGATCATGAGTGGTAAAGCAGGATCGAATGCCGTATATATCGAGTGAGCATGGACGTGGCAGTATATGACGAAGTGCAGTGTAGCTTGGCGGCGCGATTGCAATTTATGAAACAGCACCAAAAAAAGCAGCAGCAACAACGAAAAAAAAACGTAGAAGAAGAGACTAGACTCGGTGAAATTTTCATTGTGTGTAAAGGGCCAAAGTGAGACGTAAATTAACGTAAGGGCAATACATCAATCGCTCGCGCGCGCTCGTACAGAGCGCTGAAAAAAAGGCAGGCACACACAACTAGCAAATCCGTACGTATACTGTGTGCGACTCGAATCAGAGAGCCGCAAAGCGACGGGCGAGAGGCGAGGGTGGCGAGCAGACATCGATAAATAACTCTATCGGCCAAGCTGGAAATGGCTACAAGAAGCGGCAAGCGTAGCATAGAGCAGTCCTAATGACGCACGTTGCCCCATAAATTCTACTTTACGCCTGTTCAATGATATTTTCTTGGTCTCTCTCTCGCTCTCTCTCTCTCCTCGTCACGCGCCACAGTTTCGACCTCCTCTTTTCATCCCCCGCCCCAACCTCCTTTCCAATCGATCGATCTATTCCTGTTGCTCTGCCTTTCGGTTCGATATTGCCGCGTTTGCTTGGATCCAAATCGAGAGAGAGGAGCAACACGGCGCGCTCGCGATAACCCCCGGCTTTGCTCGAGCTTTCTCAGCTTTTCCGCTGCCTCGAAGCTGACAATGAGCGCCGTGCTCCACGATAAACGTAAATATCGCGACAATTAAGTTCCGCAAGCTTCAGCCAAGATATAAACCCAGACTGCGACGAGCTTCCTGTATATAGACTATATCTTCTTTGCTATATACCATGTACGCCTTTTCCCCGCCGGGTGTAGACTCTCAGCGCGAGTTCCAGCTGCAGTTGCAAAACTTCCGCGTGGCTGGGACGCGAACTTTTCGCATAAAGTGTGCAGTTTGTTTACGCGCAAGTTCTGGTCTTGTTTCTTTCACACTATCCGATCGGTGCGGTTTTCTCGCGGCTGTTATTATCCTCTCTCTTTTCTTCTTTATCCAATGCTTGTATCGAGCTACCTTAAAATTCGATACATAACAAAAACTGTATCATATTGCGTTATAACAACTTTTGCACGACTATTTTGACGAAAATTCATTATAAACGTTGTATCTACGCTGCGGACCGGGTAACGGGTAAAAGGGACAGGGCTCATAACGGAAACTTATCCTGAAATTGCCCTTGCACGTCTCGTCAATCCATTTAAAGCTTTCAAATTAAAATGTTGATTTCACAAGAATCAAAAGAAAAAATTAAAAAAAAGAGTGTAACAAAGAAAGTAAAAAATAGAAAGGAACGAAAGAAAGGGAGAAAAGCGGCTCGTAAACGCGGACAGTCAACGCTAATTAATGAAAAAACGAGCGCGTGTGTATACGGCTACATACATGTACCGGTGCGCTTGTGCAGTACGAACGTGTATGTGCGTCGCGTGTGCACAGTATAACTCGTTTTATTTTTTTTCGTTCGTGCCACGTCTTCGGTCGTGGTCGCGTCGCCTGCACTGCTGCCACTACTGCTATTATACCGAGGTATTCGTTACGTTTTACCTTGCTGCAAGCCATCCTGGGCTCGTGCTCTCCGTGTTTCACCTATACCTCCCTTTTCGGTCCCTACGCGAGCGTGTGCAGGCTGCAAGCTGCAAGCTCGTGCTTCCAATGACAAGTGAGGACGTGTTCGGTCAGCCTTAATCGCGACGTATATACCGTATAAAAGCTTTCACCAAAGTTTTCGCTTTTTTCTTTCTCTCTCTTTCTCCCTTTTTTCTATATGTTTCGTTGCTTCCTCCCGTTTCGCGTTGCCCTTTACCTTCGCTTTCTCCTTCTCTGACTCGTCTAAATAAAATTTGTCGCGTAAAACTTTGTGCCAACAATGGACGAAACAATTTTTCCTGCGCACTGCTTTGATCGTTCATAAAAGATCTCACTCTCTTTCTCCTTTCTCCACGTTTTTTTTTATGTTTTGCTTTTTTTTCTCCTCTTTTTGTAATTTTTTTCCATTCCTCGACTCTCATTTTGCGTTACTTCTCTCACTGGACGCCCGCACCCAGCAGCGATGGCGACGGCAGCAGCAGCAGCAGCCTCCTGCCCTTTCTGTCGTGGCCTACACAAACCCCGTGGAGATGGAGAGTATCGTTTATGTCAGCTTTTTTTTCGTTGAAATCGTTTGTATCGGAAAACAATTGCGAATTGCAGAAAACCCTGCTCTATATGGTACGGCTTTTTTTCTGCCCTCGAAGTCGTTACATACGAAACTTTTGTTCGCACTTGCACATTATAGCTATACCGCGGGCGCGCACGCTCACTGCCCTTTCGACGTACATAGCTATATTGTATAAAGAGAAACATGTAATATATCGGAACTACGTTATTTCGAGTTCTCTCTCTCTCTCTCTCCCTCTCTCTTCTCCTATTTCTCTTCGCATTTTGCTCAGTCACTTTGTGAAATGTGCGCATACACGAGCTTAAATGATGGGACGCTTGAGCAAAAATCGAAGTTCGTCGATGTTAATGAAATAAACACAGAGAAAATTCCTCGCTCAAAGTTCCACTTGAAAAAACCTCTCGAGCTTTCAGAAATATATAAAAATTGTAATTTTCGGCGAAGGAAGCGATAACGGGAGTGAACCCAATGAAACTTAATTATGGAAACAATATTTTGTGGGATGGGCTGGAAAAGCAAGAATCTTTTGCTCGGTGTGAAAAGTCGGTTAACCGTTTGGAAAGTCGAGGGGAATACTTAGCGTCTCATTAACGAGTTTAAGCAGCAGCAGAGGCAGCAGCTGCCGGAAATAACGAAATTTGCAAATATAAAAACGAGAGAGAAGTACGTTGGAGCGATAAAGCTGGTTACCGCAACGCAGCGGTCGAGCGACGCGACAGGGTGGAAAAGAAAGTAGAAGAAGAAGAAGTCGAACAAAAAATAGCCAATCGGGTTGCTAGCGATAAAAAAGTTTGGTTAGGTATGTGTATATATAACCGACTATATTTTTCTATATATATTCGCGCCGGAGCCTGACGCAAGCTCTCGGCCTGACCTAGCGCTAACACAACTCATGCGAAGCGCTTCCTGCGCGCGAGGGCCGAGAGAGAGCGAGAGAAATAAAGAAAAAAAAATACTGTCGACTAGGTTACCCAGATAACAAAAGAGCCGTGGCAAGAAGAAAAAAAAGTGAAAGAGCGAGCGAGAGGGAAAGAGAGTTGGAAAGGCAGTAGTGCACTCATCGCCCGAGAAAATCTAAATTACGCGTGGGGAAGCAGAGGCAAATCCGGAGAAGGAGGGCCAGTCGTTAACACACATTCTTGTCCGCAGAAATTTCCTGCTGATATCCGCGAAAAAGCTTCATATTCGGAACAAGGGGGAGGGTGTGCAGGGTTAAAGTGCAGGGGTTGCATGCCATTCGTTGACTCTCAGGCTATCGTCGTCGCCACTTTGCTCTCTCTCACTCTAATTTCAACTTGGCCTCTCCCTCTCTCACTCTATCTCTCTATGACTCTACAGATAGAGCGTCGAGTGAAAACCATCCCGAAAATTAGAAACGATCCTCGGCTACGCCCGGCTCACGCGTACATATATATACGCGAATGCAAGCTCGCGCGCTATACTGGCACGATGGGAGCTTTCGATAGCTCATTTCAGGGCCGGGCGCTTGGCCCAGCGCGCGCGCGCTTACACGTCGTGCATAACTTGCGAGCCACCGGTATTAAATTTCGAGCGAGTTTATCGCGTATAAATGTCTTCCGCGTCTGTGTGTGTGTGGGTGTGGGTATATAGGTGTGTGCGAGTGTGCCTTTCGAGCTTTTTGTTCAATATTTGCGCGGCAGTGACACTGTGAAGCTCCTACGCTGTGAAGCGTAGGAGGTCGAAAAAGCGAGCGGAAGGGCAATAGAGAAAGAGAGTTTTTGCCTGGATATGGCATATAACGTAGACAGCGTCGATATAGGGAAAAATTGGCGCGCACGTGATAATGGCATTATCTGTTATTTTCTAAGGACTTTTACCGCGCGCAGCTATCGTATTCTCGCCGCGCAGTGTTTCACCTTGTTATAGCGCCGATTCAATGAAATTCGCTGCGCTGTATTATATATAGAACACGGCGCGCCCGATCCTCGAGATCGCCGCTGCCGCCTCTATAGGACTGCGTGTATAAACGTAAACTTTTGCCCCAGCATTTTCATATTTTATTATCGAGCGATAACGGTAAGGGGTTGCTGCTACGTTGGTTACAACTGCCGCTACTGCTTCCTCAGTTGCTGCTGCTGCACATTGCAACTTCGTGTACGTTCGATAATTGGATAAAAACAAAGCTCTGCGTACGAATCAGTTGAAGCAGAAGATGAAGAGGGGGATGGCAAAAAAATCTTCTTCTCTCTTTTTTGCTCCCAGATTGTACGATATATGTGTACTTTTAGCTTTTGCCACGCTTAAACAATGCGCTTTGTTTTGTTTTTTCCTCGTGCGCGCGCGGACGTGGCAAAAAACAATTTTGTGTTATCCAATAAACGAATCTAGGGATGTTCAAAAAAAAGATCGAAGAGGGAAAATTTCGATAAATCCAATATACCTAGAGCATAGAGTTACCCGAGGTGCATAGCCTCTGTACATGCCATGTATATAATGTCAAGAGAAGAGCTAGCCGTCGTGTTCGTACAGGAAGAGGCTTCAAGCAAGAGAGGGTGAAAAAAATTCAATTACACCCTCCACAACGTGTATCCTCTTACACAACAATGCTACATAGGGATAAGTCAAACAGTCGTAATTAAGCTGCTGCTGCTGCTGCTGCATCGGTCGAGGGGCGAGTGTACGCGATCGAGCTCGGTTTATATACGTAACATAAAATACGAACCGTTTCGTCGTGGGTATGCACGAAGGTGTAGGCAAAAATGCCCTGTACGAAAGTCGCAAGCTCCGGTTCCGAAGCTCAGCCACGTCATCGCCGCGATGTTGTAAAATATAACTGTATATTGCTTTAACAGCAGCTCGGGCGTTGCTAACAATCAATCTCCTTCTCTTGCTTTCTCTCTCTCTCTCTCTCTCTATTTCCCGCGTAGACTTGATCAATTTCTTCGCTCGCTCAGCAAATTGCATTATACAATATAAGGGTGTGCGTGTGCGTATATAGCTCGAGCTCTGACGGGGGGTGGAGATTGAGCGCACAGAGCAGCAGCTATACGCTGGCTACGATAGCGTAGGTAACATCCATCTCTCCGCGCTAATCAATATCCATTGAAACGTTGGCCACATCTTGCGATATACATATACCGCAAGAGCTGCTTGTAATATAGATGCGCAACGATGTCCAGAATTATGATTAAAGTGATTTACTCTCAAGCCATATAGCCACGCGCGAAGCGCACCGAGAACTCCTCTTTCTCTCCTCTGTGTGTGTGTGTCTCTCTCTCTCTCTCTCTCTTTCCTCTCGAGTGTGCAGATTCTCGGCTGCGCGTCAACGAGAGTGCGAGGGAGAGAGAGTCGAGCGCGCGCGTAGAGACAAACTTGGCCGAAGCGTACATAAGTTTACATAAGTTAGTCTTGCTCTAGCTATATGTATATTATGTACGATGGGCGAGTCGTCAAGCGATGTTGGGGACGACGGCTGCGGTGCAACGACGACGGCGACAGCAGCAGCGGCGTCGAGCTGTGCCCCGCGCGCGCGTAGTACTATACTAAATTATGCGAGTATCGTGTTTCGCATGAGCGTCGTATACGCGAGCCTGTATTAATGTGGATGTGCGCGTCTATATATATTGCAGAGCATACATGCTATACGTAGACGCGCATACATGTACCTGTGCACATCTTACCCTGGGCATATTATATGTGTGTGTGTGTGTGTGTGGAGTTAACTGTGCGACGTACGCTATAATGGTTACTTTTATGCAAACTCGAGAACGCGCGAGCTTTACGAAAGCATCCATCCATATGAGCGCCATACGACGATGCGCGGACATACACTTACAACAAAATATACATGCACGTAGTAGCGTGTGTGTATTTTCTAAAGACCCGGGCCACTCGTCCGACTGGAGAGACATTAAGCGCAGCCCATTATGTGCGAGCCCTCTAGAGTCGCTCGCGCGCGCCTGGTCACATATCGCCGTTTGGTTTTACCTCTCTTATACACATAAGTGCATATAGGTGTATCGGTGTTTGTGCTTGCAAGCTCGTAGGGTTTTACTTGGTATATCCTTTCTCTCTTCCTACATCTCGATATATCGATATGTTGCGCATTCCGAGATCACATTTAGAGCTTGTAGAGCCCCAGCATCGGGCCAGATCAAATTTCTCCTCCTACTTGTACACCGTTATCCCTCCGGATATTATATCTGATTGTACGATGCGTGGTATAATATGCAATACCTCGGCATTGGCCGAGCTTGCCACAGTAGCTCCGTACGTCCATATTAAACATATGCATCCACTGACATCGTCGTCGCAAGGATAAAGAGAGAGAGAGAGAGAGAGAGAGAGAGAGAGAGAGAGAGAGAGAGAAAGAGAGAGCAAAAGAGATGCATATTTTGCTAAAATCTGCTCTTTGAAATTGCAGCTCCGGTGCAGCCTTGGCAAGTTATATATGTATGTAAGCGCGCCCCGCGCTTATCCGTATCGGAGTCATGTTTTTTATATATATCGAGAGCACGAGCTCGAGTCAATTTTCTCTCCCTCGATACGATGTTTCCGGTGAGCGCATAGCAGCAGCTTCTACTACTATACGACCATTATACCTGACTCTCTGTCGATTTTGCAAAATTCAATATTATGCCTCACGTGTACTGCACGTAAGTATACGTGGAGGCAAACAAACAATTCAAATGGGGTCAAAATTTGTATATAATTGACAATCATTGTATTCGACATGAAGATTTGTACTATCATATTTCGAGGAGCGCGCTTCGTTGTTCCTCTGGCTGGTAAGACAGGGAGATGCAGCGATAAGCTCCTCATATATATTGCAAGCTAGTTTTTCGTAACCCACAAAAAATCTATTTCTTTCTCATTTAAATTTGATGCCAATTATCGTAATTCTGAAGAGTGCTATAGATTCCTCGATCATAATGGGCATCGATAGTATATATTATCGTGAGTGTAAGGAGCGTAAAGTGACGCTGCTTGTCTGCCATACTTGCCATTCGGTGCGAAATTCGACCAAAATGTTGACACAAGTATTCCCATGTATCTCGCATAGTGTACTCACGACGCCACGTATGAAACTTAGGCCCACATAAGTAACAACATTCAAGTGAACTTTCAACTAAAGCAATTAGACGAACGATTGATTGGAAAAATTAAATTGTAGCAGATAAAAGATTGAATCTAAATTTATTGTATACGATTTCTTCGATACGTAATTCTGGAGCATAGGGCTCGATTTTTCTCTCCTCTCGCGTATACTTCTCGTCGGCCCGAGAATAGTTCACACGCTTTAGTATGTTTTCTCGCTCGGACTCGATACACATATCGATCGTTGAGAATTTCCAAGTGCATCGTAAGTTAGTATCCTCCTCCCATCGTTGAGAGCGAGCAATATACTTACAGCAGCAGCAGCTATACACACCAACGCCAAACAAGACTAACTCTAGACGGCGTTCGTTTCAGCCCGCCGTGTGTGCGTGAGTATATGTGTGTATGTGTGTGTGCGTGAGTATATGTGTGTGTGTGTGTGTGTGTACGTGTATATATATATACGTGCCGCGGGTGCATGTGCCCTCCTCCGGCCCTATAACTTAACTCGTCTATCTATTTCTCCGAGCTGGCGGCTGCTGATGCTACAGAAGCTATATAGCTGTGTGCGGTATGTATGTATATATATGGGAACTATCGTATAGATACAGATGTATAAGTTTCGTGCGACGCGCTAATACACTGTGTAATTTTCTTGCCAGGCCCCGAGGCTGCTGTACACGTGACTGCGCCCCACGAATACGCGTATTAAATATTATAACTATCCACCTTTGGAAGTAGCTCGAGCTTATCTTTGCGCTTGCCTATAATACTTATACATTAAATAAGTGTGTTTACTTACGACTTTTTGTACGTCATGCCGTTATATGAAATACGTTACATTAACGTGGCGAAACTTCCGACTTTGATTTTTCTCACAATCCTTCTCAGACTCGCTCATTATAATGATAAATCCGCTATGTCTTGTTACAGAAATCCAAACGGAGCTTCGGACGGACAACATCAGCATGGCGGCAAGGGTGATTCGTCGATCAAAGAAATTTTACCTGCGAGCAAAGAAAGAAATCGATATCGCACTCTGACCTGGGACCAGTACGACCCTGTACACCAAAAGTATCTGGAAATCGGTGAGTTAATGAGCGAATAGTTGTAACGTTATAACATATCTCTAATTTTGTGGTGAATTCATTTCTTATACCGCAAATTTAAAAAATTTTTTGTTCTCTGTAACACGACGTCCACGGTCGAGATACTATGAGTGTATGAATACCGAGAGACGAAGGGGAAAAATTTAATACAGAAAATGCTTTACCTTCCCTGTTTGACCTAATTCACTAGCTGATCAATTTGTTTCTTTTTCGAAGGAAATTCATGAAAATTCAATTATAATTAAAACCAGGATTTATCGTTAGATGGCGAGTACCTTGATCTGTAAATCTGCAAGTAGCCAAATTAAAATATTTGTATAAGTCAGAGCTCCGTTTCGATAAAACTCATCCTTCGTACCACTGCATTTTTTTGAAAATTGTCTTTTTCTTTTTTTTTTTTTCAACTACCTAAAAAATAAAAAAGAAATGTAGATTTCCATTAATTATAACTGATTACCTTATAAAGAAGATACCGAGGATATAGCGAATTAAATTTTTAAACCTCGAAGCAGGTTTTTGAAAATAAATAACCTCGTTAGTAATAACTGAAGCGTAATAAAATTCATATTTGAGTATAATCGTGAAAGATAATTTTATTTGATTGTAACTTCATGAAAATCAATGTACACTCGGCAACAAAATTATCGCAACAAGAAAATTCATCGAAATTTTGTCGATTTTCAAATGCTTCTATCTTGGGCTAGATTTATCGTATCGACACGCTTTTTTTTTTAATTTCTTGGAAATTTTGTCCTCTTTAAATCCATATAAATTAAGATAAGATTTGAGTTAATGTTGAGTTACCAATAGTATTTGAGCGTGACCTTAAAAATTACTGAAAAAAAATGATTGTTTGAACCTGTACCAGTACTACAGTGATTTTTTTATCGAAATCTAACATACACCATCGCAAAGTGCTCTTTTTAACGAGTAATTAAAAAAAAAAGACCTCCCTACGATTTTTTTAACGCCCTGTAGGTCGATTTGAAGGTACGGTTTATGTACGCATAATGCCCAGAAAATCGTCTTGATTTCAGGTAAACGGGGGATTTTACGTACTTTAAATGGTATCATCAAAACGACCTACAGAGCGTTAAAAAAATCGTAGAGAGGTCTTTTTTTTAAATTACTCGTTAAAAAGAGCACTTTGCGATGGTGTATGTTAGATTTCGATAAAAAAATCACTGTGGTACTGGTACACGTTCAAACAATCATTTTTTTTCAGTAATTTTTAAGGTCACGCTCAAATACTATTGGTAACTCAACATTAACTCAAATCTTATCTTAATTTATATGGATTTAAAGAGGACAAAATTTCCAAGAAATTAAAAAAAAAGCGTGTCGATACGATAAATCTAGCCCAAGATAGAAGCATTTGAAAATCGACAAAATTTCGATGAATTTTTTTGTTGCGATAATTTTGTTGCCGAGTGTATTTTAAATCAAATTAATAAAATTTCGCATTAAATTTAAGCTTAGCAGAAGCTGAATTATTAACAAAAAATACTTCAATTTCGTTCGAAGCAAATTGATTTTCATACTTTTACATAAAATTTGATTGAACGTGTAGAAAATAACTTTTTTTGATTTTAATTTAATTTTAATTAAAATATTGCTAACAGTGCATATTAATACATTCGTGAAAAACGAATGTACAAAGTCGATGAATTTTTACCTTAACTTTCCCATTTTGTCTGATGATCATTCGATGAATCGTAGAATGGAAAGCTGAGGAAAAAATACATCGGCCATGTAAATCAGTTTTTTCCGAGAGCGTTTACATGCAATAACGCTACGTGTCCGACGCGCTTGGGCAGTTTGGGAGTTTTGCCCCATATACAGCAGCATCCAGAGGCTAGGCGCATAGCACTGCCATTGCTGATGCTGGCACTGCTTCGACCCTATCTATGGCTAGATGTATTTTGAGCACGTACTTCATTAAAAATTGTATCTGGTAATGTAGGCCCGTGGAAGGCACTTTCGCCAGATTAAAAGTCACTTACTTTGGGACTTTCAAGACGTCCTTTTAAGCGCGCTTATATATTTTATCGGGCGAAGCGGGTGGCTGCCAGACATGAAATTAAAATGCGTCTCCCCAGAATATCCCCACTTCGAACTTTAATGAAAATTGATCCAATAAAAATTGCAGCTATATATATAGCTAATTCTACTCTTCGACACGGCACTCACTATACTCGTGTACCTCCGGTAAACAATTTCTAATAATAAATAAAATATTACGATATTAAGTTTGTAATGAGACTCGATCCTTTTTTCCACTAGGTATGAAGCCAAAGATGAAGAATCATTATCGAGCACACCAGCTGTCGGTATGGCTGCGCCTCGTGCCCGAGCTGCATCGAGCCGGCATGGAGGACGTCGAGCCTCGGCACAATTTGTTTCGCGGCCACGCTGACCCGAGCCTGTACGACGGCTTCGTGAGGCCGGACCCGCTGAGTAGGGTCGGCAGCAACGACATCGAGAAGACCCGCCGAGGACTGGATCTCACGTCCATGACGAGGGGAGGCAGCAGCAACAACGGCAACGGCGGCGGCGGTAACGCGAAAAACAACGCTACGACGGAATCGTCGCTGTCACCGACGACGCAGGATTACAGCATGACGACTTGCGTCAGTCTCATACAGAACGGCAACGCCATTCCCAACATACACAACGCCAGCACGGATACGCTGGCCAGTCTCGACGCTGCTGGGTAAGGCGGATCGTTTTGTGCTTTTATTTTTCTATCGTATAAATTATATACCAGGCGTGCGTCTACGATGAATTTTCATCGGGCCGTCAAGGTCGGTATGATATGATATAACGTATATTATGACTGCGGCGCGCCGAGCCCTTTATAAGAGAGAGAGAGAGAGAGAGAGAGAGAGAGAGTTACAATATGTGCGCCTAGATCCTGACCAAAGGACGGGCCACAAAAAGTGAAAAAAAAAGTTACCGCATCGACGAAATGAATACTTTACGCGCGCTTGACGTTACGCGTATACGTTATGTGGCGCGTATAGCATTTTATATTCTCCAGATTTAATACGCGCCGACGTTATAATACATATAAACGCGGCGCGAGTTTAATATGGTGAGGAATGACTCTGAAAATTTTAAAGCTCCGTACCGGTATAGTAGTCGTCGACGATACGTATGTGTGTGTACCTCCATCGTTGCACATGTACACTACACGGGTGCATGAGATCGTCGTCGCTTACTCACGGCCCAACGACCGCATATATACCACGTTCCTTGCCATACACGAGCTTGTAATATACTTATACAGAGCGAGACGATACATGCGGAGAACTGCAAAAATAGCAGTCTCCGGATGAAATAAAAATTCTCCCTTTACCTGCTCGTATATAATACGCGTACGACCGACGAATATATGACCATTTTTTTAATTTTAAAAGCGACTCGCAATGTTATACATAGACCTAAAGTAAAAAAGAGACAACTTGAAGCTCGAACTCGCGGAGTAAAGACCTTCCTTGTATCTCAAAGTCGAGTCACCTATGTCGACAGGGGATGTTCTAAGGTAAGGGTTTTTTTCCTCTATAGAAAGACTCTGAAAGGGGGGGGGGGGGTCATGGGCAAGCCCATGCAGATCATGTTTTATTGCTGGTCCACGAGATTTTCCGTACTGCGGTACTTGGCACTCGTGTCTTTTTCCGCACACTCGTGCCCAAAAACGCCTTTTGGGCGCTTGTTGCTTAAATAACTATGTGAACCAGCGTGCAAAAAACGTTGTTGGACACTGGTATGCGGTAAAATGCTTCATTTTAAAGTGGATATATACATTTCAAACATTATTAATTCATTAATAATAGATAGTAAATATTATAGTTTTAGTTATAAATAATATAAATTACAATTTTAAATACCTCAATTCATAAATACTTGTATACCAGAACAGTTATAAGCTTAACATAAAAAAAATTAGTTTCAAATTTTTTCAGTTCCACTGGGGGGGTTGCGCGAGCGGAGCCGGAACAAGCAGGGTGGCAGGGCCCCCTGCTTATTCTAGAATTCCAGTGTAGCAAATTTTATCAATTACTATATTAGTAACTGCTAGTTGAATTATTCAATTATCTGTTACTAATCACGTAATAGCCAACTGAATAATTAACATGTAAACTTTTAAAAATAGTAATTCATAATTGAAGTGTTCACTTACTAGTTTTTCAAGTAGTAACTGATAATTGAAATATTCATTTACGACTTACTTAACTAGTAACTGATATTTGAATTATTCATACCATTGTTTTGCACTAATTTAAAAATTTCGTTACCAATTATTTCGTTAAATTAGTGATATATTTTCAGCGATTTTAGTTTGATTTGCAATCAAAATTTCAGTGTCAAATAATAAAGAGAAAAAAAATGTAATAAATATGAGTAAACAACAACATTTGGTTTTCGGACCATACAGTGCTACAAATAATAGGAATAACGAATATTCGGAATGTGTAAAATTCGGAATGTTTAAAAATCGGAATATTGAAAACAGAACATGGAAAATTTGGTTTTTCTCAATTTTTTATGTTCCGTTATCAATATTCCGATATTCAAACATTCAGAATTTTACACATTCCGAATATTCATAATTCCTAATATTTATCATTCCGAAATGTGAACATGACTCGAGGAAAAATTTTTTTTTCTTAATTTATAATGAATTGTTTTTGAATGTAGATTTGTGGTATTGCTCCCTCCTGAAGTCTCCCCTCTACCAGATGGGTTACTTGGGTTACTTGGGATGCTAGACCGAAAATGCTCACTTAAGCAGGTACAAGCCAAACTCACAACCGAACACCATTTCCGAAAAAAAATTTGATTTAAGTCCCTCCTCGATCAGTTAGGTTATCTGGGTTACTTAGGTCATCTTTGTTAATTGGGTTACTTGGGTTACTTGGGTTACAGGGTTAATTGGGTTATAAGGGTCACATGGGTTACTTTGGGTTAATTAGGTAACTCGGGTTATCTGGGTCACTAGGGTTACTTGGGTTACTTTGGTTACTTGGGTTATATGGGTTATCTTGGTTACTTGGGTAATTTGGGTTAATTGGGTTACTTGGGTTATCTGGGTTACTTGGGTTACTTGGGTTACTTGGGTTACTTGGGTTACTTGGGTTATCTTGGTTACTTGGGGTACTTGGGTTACTTGGGTTATCTTGGTTACTTGGGTTACTTGGGTTATCTTGGTTACTTGGGTTACTTGGGTTAATTGTGTTACTTGGGACACTTGGGTTACTTGGGTTACTTGGGTCACTTGGGTTACATGGGTTACTTGGGCTATTTTGGTTACTTAGGTTACTTGGGTTACTTGGGTTACTTGGGTTACTTGGGTTATCTTGGTTACTAGGGTTACTTGGGTTAATTGGGTTACATGGGTTATCCGGGTTACTTGGGTTACTTGGGTTAATTGGTTTACTTGGGTTATCTTGGGTTATCTTGGTTACTTTGGTTACTTGGGTTAATTGGGTTACTTGGGTTATCTGGGTTACTGGGGTTACTTGGGTTAATTGGGTTACTTGGGTTACTTGGGTTACTTGGGTTACTTGGGTTACTTGGGTTATCTTGGTTACTAGGGTTACTTGGGTTATCTTGGTTACTAGGGTTACTTGGGTTAATTGGGTTACTTGGGTTATCTGGGTTACTTGGGTTACTGAGGTTACTTGGGTTAATTGGGTTACTTGGGTTATCTTGGGTTATCTTGGTTACTTGGGTTACTTGGGTTAATTGGGTTACTTGGGTTACTGGGTCAATTGGGTTATAAGGTTTACTCGGGTTATCCGGGTTTATTGGGTTATTTGGGTTATCTAGGTTACTTGGGTTACTTGGGTTACTTGGGTTACTCGGCCGAAAATGCTTTCTTTAACATATTCTATTCAAACTGACATTTCAACATCATTTTCGAAAAAAAAAGTTTGATTCAATTCTGCCCCCGATCAGTTGGGTTACTTGGGTTACTTAGCCAAAATGCTGCATTCAACAGGTATAAGTTAAACTAACAACCCCAGATAATTTCTGGAAATAATAATATGATATAAATTTTCTTCAATCAGTTGAGTTACGCGAGTTTTTTCCGAGAAAAAGGGTATCTTTATTTAAACCAAATTAATCCTGATTGTATAGAGGAACATCTGATATGGTCTACTGGACCCGCCAAAACAATTGACAAACTACAAGCAGAGAATAACTGTTATTTTTTATGTGTACTGATTGATTTTAAAATCACAGTGGCAGTTTTTACTAGAAAGTTCAGATATCGAATTGAGTAAACAACCATGGTCTGATCTATTAGAAAATTTTGAGGATCGATTTACTGATTATTTTAATGTTCATGGATTAGGAGTAAATGCTGCTGAAGCAGTCTTTTTTCTCCCGCAGTTCAAGTTGAAATGGCTTAAAGCTCTGAACGATGAAGCTAAAAAAAAAGTTTATTTCCTTGTGACAAGTCTCATGTCACAGAAACAGATGGACGTAGAGGTACCCAAAGAAGCAGAAGGTCCATATTACAATTCTGAGCTCCAAAATAAACCCTGACGGAAAAAAAATTGTTCATGATAGAGAAAAGTGGAAGTTAAAACTATCATATTAAAAATATGATATTAAAATGTAAAATGTAAACTATCATATTAAAATGTAAAATGTAATAAAACGTAAAAAAATGTAAAATTACTAACGATTTCAGACAGCCAATGCATTATAAAATGCAGCATAAAATCACATTTTTTTATACTTGCTTACTCTTTTTTCATTTTTTTCAATATACTATCCGCGTGTTATTGCATCGACCGTAGCAAGTGATTTTCGTGAAAAAAATGTTTTTGTAATGTGTAAAACTAAATTCAGTCATCTCAGTACTGTTTAGTTCACCTATGGTGATTTTACAATGCTTTCTGATGCATTAGAGCGACTCAGAGAGATTTATTTATACTTTATCATTACTGCTATATGTGGATTCAATTTTTATAAATATTTTATTTGGATTTTTATGATACTTAACTCAGTAACTGATTATTAAGAACTGATTGATTCAATTACCAGTTACCTGTTATTTATCTGGTAAATAATAACTAATTCAATCAGTTATAAGTTAATAATTGAGTAACTATTAACTGAATCATTAGTTATCAGTTTTTTAATTATGAATTTATAACTGAATTATTCAGTTATCAGTTGACTATAAAGTTCAATTGAATGATTAATAAACTACCTGCAACACTGTATAATTCTATAAAATAAAATAAGATCATTTAAATTCAGGCAAAGCAATCTCTGAATTCCTTGAGCGTCATCTTAGATATCGTCGCCCCAGCGCAGGAAGGTATCTATTTCCAAGCTGCAGCAAGAAGGATACTTACTCGCGCGCAGAGGCAAAAAGGTATCTAACTCGAGCGCAGCGGCAAAAAGGTATCTAATTCGAGCGAGAAGCAAAAAAGTAGCTTATTCAAACGAAGTGGCAAGAAAGTTTTGACGCGCTGAATTTAGGTTGGCAACGGAGCCGTAAATGATAAAATTTTGTTTTGTATTAGAGCAAAAAAGAGGAAAAACATTTGAGCTAGTGTAATGAGTTTCATCTATTTGAAATGCGAGCAAACAAATCAATCTCGCCGCGATTTCGACTCAATATGCCTCTTATGGAGAACTTTCTATGTTCTGAGAGGAGTAGAAGTTATCGGCTTTACATATAGCTTTGAATTAAACGTTGAATGTTGAATGTTGAAACAAAATTTTATCATTCACGGCTCCGTTGCCAACCTAAATTCGGCGCGTCAAAACTTTCTTGCCACTTCGTTTGAATAAGCTACTTTTTTGCTTCTCGCTCGAATTAGATACCTTTTTGCCGCTGCGCTCGAGTTAGATACCTTTTTGCCTCTGCGCGCGAGTAAGTATCCTTCTTGCTGCAGCTTGGAAATAGATACCTTCCTGCGCTGGGGCAACGATATAAAACTCACGAAGTTTCAAGCGATGTGGATTTAAAGCAGCGAACCATAGCAGAAATTAAAACCTAACCTATTCCACTATTACAGAAAAAAAACGTTGCCAATTCATTGCTAAAGAGCTTCCTCATAGAAAAAATCTTAAGAAAAGATGATAAGAAGAGGGCTGCAGAGAGTATACTGCATTTTGAGAACATACCTGAGTGATTCTGACTAACTTTTAAAATAACGCCTAAAAAAATTTTTGATGAAAAATTTAGCGGCACAGTATCCGGAATGAATTTTTCTTGAATATTATCAACAAAGAATTCCAAAAATAACTTTGGGCTTTATTTTCCTCCATAGTCCATTTGGGAAACCCGATCTAAATGTGGGTCAAAATAAAACTTCTTCAAATTTTCGAATGACACCGATCCAGATGCGCTTTTGATATGTTATAGTACATGGTAAAAAAATCCTAAAGCCAAAATTTTACTCCCCATCCCCCCCTCCTACCCCCTCCACCCCTATAAACGTCCATTCTTTATTTATATTCATTCTGAAGCCCTGAAGTAATTAAAAAATCTGAAAAAATTCATAATAGTACATATCAACAAAACTAAGCACCTTGAATTTCTTCAGATTTTTCGAGGGCTTCAGGCCTTCAGATAAAATAATTAAAAATTTGGAAAATTTATATACGGCGATACGAGCCAATATCAAACTCGAAAATTTTTTTCTCTGTTTTATGCATTGAAAAACATGACCTTAAATTTCTTTGGATTTTTTCAAGTTTCCTTATGCACTTTTTGAAGCGAAAAAACCCCTTTTTCTTTCATGTGTTTTCATGTGACATTACTTATATCATCCCGCACATAATTATCTACGTAGGCGAATTGCGTAGTCATTATAAATGAATTAAATGTAAAATTTTTTTTTTACGGCCTTGCCCTTGATGATATAGCAAAATTTTTTAAATAAAAAAAGAAAGTGTGTGAAAAAAAATTATTTGTTGAATAATTTATTTATTCATGATAAGAAAAAAATTTTTCATGAAAAAAAATATATTTATAAAAATTTTTCATGAAAAAAAAAATTTTTTATAAAAATTGTTTATAAATTTCCCATGAAAAAAATTTTTTTTATAAATTAATTAATTTATTCATAGTAGAAAAAAATTTCATGAAAAAAAAATTTTTTTCAAAAATTTTTAAGTGATTAACGCAGGATTATCGAATGTTCAATCCAGCGTACAATTCTTATTAAATAAGGGACAGAGTTCTGGTTGGGCTCATTTTGTTCGTCTTTTCCAGCCCTTTTTAAACATGTATACAGATATAAAAAAAAACAATAGTCCATTGTAAAAAATGAAAATGTATAAAAAAAGCTAAAAGTTCAAATAATCCAGTACGCGCGGAAAACATTCTGGGAAATTTCCAATTTAGGAGGATCAAGTTCAGGTCACAAATTTTTCTAAAGTATGTGAATAAAGGAAGGTAACATGATAATTTCAGATCATTTGGTTAATAGTCCATTTTTTAAGAAGCTATCGAAAATTTATTTTATTCGCAGTACGTTTTTTGACTCAAGAGTAAAATCGATTTTCAAACGTGCGATACAAAAAGGACGGGCCACCAAAACGCTCAAAAATAAAAGTGTAGATCTCTCAAGTCTTCTTAAAGACCCTGATAAAATTTCAGAACTGTGCATGGTAAATTACCTGACTTACACATCAGTACGTGCAATTTTAAAAGTTAGTCAGAAACACTCACCTATGAAAAATCAAAAGTACAACTTTTTATTTAGAGAGTGTAACTTTCATAATATTCGTTCTTGATCTCGAGTTAAAGCTTGAATGCTCTAGTTTCTTTATAACCATGGAAAAATTCTGAAAATTACTTTATTCATACAGTAAAAATCGATAAAAAATCGTTTTTCGAAATTTCGTAAAAAAAAAACTAAGATCGTAAAAAAAATTTTACCCTCGGAATATTGCTAACATACAGAAATTTTCCGCCCCCCCCCCTCTACGAGGGAGCAAAATATTCGGAGCTATGTTCAATGCAAAATTACCTCATCTTTTCATTTAAAGTTAAAACAATAAAAAGGCAAAACAAAGAACGTGTTAGCATTATCGACGACGAAAATAAAGGGCAACGGACATACCTCAACAATTGAATAGAACTGGAGATTATCGACCAGCGCAAGGACATTCAATTATTTCAATAAAATTGTTTTGTATTTATACTAACCGGAACTTTGTGTTTCTGCTTGCGACTTTTCAATACTCCATCTGTTGGTTAAATCAAAAAGTACAGAACTCAATATGACACTTTTGATTATAATAAATGCAATATAAAATGAAGTCTTTAAAGCCTTTACCAATGACCCAAATGTATCTGTTTCAGTATTTTGATACGAATTTCGAGTATGATTCTATAGACGCGAAATCCACCGAAAAAAATAAGTAATAAAATAATGTTCGATCTTTGCTTATCCATTGTATTTATGTGACGCAGCTACGCGGCCTACAGCACCGCCCTGAGCGTCACCATCGCCATAGGCTGCAGTCTGCTGATACTCAACGTGCTGATATTCGCCGGTGTGTACTATCAGCGCGACAAGACGCGATTGGAAGTTAAGAGTCTGCAGCAGCAGCAGATGATGAATCAGCAGTGCGGCCCGCGGGGCTTCAACGAGTTGAAGCAGCTACAGCCGCCGCCTCCCGGTGGCCACGGTCACTATCCCGGCGGCGGACAGGTCATAGTCGACGTGGAGAACGAGATGCTGCGCAGGTGAGCATCGCAGGATTCGTACGACGCAACATTTTTTTTATTAAAAAACTTTGAAAATAAACTTCCAAGTTCGAAACAATTCCTCGACATTCGTGCTCTCCAAGACTGTATGAGGCGCGCGACACGCGTATCACAATATACAAATATACGCGAGTGGGTAGAAAGCCGAGGTTTACATTTAATTTTGAAACAATTACAAGGAATCTTCCTACTGCTACTGCTGCAGTTGTCTAGTAGCAAACGCGCGCGCGAGTGTAAGTGGTGACAAACAAAGTGTGCCGCAAACGGCAGCGAATGCTCTCAAGCAGGGAGCAGCACAACGCACATGATATTAATTAGAAAATATAATACATCGCCGCCAGCGTGTATACGACGCTCGCGAATCTCTGTCTCTGCTGCAAGCTACACTACGCACCGGTCGCTGTCGCGGTAAAATGTTGATGCTAGTCTCGTTGCCAGAAGTGGATTCGTTTGCCTCGCTCGCGTACGCTGTCTCGAGGCGAAAAGTTTACCCAGTGTGCGACTGTGCGCTGTACTTGTTTATAACTACGCGTTTATACGTTGCGTGTATGCCACGCCGAGTAATAACCGCCTCCCGTTTCATTTGGCATTTTGCAGAAACGCGATGAAAAACGTAACTGTGGGCGAGACGAATATGCTTCTGCAGCAGCACCAGCAACAACAGCATCAGCAACAGCAGCAGACCCAGCTGACGCACACGCTGCCGCATCCACACCATTATCAGAAGCAGCACCAGTCGCACCACTCGACTCTACCAAGAGGCGGCTCGGTCATACTGCCCGACATTAGCACGCAACAAAACCAGGTAAGAGGCATACACAAGAGAAAGGCAGAGAGCAATAACCATATGTAGAGAGCTCTGTACTGCTTCAAGTTTATACTCTGCATCCTTCGTTCCTTATCCGTGTAAACGTGTATATGAGCTTTGTGTGTATACGCACTTCATGATATTACTCACGATTTTATGACAATTAGCAAAACTAACTCGTAATTCGTTGTTGTCGTTATGTGGTTGCTGTTTTCGTTGTTGTTGTAAACGTGCGTGATTATGTACCATTATTCACACGTACACACCTGATGATGTGTTTCTCTGTTTAGATCATGTCAAAGGAAACGCTTTGGGTCCTAAGTGTATAACAGCAGCATGACGCAATGGTAACGTGATTATAACAAAAAAAAAAACAAAAAACAAAAAAAACAAACAAGCAAACAAACAAATGATCTTCTGCACGCTTTTTTGTGTGGCTTTTACAGTACATTATAACCATCATATCGTACTATTTTACACTACAGCGAGTTTTATATACTACACAGTAGTACACGCTGTTTTTGTCATGTATTCGCAGCTCCCGCACTACTCCTCCGATTCTCCCCTATACGCGTATACTTTATTTTGATGAAATCCGAGAAACTTTTGAATACCCTACGAATGAAAAAATTGCAAAGTTTTTTCAAACGCGGGAGTATAGAAAAAATGAAGTTTCTTCGATGTTTATTCAGGCGGATTTTTTTTCAATTACTCCTTCGATGTTTGAAGAAAAATTATCAAACTAACTTCATCATAATGAACACGATAAATATTTTGTTTCCTCTGAAATCATAAAAAAAATTGAAGCTTGCGATTTTTTGCTTTTCATCATTAGGCACCTGCCTATATACGCGAACGCGAACTGCATTCGGGCGCGTCGCGATTCTGCTGCTCTAGCTTTTTTTTTTCGTTTTACGCCTCTTTTCGAACGGTAGAAGAGAGAAGGATCGCTGTCAGTCTGTCACTCCTGTCTGCAGCAAACGATAATTCGACGCGTGCACGACGATTGCATCGAAGCGTACACGTGACTGCGAGAATTTCCGGGCTACGAGTAGTGTAGGTAACGCAAGCTTGAAAGTTTGCGCTGCGCACGAATACCCGGGTCGGCTGCAGAAAAAAATTCATGAATTGTCAAAAGGGAAAACAACAAACGCAGTGTGCGCGTGCGTAGCTCGCGCGTGAAGTCATTGTTGCCTTCGTAAAGGTACCATACTTTTCACAAGCCCTTTATTTTTTGCTCTGTTTCATTGTCGAACGAAATCAATTGTAAGAGCGACAACGGCAACGCAGTGGCGCAACCGAACTATTATCGGTAATTTTGTTGCTGCGTTTGTATGAGTGAGCGCCTCGAACTTTTTTTTCTGTAGTTTAAAAAACTTGATGTTGTTATACACTTTCAGACCCGCTACTCTGACGATTATACACGATATATATTACATTAGAATCGTGTATGAAATGTCTGCGTATTAAGCGGGGTTGATCGAAAAACACTATCTCAAACAATATATATGTGCCATAGATTTTCTGCTTCTCGTGACGTCTTTTGACATGATAATATTCTTAGTTTTTAAGCAGGCTCGTAAAATAACAATATTTCTTTCTCCTCCTCCCTCGCAGGGTCCACCCAACGGATCAATTCACCTGACTGTGCCACGGCCGCCACCACCGCCTCGAGCCAAGAGCCCACCGGAGAATCAGCCGCTGCTAATGCACTCGACGATACCCGAGAACATGATGACGACGACGCAGGTGTCGGACGTCCATCACTCGCAGCAGTGCTCGCAGGGCATCGGGGACATAAGGGTCTGATGCTTCGAGCAGCCCCACGACTACACGGTCGTCTCGGATCTCGTCACTGCCTCGACGCTCCTGTAAACTCCCACGGAGTCGCAGCAGCAGCAGCAGCAGATCCGGGCGACGACGGTACATGCTGTGCGTGCGCGAATTATTTATGAACGCGCGAGAAACAAGTGAATAAGTTGGATAACAATTTTTGTGCGCGCGTCACGTAAGCCGATGAGGAACGTTCGCGTTGTATTATTCTAGAAGTATATCGTGAGGGTTTTTAAATATATTATATTATATATAAATAGTGCGCCAAATAATAGTGAAGATGAGTTATAAAGATGAAAATAAAAGACAACCATTATTCTACAGTTCGTTGAACTTTTTAACTGTTATCTGAATGAATAGGTATTTAGAGATGATCGTCGACGCTCGTTCAAAATCGAGCAACGACGAAAGTAATTTTTTCACCTTTTTTCGATGGGTACGAACGATTGTTTCAATTTGTATCACTCAATACAAGCATGTCAAAATGTGGCCAAGCTTCGTTTCGTAAGATAAAAACGAATGTCGAGACGTTTCATAGATATCAGAAATAGAAACGTCACAGTGATATGGGACAGTCAGTTTTATGCATTATATGTACGTCCTTAGTTTGCAGTACGTTACTATAAAACCAATGAGGAAAATTTATAAGATTGCAAGTGTTTTGTCTGTATAGAAAAAAATGTATTATAATAATTAATCGATAAAAGTCCCGTTCGTATATATTATAGTAGGTATATATTGCCGAGAAATGAAGGTATAAAACCATTATATTAGAAAGACTGTTTTTAATTAAAGTTAACGCGGTGGTCAAGACTCGATCGTGTTACATTTAAGAGAAAGAAGTACCAAATATTTCGTCGTTAACCCCGAGTATTGACCACCCTGAAAGGAACTATCAGGTGATTGTCATGATTATGATTATCGATATAATTAAAAGGAAAAAAGCATATTATCATTACGTTGAATTTCTAAAAGTTAGGTATTGTAATAATGAAGAAAAATATAATTGGGATATTCGAAAGGTCGCGAGTCCTGATCAATCGTTCCTCCCGTCCATTATAATGGATTGAACTCGAAGAGGAAAAATTGTATGGCGAGAAAAAAGTGCCGGAAACAATACACGTACGTCACTAGTCTTCCGTGAAGAGTATTTACGGCTAATTTTTAGTTAATACGTTCGACGATGGAGAGAAAATCTTTTTACCTTTTCATATTCTTTTTTTTATTGAACGGAAGAGCAGTAAATGGAGTATTTATAATGCTGAAAATTAACTGGACATGAAAAATATTGAAGCTAGACTGATATAATAATACAGATTACAGATAATACAGATGCTTATAACGTACGAAAACTTGTCTAATATAACGAGCACCAGACGTTCCTTGAAGTTGTAAAGATAAAAAGAATCAAAACATTGAAAACTTTACGTAAGTTTTTTAAACAAACAATAGGATAATCAAAAGTATCTTGCAAAATCAAATTTCTATTCGAGTTTCATTGAATTATCATCGAGTTGAGTTTAAAAAAAACGATAAGCTCAAAAATTGCCACGTTTCTTTTCAATCAACTTTTTTCCAACTTGGAAAATTTAAAATCAAAAAGTAATCCGATCATTTTTGTGTGTCAAGCGATTCTTTTTTTACAAAATCAAATAAAAGTTCGTTCGATTGCGTAACGTTGCTACAAGTTTTTATGACCAATCATTTGTTTTCCATGATAAATTTTGATGTGTTTTTGGAGTAAAATGACTGTATGTATACACAAAAAAACATAGCATAAAAGTACTGTAATATACTAATTAATAAATGCTAAAAAAGATTTTAAAACGCTGCAACGATCGCGTTTTAAATAATTGTTAAGACTTCTGAAGCCACAAGCGTACTTGCAATTCTTGTATAAAGAAAACTTTAAGGAATGATAAGAAAAGAGATAACGATAGCAAATATGCCAAATCGATGTTGACGTTCATTTGTATAAGTATATAAAGAAAATCAAATGTATTATAAATTATAAATATTATATGTTCAAAAATTTTTATGCTCGGATCTCTATTCTATAAAACGTAATTATGAACAGCATCATGTACTCATTAAAAAAGTACCTAATGAATGAAGAAAGAGCGAAGTATTTATCGGAATGCGAGAGTCGATCGAAAAATCTTGAAAGATAAGCACAACTATTCGTTGTTATTAGTCTATGCGTGATGCTGGTTGTTAAATAATAATGATAAAAATAATAATAAAGAGACATGAAAATACTCATATGTCGCGCGCTGATAGCCGAAAAATGTTAAAAATAAATTTAAAAAAAATGAAAAATGTTTCAAGTCAAAAATGTGAGAATATGAATATGATATCATTACATATGGACAATCGGACTACTAATACATATAAATGGAAGCTATTATAAAAATTGCGTGCATCCATCGAATCATCATCACAATTATACGCACATCAGAACATTTAAAAAAAAACTGGAAATTCCCCCGCACAAGACAGTAATTAATTATATAAATTAAGCCAATTTTTTTCGGTTACGTCACCGTCAATTACATTTAACCGTTTTCGCCCCTGCGCCCCTTGTGTTTGATCAGACACGTCGAAAAAAATAATCAAATTGAGAAATAATTTGTATACATTCTATAAAACGTCAACTGAAGCTACATAATCAAATAAATGAGTTTCTCGCTGTGATAAAATTCCAATTTCTCATAACGTTACTTTGTGCATTCGAAAGATTATTCATCTAATTATATCATTATAAGATAGATTTTATTTCGCTTCTTGTTATATAGGAACTTAATCAATGAAACAGTGCCTATCCTTAGAGTTATTGAAATCTCACGTTTTAAAGTAATTATGAGTTAATTTTTATGACTTGTAATGTCGATAATTTAATTGTATACTTTATTCACTGTTAATTTTATATACTCTTGCAGCTGTAATCAGCTGGAAAGCTAATACAAATTAAAAATAGTACTTTATCGTCTTTGCGAAATCTCGGTTTTTGCAACTGAACTTGAATGAAATAAAATCGTTGAATTTATGATATTCGAAAATGCTTATAATACTTCGAGTTTGATTTGATATTACACAATTCTCGCGCGCGCATAGGCCTTATTATCATAATTTTACATTTGCAATCATCTATCATTTACGAGGCATAGCTTATACTACACACGTGTAAAAACGAGCGTCAACCAGTTCGCTCTTCAGCTGAAACAATTGTACAGTGATTTGTTTTAACGAGTTATCCTTTGATTTTACAATCTGAAGAAAAGAAGAAGAAAAATTTTCACACTATACCTATGATGCTCAACATCTTGAATAAATAAAGTATAAAAAAAACATACATAAGTATACACAAACTAGATGCACGTAAATACGTATAAATACAAATAGGTAAAAGATAAAAAAAATAACATACGTATATTGCAAATTACCTATTACAAGAAAATTTATTACGACGAGAGATGTGTAGGTGTGTTTGTGAGTGTGTTTGAATTTTAATAAATTTATTAACAAAAGTGACTATTACATAGAAAAACATACCTTCATGAAAAAGTTGAAAATACTTTCAAGCTCTCAATTGAGAGATTAACAAAAAAAATTTGTATTTCATGTGCTCCATTCTTGAATCTTTAACAAAAAAAATTCAATGAGACGAGAAATGTATGAATGCCACTTCGATATAAAAAAACAAAAAATGTCTTATGTTCGTCACACCACATAATGTAAATAAAAGAATCATCAATTGTACAAAGTAACGTTTTTCATTTCTATCTACTGAACCTACAATTATAGTCGTTTTTTCCCGCGCATAGCTGTGAAAAAATGCATGAATAATCGGTCACACCTTCCCCTTCTTTTGAATATAAAAAAACCCACTTCCCCCTTCTCCTTTTAAAAATAATTAATAAAAATCGTTCTGTTATCATATGTTTTGTAGGTTTATGGTATAATTATAGTGATCGAAATTCAAATCTTTCTCTGTAACTGTAAACTTATATAATATAGGAAGGTAGCAAGTATTTATTAGTTTATTTTTTCTCACAAAAGGGGAAGTGTATGAATCATAACGTACAATAAAAATATATGCAATCGTCGAAGCAGTGCCGTAACCAGAAAATTTTTTCGGGGAAGGGGGGTTACCTGGGTTACTTATGTAGCTTGGGTTACCATTAGTATAAGGTAAAATCAAAAATTTCGCTGGTTACGGCCCTGCGTCGAAGCCCCGCGACCATAGCAGCTCCGAGACATCGATACGGATATATTTTTACAGACCGAGCCGCTCATGTGACAGTGTTGTGCCAGTCACGGGTAATACAGCAGACGACTATCCTCGGATATATGATTTCGCTTGTTTTGACATTCGATTCGCTCGGAGCGCGCTAGATGGCGCTGGCGAGCGCGCACAGTAGTTGCAGAATACAAAAAAAAAGAAGGCATGTAACCTTGAAGCGCACATCGTGCGGCGTACCGTGGGTAGGAGAGTGCTGCTGCCTGCTGCTGGCCGTGTGCTGCGAATGACTCTCGTTAATAATAATACGTTGTTTTTTTTTGCTTTTTTCTGCTTTTTTTAAACGTACGGAGCGCGGATAGAGTCCAAATCTAACCTCGCCAATTGGCTAGTATAGATGCCTCGCGGAGTGTAGTTTTATAATATACGCTCGCGTGTGCTGCGGGTCATTGGAGTCGGCGTGTTTTGACGGTGACAGTATACAATTGCCTCGAGTGAATGCCCACCATGTGACAGTCTGGTGTGTGTATTATTTGCTCGATGTACATAGAGAATACACGAATCAGAAAAGAAAAAAAGAAATAAATTAGTGTTCGAAAGCCGGCCGATAGCGGAGCACATATACCAACACGAACATATGCGCGTGTATGTGTAGTGTGTATATAGCGCAAAAAAACGTGTGCTGCGATGTGCATTTAAACGAAAACTGCGTGCAGTGATTCGTCCACGGGGCAGAATACGCGAGTTTTTTTTATGTATACAAAAGCCAGTAATACAAGAGATCGGAGCAGTGTGTTTGTGTGTGAGTGTGAGTGTTTGAGCGTGTTGGAAATAAAGCGCATAACTCGGAGCGTTAAAAGAGAGCACAAAACGCAGCACAGCGAAGGAATTAATTCTCGGAGATATATATACGTGTGTCGCGCGTGTGTACGTGTGTGTGTATGAACGTGCGTGTGTGCCCGCGTTATATAGAATCTGCCGCGAGCGAAACAGAGACAACAAGACGACGACGGCCGAGGACGGACGTTTCGTTTTCGAACTTGTACATATATTTGTGTGCAGTGCCGTAATAGCTACAAGTATGTGTTTTAATCAGTGATGCATATAAATGACTGTCGAGTTTCAGCTGTGACTGTCGTTGCTGCTGTTGGCATGACACCTCGTGCATTATCATAATCGTCGCGAGCCAAAGGAAAGCACGAGCAAGAAAGAAAGAAATTCGCGGAGAGCAGTGAACGGTTGTTAAACAGTATATAGAAAAAAAAACTGTTGTGGTCACGAGTCGGAGTCGTCGTCGTCGTCGTCGTTGTCTGCAGCAGCAGTGGTGCATGCAATTTTTTCGTCAAAAAATTAAAATAATGAACAGTTCGAACGAGACATCATCGTTATCATCATCGTCAACATCAATATGAAACTGAAGAGCAAAGAGAGCAGCGGTAACAAGGGCACAACATCGACGCGCAGGTGTAATGTCAGAAACGGTCGCGACGGCGATTCTCCGTTTTACGAAGCCGGTAAGTTCGTTTTTTTCTTCGATCGAACACACACACACACATATACACAAAGACTTGTCATCGTGTAATATAATTCGTCGTTATGCATTCGATTTGCGTGCAGTCAGTTAGATATATATATATAATGTGCTCCGATCGTGGCAGGCAGACCTCACATATATTATATACTCGTGTCGCGCACGCCGATGGTATAAAGGCATTACATTATAAAACACGTATATATAATAGAGCGAGACAGAGATCCGTTCCTCCGTGCGTGTATATCGTGTACATGTATATAAGCGGAGTCGCAAGTGCGCGCAGACACACGGCTTTGATTTTATTATTCGCTCGTTGAGCGACGAAACTTGGCGTTAAATTTTCATTCGGATGCACTTGTTATAGCCGTGTAACGTGTGCAGCACAGCATGCACATTTTCAGCTGTAGCAGCAGCAGCATCGCAGTTTTCTCGTGCTCATAACATGTAGCAGTACAGCACGAGCATTATGATATTATGGTTATTATTACGCGCACAACGACGATACGCACTCTTGCAGACAAAAATATTATTACAACATGGCTGACGCGCGCGGTAAGCTTATACGCACGAGGTTGGTGCTCGTGTATATATTCGTGCGAACGAAGTGTCCAAATTTGAAAGGCGCCCACCACTTTACAATATTAAAAGACCGACTTGCGCGTTGAATACATGGACCAGCAGAAGAAGCAGCATAATGCGCTCGTTTTTAGAAACGTGCTCGACACGCAGAAGCGCGCGCGGCTTTTAATATAAAGAGGGAATATAATGAGAAGGAATATAACTAACGTTGATAGGATTTGAAAATATGGCGTTCGATTGAGCGTAAAAATGTAGTTTATGTAAACTATAGTAGCTGCTTTATTGAGAGCTGGATTAAGTATCTTATTGCAATTTTCAAGATATGTCGCGTATTTACTTTGTACGAAAATAAATACGATGTCGGTAAGGAAGAAAATTGCGCCAAGACTTGTTCCTTTTGGTGTAAGAAACAGTTGTGGGATTAATATTTTATACGTTATTAAAGCATTTATTAAAATTTTAGTTATTCAGTATTTTCAATTAAATATTTGTAAAAAAATCCCTGCAAAAAAATCATCAATAAAATTATAAAAACAATTTGCTTTATAATTAAGAAACTATTAATGTTATTTTTAAATAGACATTGAAATTTATTTTATTTTTTTTATCAATCTATTTATTTTAATGATTCATTTATTTTTATTTAATCATTTTTAAATGACTTTAAAAAAATTGCCATAAAAATCGAATAAAAGTCTGGTGCTGTAAATCACGAAACAAAAACAAATTAATTTGAATTGCAATAAAAGAGTCGGATCGATGATGAAGATGTTTTTCGACTTTTATAATAAATCAGGGTAAAAATATGTATTTTCGAATTATTTTCATGGTCTTATCAATCGAGAGAAATTATGCAATTCTACTTTTTTCAACTTGCTTTATAAAATTTTGTATTTGTAGTAATAGAAATTATATCACTACATTTTTTAAACTTGATCACCTGATTCATTAAAATTTGATATTACAAATAGACATATTGAAAACGTGAAAAATAAATTAATATTTTTTGTCAATTGTATCACAGAGGTATAATAAATCAAAAGAACAGAAACTTTTTAATTTCAAAGCGCAAAATTTAATAAAATGATGCAATCCTATGACAAAAACTTCAATTTCCTTACTTTCTACTTTAATTTACCTTATTCAATCTTCCCTTCTGAGAAGAAAGGTTTTAATTTAGTATAAATATTATCACAAATGATGCATTAATATCGAACTAATGTTTATCGTTTCAAATCTTCAAAACACAGCTGATTGCAGTTAGTTGAGAGCCTCGAATATTCCGAATCAACATTTCAACTTGACGATAGGATTAAAATTTACTCTTTTTTGTGAGGCTTATCATTCAATACTGCAATTTTAAATCTCGGCGATTACGTGGTACGAGCTTGAATGCATCACGTGAGGAACAAATTGGCAGTGCTTATTTTTCAATTTTTACGTTTACATTAATAAGTAGCAGATAAAAAAGAAGGATATCAATATGAAACTGTCCACGTAAAAGTCTATTTTACTGAAATTAATTACATTATTGATCTGAACTTTTCACCCAAACCATCACATATTCATGTTACGCGTGTCATCAATGGACACATGTGCTCTATGCGTATGTTTGGGTTGTAGGTGATACGTAGAAATAGAAATATTCTTGAGGTTACGTATATAACCCAGAGATTGTTTGCGATTTGTGTGCACAAGCTACGCTGGGCATAGCTGATTGCGCGTCGCTCGAACGCGAAACTCAATACGCTCGATCGTGAATCTGCGGCGCTCGGCGATAAGGATAATGCGCCCGAGTAAGGCTTTTATATTATATTATTTTATCTCGATTTCTATAAAGAGCAGCTTCTGCTGTGTGTATGTCGCGCGCGCGCTGAATCCGCGACGCGATTCGCGCCAATATAAATGTGTAACTTTATATATAACACACATTGTGTGCGCGCGCCAGAACTGCGCGTAAATGTGTATTTTCTTTGCGCTCTTCGAGTGTATATTATATACTACATGCGTATAATATAAATGTAGGCCCGCATTTCTATTTGTTTATCTATTTATATTAATGATATTACGAGCACGCATGTGCGTGACAATACATATATGAAGAACACATAAACTGTTATCGGCGAGAATTCGTGCGTATGTATACAGTCCGCGATCATCGCGCGCGCCTATATATACGTGTATTTGAGAAAACCAGTGTTTTCGCAATCTCTTTTTGTTATTTCTCTCTCTCTCTCCCTCTCTCTCACTCTCTCTCTCATTTGCCTCATCTTCTTTTTTTCCTCTTCTTTTTACTAATATTTAACGTCTTCTTTGCTCGTGATTTTGCGCACACTTATCGACGATAAAGTAAACTAATGTTTATAAATCAAACGCGAGTTTTCCTTGTTTGAAAAAATTAATTTTAGACTCGCCGGGTCTGCGCCTCTTCAGTGCAGTGAGTATTGTGTATTAAAAAAAATTTGATTTGTGTCGAAGGATTATTTTGTTATCTCCGCGCGTTTGTACGAGCACCAGTGATTCCTGCTCCGATTAATTTTGCCATAGATCACAATCGTAAATCTAGATTCTTTGCGCATGCAGTGTAACATAAATAAACGATAGCAAAGCTAAATAATACTTGGTCTATCCGTGCAATTTTACTTGATGTACTATATTGGACAGGAAAAAATGTTTCGTGATCCAATGCTAATATCGTTAAATATTGGTAGGTAACTTCAGCCTGAGTCTTTGGTTTTTCAAATAATATCGTAACCAACATAGACACCAAACGGGTCTTTACTATAAGAAAGAACAAAGAAAATGAAAATTTATTATTATAGGCCAGTGATCTGGTTGTGAAGATAATTTCGAGAAAAGAGTTGGCTTTTTTAACATCAGGCTTGTCTTTAAAAGTCTCCAAAATTCGTAGTTCTCGGAAAGCAAAAAGTGCACGCATGAAAGTCCATTTGTCCGACATCTTGCCCGAACAGACCGGGAATGACGTCAGAAACGTCAGTTGATTTCGTGTAGTTTTAATACATGTATAATAATACTCTGCAGATTCCAGTTGAACAAACGATTATCATGTTAATGGTTCGCTCAAATCATAATTTTTTTCATTTTTTAACTCTGATTGGTAACTCTGCTCGGTAAACTTGAAGCAACATAAAATAATTAATTCACTTGAAACTCGCAATTACTCCAAGATTTTTGGTTTAAAATGAAAAGAAGACGATAAAATCAAAGCGTAATGTCGGTAGCTATTATAAGTAACACCAATGTTTCCAGGTAGTAGTGCGCCTGTTTGAACTTGAATTATATGCCTTATGTCGTTTGAGTTATCGGTTATAAACTTTTTCGCACGTGCCGTTCCTCGACCACGACGACAAGTCGATTGGAAACTAAAAATAAAACAATGCATATGCATAAGAATATTTCATGTATCAATTACGTGGATCACTAATTATGTCTACGCAATCGCATGAAATCGAGTTATATATTTTTTTTTCATACCATGTCCAAATTAAACAGCGCGATAAAAAAACCAGTCATCATCATTTTGCTCGCGAGAAATTGTTATGAAACGGTGTACACGATGTTACATTAATGCAACTAAACCTGGGGTATGCGTCAATTCAAGATGATTGTACCGAAGTTTTACAACCCTATATCAATTGGAGAGAGTCGAAAGACAAATATACCAGTTCTTTGCACAGTAACGCGCGTGCATTCAAATTGCCGACGCATGTGGAAATTAGTAAACATGATTTATTTTTTGTTTCTACAAAACTTTTTTTTTATTGCTTTCCTTTCGATTCAACCATAATCGATATCCATTTGGCCTTTCATTCGAACCGGCAATCGTCGTTTGTTTTATAAGCTTTGATAAAAATAAATATGTTGCTCATAGTTTAAATCACTTGAAAAAGTTACGCGTGCGAGCGAAAGAGCTTCAATTCAATCGAGCGTGTAAAATTTGTTCGAAGTTTTGAACGATGATAACGCGAAAAAAAAGAACGGGTTGAAATTTCACTCGCACATGTGCACCGATAGATTATGAATCATTTGCAAAAAATTGTCATCAAATAATATTTGGGCCACTCTCGGTGCCGAGGACGAAAGAATGCGTACAGACCAATTTCGAGTTCCACTGAGCTCAACGCAGCTTTGAGCATCTAATTGTCTTTCAATTAAGAAATATTAAAGAGAGTATATTACGCTGAGACACGATTGAACTAATACATGCGGTTTAGTTAAGATCGACACAGACTCGCTTTTTATTCGTTTTCATATTTGAGCATAAATTTAAAAAAAGATATTCACGCTGATTATTACTCAAACCCTTTTGTAGGTCACATATATTAAAGAATGTATGATCGTTAATTGAATTTTCACAATATTAGAGCGTGGCACACTATTTTTATACACCATACATATCTATTAAAATCTTTATTCCTTGTTTGATCTTGAAAATTTTTTCGAAATTTTTAATTTTGCTACTTGACCAATTGAAAGTATAATATTTTGACTGGAAATGATTTTTTTGAAACGATAAAGTCTCAAAAAATACAAATTATTCATAACTGAGCCATTTCTCGATTTCTCTTCGGTAATGTCAATTGAACGATCACACTTGATTTCATCACCATTATTTGTTTAAGCGTCAAATATTTGCTCGACTAATTTTCGATACATTCGGGGTTAATATGCAGCATGCTTGTTACATTAAGCTGCACCCCTCTCACTCGCTGATAAGCTTTGATGTCACTTTTAAAAAATACAGCATTAAAGATGATTATTTTTCATTCCTTGTGCCATCAGTGCTATTTTCACGCCAACTTTCCGTATTATAATCTATTACAGTTATTATAAAAAAAATGTTAATTACTCGCTCAATCAAGGCGCGTAGCCTTGGATAAATCCGAGAAAGACATGTACGATGACAACTCATCGCGAGCTCAACTAACGCGTCGTCGTCGTGCTTGTATGCACACGAATGCGTGGCTCTTGCATATAATACATACGTGCGTATTTGTGCGAGCGAGTGCACTAAAACAAACAAGATTGAGCATGTAGTATCATCGAGAGCAATTGTTTCGTGAACTATAGGAAAACTCTCTGCAGTTGCGCAGATTTAATTAATGCATTCTGAGCAGCCCAAGTTATCATCGCTCAATTACCGATGCAATGCCCTCAATGAAACTTTCCATTTATAATGTCAGTATATGAAAGAGGGATGTGTTGTGTGTTGTTGAGCTCTCTCGCTCGCGCCTATGATCTTTGTGCCATATATCGACGATGTTTTTTAAGATGCCGGGCTTGAATCATTCGTCGCTGAGGGAATATAACAAAAACAGCTGCGAGATTATTGCCGTTCGTTTTTAAATAAACTTTCAGACGTTCGACTGCGCCTGTTGAGAATAATTGACCTTTTGCAACAACATTTTTTTATATTTTAATGAATACGGAGCGTCGTTGCACTCGCTCGCGGATCATTTACCTGTTAAACGGAGCCTTGAAAAAGCATCGTATAATTTTTCTTCTTCCAGACGTTTACGCCATGATCTTGAAAAATGTATTATTATCAAGAATGATGAATTACGTGCCAACAATTGGATCGTTTCAAATACTGCAAGATCTAAATTAACTGTTAGAGATAACAATTTTTTTGCCGATCAACTAAAAATAGAAATAATTTGATGTGTCATTTTTGATAATCCGTGTAAATATTTAAAACGAAAATTTAGCTTGTCCCATGCTCACGCAAGTAGGTATCGAAAACTTTGAGAAAGCTTTTTTGAACAAAATCTTATTTGAAGTCATATGCCAATCTTGATTACCGAACAACAAACTACAAGCGTACCCTGAAAGAATAAAGTTTTAGCCTTTGACATATACTTACCAACTCAGAACTTTATTATGAGTCTATGAATGAAATATTTTTATACTAAAGTAGAAATGAATTTCATCTTAGTCACTAACTCCGTATTTTCTTTGCGGCTTATCGTCGGTTTTGTAGTTACTTTTTTTTTCGTTAAACGATAGAGCGAGAGATACGCGATAGCAGGCCATCCACCGCAACGCGCGATAACTCAAAGATGGTATTGGGATGCCACAGGCAATATGATGATGCATTTTTAGTATTTATCGTATAACACGTCATTATATACAATTAATAAATGATTCGGTTTGCGTTTATTGGCCTTGTTTTTATCAACCAGGAAAGAAATGATGAAAAAATAAAAAGTTAATAAAATAGAAGACAATTGTACTGTGAAACGCCAAAACCCTTCAACCCTAACGTACGAGCGTACGACGAGTGCAATATGCGAATCGGCTGTCGGGATCAAAACTGGAACGGCTGCGGCACGCCCATCCTTGGACTTCAATGGAAAAGTTCATTCAGCAGAATTAAACCTTCACTTGCTCGGCGATCAGAATATAATTGACCATAGGGAAATAAGACTAAAAGGGTAGAAAATTGAAGGACAGGTCGAGTGTGTAGGTAAAAAAATGGAAAATAAGCCATCGCTATCGATTCGAGCCCGACTGGCGCACACATTTACGCGCGTTTGGAGAAGATATTTCACATAATCAATGTTGTATAGTTTTTGGATAACTTAAAAATTTTTTACTGAGAAGTTTTAGTTTTACTCATCTTTGAAATATATTATTTTTAATGTTTCTGTATGTCTGTTGTGAGACTGAGAGCTGAAAAGAAAAATAACAAAAAAGAGAGGGAAAGTTAAACCGTGTATTACGCGGGGTTTGTGTACGTCGATACATGAAATGGGCCGGGCCAATGATTAACTTTCACGTTAGCTCCCTAATTTGTTTACGTAGCAAAAATACACGAATTCAACTTGAACCAAATAAATTCTGGTGAGCAAAACCAACGATTTGGTCTTTTATTTAAAAAATGACGTCAAATTAATTAAAAAATTTTTCTTGTTATTGAATGTAATTTTTGAGCTTTTTCCGACTGAAAAGAAATCTCACTTGCCGATTGCACATACAAAGAGCACGTGATGAGCGCAATTTTTTGAAGTATTCTCGCTGACTGCACATCTGTCTTATAGAGCAGACATCAATATATGTATACCCACGCGCGATACGCGCAAATCGTAAACATGTCCGCGACGCTGCACCGACGTCACAATTGACCGTAAGAATTATGTGGAATCATCTGCACACGTGCTAATTATACACTCGCGAACACGCGTCGCTTATACCGATGTTGTGTCTGTGCGCCATATGTATATACCTATCGTGCATGTAACTCGTACGTGTGTGTTTCTATGATATACCTGCAACAGGACTATATACGAGCTATATCGACGTTCGTTGGCCATTCGAGTTTTTGTTCGAACAGACCTATCGCTTACGATCGTGCTTGTTTTATACCACGACTGCTAATTATAATCCTCAGATTTTTATCGATATACCGTGGATCGACACGCTATATGTCTTCGTTTTTATATTTGCCTCTAATCAACCGCAACTTGAGTTCGAATGCTTCTGGAAACTGATGTTGCGACTCGATCATAAGCTAATTAAAAAGACACTTGAAAGATCTACTGCATTACTCGCGTAGAAAAAAAGCTCTTATTGTTGACGGTATTTTTACAGGTGAACATGTCTGCGAATCTTAAGCTTATTATGCGTATAAATTTGGATGAATGTACATCGTTCGTTCCCACTGATGCACACAACCTATTAAACTTGAAAAAAGATTCTCTCTGTCTCTCTCTTTACATGTACATGCACGCGAAACACACGAAAAATTCAAATTTCATTGCGGTAAAAAAGTAAAAGTACCAAGCGAGCCACGTCGTCGCGTACATGCTGCACACGAGAAATTTTTAATGTGTCAAAATAAGTCGACGTCCTTGGCAGGAGCATTACGCACGTTGCACTTTAACTTTAACACTAAATATTCTTTTTTTTCTCTTTCTCTCTCTATCTCTCTATCTCCTTTTATTTTTTTTTTACCGAACGTAACGAGGCAGTATTTCAGGTTAATATACACGAGCTTGTTTTTGTAGGACAATAAAATTTGATGCGTTGATATAATATCAAAAAATAAAAACAACTGCCGATCTGCTCGTCCGTTATCACTCGTGAATACATAGAACGTCTCTGTAATGATATTCAACAGTTCAAAGCGATACGCAGGAGTTGAAATAAATGCGGAGAAAAAAGCTCAAGATAGAATCGAGAATCAATCGTTCGCGTTTTCCTATAATAATGTCATTCCACTGAATCACAACAATTGTGTACCCTATATGTGCGCTATTCTCTACAGCGACTCCTTCCTTTCTCGATGTTTTTTCTCTTTACACACTCACTTGCTATACACAAACAAGTGACATTATTATCGCGCGCGCAGTGCAGAGTTCAGTGCGTGCATCGCGCGCAAAACACTCGGTATCGAATCGATTGCACTCTCGTCATGTGCCCATGCACATGCCTTGATATATTATTCACAGTGACGCGCGAGGTAACAGCGGCAGCAGCAGCAGCATCTTTGAAACTTCGGAGATGTGGAAAAAAAATACACTCTTGGCTGCATCTATATCTCGTTACTTTTTTCGCTCGATTTGCGGTCGCTCGCAGCGCGTATTATATGCTGCGCGCGAGTCTTGCACGTGTGTATATGTATGCGTACGTATGCATGCATGCATGCGTGTATACATACACATAGGCCCCGAGAAGAACGAGTCCTGATAGGGAAACCGGTCGCGCCTGGTTTTCTCTTGAAACGCGAAAGACAGAGAGAGAGACTCTTACTCGCACTTACATATAAACGCAGACGCACAAACACGTCGTGCTCGATAGAGAGAAAGGAGAGATGAGATGCCAGCGGTAAAAGAATGAAAAATAAGTATTAAAAATTTAATATGATATATACAAGAAGGTCCTTCCTAAAAATAAAAATAAAAATTTACCTTACCGAAAATCGGCGACGCAGAGAGAAGCAGAGAGACAGAGATATTTGTGGTTCTTACGCGAGTCCTCCAGTCTATCGAAAAGTGACATATATTAAAAAAAAAAAAAAGGTTACAAATATCGCACTTCATTTTATCGCAATATATTAAAGATGTACTTAATGTATTCTTGTAACCAAATTACGAGTATTTATTTTATACGAAACTTTGAAAAATAACCATAAAAGTACAATTGTTGAGCTGGGTTGAAAAATCTGTGACTAGTAATTATGCAGCTGCGTGTGTCGTAGGTAAAGTTTGGAGTGACTCAAGCTATAAAATGAATACTTGAGCATTGATAGCTCGCGTCATCTCATCTCAATTAAGAGAGACATAAGCCTTATAACATAACGTATATGCACATTGCACGCATTCGATAATGATAAATTTGTGGCAAGGTGCAACGCTCCATCCGTACGCGATATGCTTCACGCCTCGAGATTCGATGTACCTGGTTCACATAATGCGATAATACGAAGCCTCCGATACATTATTACATGTAAGTATACATATGTGTATCGAGGAAGCGGGAAACGAAGCAGGCCTGAAATTGAGCTCGGCAGCATACGATGATGATACTACCGAGAGCACAGCACTCGATCGAGTCGGCTCGGGCTAATTAGCTGGTACTCGCTAGCTGCGCGTTACACACGGTGTTTCGTTTATTTACACTAAATATTCGTCAATGCCGCGTAAAGCACGTGTATACACATGTACCGCATCGCAGAGGCGCGCAACAATGACAGCTTTTAAAGTCGTGTATGTGTGTGTTGTGGTGCAGTCGCTCGAAATCTTCTCGTGTAAATTCGCTGCGATGTATCGACGCTGCGAATCATATGTAAACTTTTCATTCCGAAAGAGCGCAATTGGCCACCGCTCGTATCGCAATTTTTCTCTCTCGATGCGAGCCGGGCCTGAATCGATGATATCAAACCGCATTAAAGACTATTTATAAATGCGTATAATTGATAAGTAACAATAAGTAGGGCTACATTTGGGTCACTCGTTAACTCCACGCCTCCAGTACGCGTCGGCTCTCTTCTTATTCTCGCTCCTTCTTGTCTCTCGATTCAGCGCTCTGCCGCAGAGTCTCGAAGTCAACGCGTCAAGTCATTTTCGCGCTGAGCAGCTCGCACGTCCATGTACGTACGTCGTATAGTAGCTCGCAAGCTCACAAGAATACGCGACGCCGCGCATGTAACTAACGCGTATGTACTCACGTACAATAGACGCGATTCAACGTGGATCTATACGCACATACGCCGCGCGCAGACACGAGCGAACTAATGTATCCAGCGCGACGTGTGTACGTGTAAGCGCACACACACACACACACAAACTTTATTTTTGCATCGATCGAAGGTCGTCTCGGGGAACGACGCGCACACGGCACACGAGTGTGTGCGTGGTACGCGCGAGTTTTTCGCATTTAATGCGAATAATACGCGCGGTGGCGAGTCGCATCGCCTACTTTATCCTACCCTTATAGACCCGAGCTTTCGCTCGATTCTTGGCAAGTCCTAGTTGGCTCTATATATACATTATTTAAGTATTGTGTACGTCGGTGAAGTTTCATTCATTTCATTCATCGGCCGCTCCCGGCACTGCTGCTCACCGCGCCGCGTATACATCTACCTGCGCACGTAAACAGCGAGCAACGACGATTTCCTCGCGCAAAAATTGTCTCTACCTTCTTCCGTTGTTCTTTTTTTTCTTTCACTTTTCCTCTTTTCGTTGGCGCTCGCTTGCAGGCCGCTACATTTTGGGAATCAAGGTAAAGAACTCGTTGTACGCATGCGACGCATCGATACCGTTATACGCCGGGCGCGCAGTTCTGTCTCTCGCGAACGATCGCTTGCGCGCAATTCCGTTACGTGCGCGCATGCGATCGCGAGCGCGCTGCGTGTAATACGCGTTTAATAACGGTACAAACGGCCCCCTGCGCCGCGCATCGTGCGTAAGAATTGCATTCGTTTATTTCTTTATCGCACAATATATAACGATCGAAGATACGTTTAACTCGTTCTGTGGGTATATAGCATCCGAAGGTATACCATCGAAAATATAAAGATCCCACGCGCTCGAGATTCGCACTTCGTTCCAGTAGAGCTTCCCAAAGCTCGCACTGATAAAAAATCGCAGCAGCAGCGAAAGAGAGAAGGAGAGAGAAAAGCAATCAAGTGCGACTATTGTCGCAATAAGCACGAATCCGACGCAAGCGATCTGAGTCATCAACGCTCGACAACAAACAATTTGCAGCTTTTGCGGCTTCGATGATAGTTTGTTTCTTATTCTCTCCCTGGCGCACGCCGGAGTGATTGAGAGAGAGAGAGAGAAAGACGCGTATATGTGCACAAAGTCCGAGCTTTTGCGCCAAAGCTCGATGTGCTATGGACTCCCCCTATTTATAGATGGACGACGACGACGTGCTCTTAGCGCCTTTTGTATATACTCCGAACACGAGCTCGGTGGATGTGCGAAACGCACACGCACTTCTCTCTCTTTCTTTCTTATTCTCTCTTTCGTCGCCGAGTAAGTATTGTACGAGCGTATAAGCAGTGGAGTATCGCGCAAACTTATCCACGCACCGCGGCCCGAATTGTGTATAGGGCCAATGACCACGTTTACAAACGACCAACCTATATAGCATCTAAGAATCGGAGCCGTAAAAAGTAAGAAAGAGAGGGAGAGAAGCTCGTCAAGGTCGTCGTCGTCGTCGCTCGATTATTGTTATCATTATCATCGCAATGGATTAGAAGAAGTTCGCACAGCGCTCGCACATTGTATGTATGTATGCGTATAATGTATATAAGGCGAGCAGCGCTAGGAGAGGGAAGGTCAGACATGAATAAATAAGCCAACTCCGGGTTTTTCTAAAGGTGAAAAGGAGCGAGGCGTTCACACACACACACACACACACACACACACACACACACACACACACACACACACACACACACACACACACACACACANCACACACACACACACACACACACACACACACACACACACACACACACACACACACGATGAATAGCATAGACATATACGCGGGAAATCGATAAGAGGAGAAGAACAGTACGATAACACAGAGAAAGAGAGGCGAGTGAGAGAAAAGTGCCGCAGACGACGAAGCTTTTATATTGTTATTATAATGGCGTCCATGCGGCGCGCGCGCTGTGTCATGCAGCAAGTGTACATGGACTGCTTATTATAATGTGTTGTATATATAGGTCTGTGTGTTTGTGTGCCCGTGCACGAGCCCCAACAAATATTAATGTAAGCATTTTGTCTACAAAAGGGAGGACGAGAGCGTTTAATTGTTTTGCCCGTGTGCGCCGCCGACATCTTCGCCTCCACCGCCGCCTTCACTGGATCGTTCTCTCCCGCTTTTCTTCAATTAACGATCTCGTATATTGATACGTAACGAGGCTAATTCTTTTCGCTTCAAATATAACGGAATTACAAATCCCTCAACAGAATCCGTATCATAGATAATTATTGGTAAATATGCAAGGTTTAACAAATAATTATCACGATTCTCTTGTAGCGATCGCTACGAATTTCGCTTTAAAGCGATATGCACATCGTTCGCGTATTCCAAATTGATCTCGTAGCTAGGCTTTAGGACCAATCTTTCTGTCTCACGGGGCACCAAAATCGTTATACCGATCGCGGTGAATTATATTAAATTCGCGTATAATAGTGTCGGGGCCAGAAACTCGACTCGATCGTTCGCATTATTTATTATAACGCTCATGTGTAATACAATTGAAATTCGCAGTTTGCGAGCGCAAACGTAATTCCATTTATTTATTATTTATTTTATTTCTTGTGTGTGGGTTTTTTATTTTGCATTGAGTGCGTCGCAAAGTTCAGGCGCCGATTTACAAGGCGAACTTCGCGGCAGCGTAGAAGATTGTCGAATACGCGTGATTTTTGTATACAATATATTATACGAAGAGCAGTTGTCAGCGAGAAAAAAAGTGCATCGCCTCGCGTATAGTTGCACTTTAAATATTACGAATATTAACACGAAGCTCAAGAGTAGGCAATAATAGTACGATTTAAGTATAGTATTTTATCAACGCGGCCGCGTACATCCGCGACACACGATGACTCATAACAATGCACATTCGATGCAAAAATAATTGAGTCGCGACAGCGAAAAAGTCGAGCGCGGCGCGCGAGCTGCTTCTTCATCGATATTATAAATCACTGGCTTTACTCTCGCTACTTGCTGCTGCTGCTGCTGCTCCTACTACACATGTATATATTGCAAGTCGAATCGCGCAAACACTCAATTACAGTGACTCCCCCCTAACGGATGCCGCGCAACAAATATATGTGACTTTTATATATACAAGCTCACCAGCGAATCTCTTTTTTTTTGTTTAATCTTCGATTACAAGCTAGCGAGTGCGTGTGGGCGTGCGCGCTCAAAGCCGTGTTATAGATTTTGAAGAAAAAGCGAAAAAAAAAAAATTATTAACCGTATGAGTGCGAGCTGTGATTGTTCGAAAAAAAAATCACGACGAAGATAAGGACACATGTACAGGGGTACTGATAATGATCGTGTATTTATATTACGAGGTAGTGCCTTGGGAGCGTCTTTCGGCGCGCGCAGCACACACAATACACACATATTTGCTGTGCACACCTCTCGATGCGAGAATTGTAATATTAATAATAATAACAATATAAATAATAAAAATAATAATAATATTACAGGTAAGGTCGAAAAAATACAAGTAGCCGGGTCGAGCCTCCGAATCGATTCGGTACGGAGCGATTATTAGCTTTATGAATTTCGCTCTCGGTATTCTTGCTCCTAAATATACCTACGCACGATATATATACTTGAGAACAGGCGTGACATTATGTATACATTTTGATACTAGTGCCGCGCGGCGCTTGGTGCTCCGTATTTCTGATCTATTATAACATCTACGCTAACACACATTCGAAAATCTTTCGATGTCATCGATGTGTTAAATATATAAAAAAAAAAAAAAAAAAAAAAAAGGTCCACACAAAACNAAAAAAAAAAAAAAAAAAAATAGGTCCACACAAAACACGTGTCAGCGAAACTGTCAGATAATTTACTGACTTTTTTCCCTCTTTTTCTATTTTGATAACTGCTCATGATCCGCGCGCGTATAAACTTAAACTGACCGCTACTCCTCGTGCAATGATAAGTGAGCGTACGCAGAAGAGGCGATGCATCGGAGCTGCTGCTTTTTTTATAAACATCAGTGGCGAAAAGACAAAACAACTCGAGCCCATAATTTTGTCCTTTTATCAGTATCAGTTTATAATGAAGCGCCCTTTAATTCGATGAACACATACGTTAAAAGCTGCCTCAGTAATATCATAATTTGAGACTTCAAGTCATCCGCATCTCGATAGCTGCACTCGTATGCAACTTAAAACGCGTTTTTTCTCGAAAACTCGAAAAGTGGACTTGAGTCGTTTTGCCTTTCCACCTCGCGCACGGACATGTATACGCGCACACGAGCTCGAGCGAGTGAAAAAAATTGTATATAGAGAGACTCGAGGAGTTGGATCGCAGCTGAGCATAGTATAGCAACAGTGCGACGTTGTGTGTATGTGTATGTTCACGATATGCATGTGTGAGATACCCGAGTGCGTGAGTGTGTGTACGTGTGTATGTATGCGCGTCGACGGCGACGGCCCATACGGCGGAGGGTGGGGATAGACATTTACTCGGGCTCTTCGGCGTGTCATGACGGCCGTCTCTCGTAATGCCAGTCTGTCTTGCGGCGCTCGACACGCACGTTTGTCGACGCTTCTCACGCATAAGAGCGCAATATATAAAACGCGAATCCGTTCGTAAACACATTGATATATACATACATACGTATATACAAGCATCATCGCTCGCATAATCATCATTATATACACGCGAGAGCTCGGTCGCATACTTGTCTCGAATGCGAGAGAGCTTAAATATCGCAGCCAAAGTGAATGCAATCCATTTCGACTCTCTCGCTCCCTCTCCTCTTACATATATATTTCTTTCTCTACATCTGTGCGCTCGCGACGAACGAACGAACGAACGTCATCGATCGACGGAGAGCAACAAGCAGCAGCGGCAGCAGCAAAAAGATGCATCGCCGGTCACAGGAGTGCTTTCTCGTTATTTTCTGAAAGAGACTCGAAAATCCGCTCGCGGATGATCTTTTATCGCTCGTCGAATTGAGATTTCGTTGCCTTATTTTTCACTGCAACATTTTTTTGGCGTTTTATTGACGTTCTCCCTCGTCGTCGGTCCGAATATTCAGCCCGAAATATTCACGCGATGTTTCACGATCGGTGATTACGACACCAAAAGTTGTGGCGGCGCGAGTAGTACACGACGGCGACAACGACGGCAGCAGCAGCAGCAGCAGCAGCAACGGCAACAACAGTGCGCGTGCATCGGCATCGAGCAACAGCAGCAGCAAGATTGTCAACGATTCTTGGGTTTTAATCGATAAAAACAAAAGAAAAACTGCAAAAGTGTGCGCGATCGCGCTAGTTCGCCGATCATTAATACAGTCGTGCTTGTGAAGCAGTTCGAAGCTTTCTAAAAAAAAAGTCGAAAGTTGGAGTAGCAAGTAAAAAAAAGCTCCGAATTGAGAAAAAAGTTGCACCGGTACTCGTCGATCTCTCAGCAGTCGCGACCGATATCGCGCTGTAAATTATTTATCGTAATAAATAAATTTGTGCGAGTATTCGGCAAGGAGCAACAAAACACCGTTGCGAGAGGGACGCGAAACACAACGAGCGAGAGGAGCTACTAAAGAGAGAGAGAAAGATCGAGAAAAGAGAGAGATAGAGAGAGAGAGAAAACAAGATAGAAAGAGAAAGAGAGAGAAGAGCAGCGAGTCAGTCAGCGAGCGGGCAAGTTTGAATGGCTCCCGATCTCGAAAAGAAGCGCGGATCGACAAGTCGTGCGTCAGAGGCAGTAGCAGCAGCAGCCCGACAGTCAGCGAGAGCCAGAGCAGCGACAGTAGCAGCAGCTCGACCAGCGATAGCAATAGCGGCGTCGTCGTCGTCGGCCAATGCAGCAGTGCGTGGCGACAGGAACGCGGCACTAGGCATGCAACTACTACAGTTATGCACTAGCAACTTCTACGAAGATTATTACCCTCATGACTTAGGATCCGCTGCGCAGCTAGCACACCAGCCGCAGCCGCAGCCGCCGCCGCCGCCGCCTCCGTTGCTGCACCAGTCGCTTCACGGTAAATGAAACAACAACAACAAATGAAAGAAAGAGAGAAAGAAAAAATGCGATGACCGATGCGTAATGAAGCGTGCGTGCGTGTGCGTAAACTCCGAGGTCTCTTGGAGTATTTTTGCTCGTTTTGCGTTTATGCGTATGCGTATTCGATTTGGTTTTAAGCGAGACAACCCCTTGTGCGTATTATTATTCGTGGACTCGTGGAATTTTTCGCCGAGAGCCGTTTATAATACTTTACTCCTCGATATTCAATAATAATTACGAGGCGATTTATGGCGCTGAAATATTTCAGGCTCAATTATAGGGTAATGTCTATTTACTCAGACCCGCGATATATATAGTGCCTGCGCGCGCGCGCGTCTGTGTATAATGTGTGCTTCGCGCTACTCTACCCGGCTGCTTATACACGTATTTTACTACCTGCTAACCGAAGCTCTTCGATTGAGCATCTCTCGCGTTATACATATACGTGTACGTGTATGTGCACCCGCGTAGCTCGTCGAGTGTGCAGCACTTGTTGCACTTGTTTTCGATCGTCTTATAGGCATGTGTGTGTGTGTGTACATTCTCTGACTCGCGACTGCAGCCGCCTCTATCTTGCTTTAAATCGATCCGCAGCGCCGTCGCGACTATTTTATTCGTATTTTCGCGAGTCTCTCGCTGAATGCAATTAACGTGTGCGCACGATGTTAATTGTGCAACACAACCAGCAGAAAAAAATTGACGATAATTTTTGGCTCGTGACCTTTGTTGAACCGCGCCGCCTGATGCACATGTTTCCTCGATCCTGTTTTTTCTAGTACAAATGTGAGATCGATAATTCGCTTCGAAAACACGCGAAAAAACTGCGTGTCCCGCAACGTGATCCGCGCGAAACAACGCGAAAATTTTGTCTATAAAATAATATTCCCGCGCCGCGACGACGATGCAGCGCACGAGTTGTTGTCAATCCTGCAGCAGGAGTGACGAGTTTTTCGAGATTTTCGCGATATATAAATACGTGCTTGGCTTTCGAAAGGCAAAAAAAAGGCAGCCGTCAACAAAAACGCATCGGCATTGAAAAACAATCGTCCGATGCAACTTATTTCCTATAGTTTTTTGTGAAAATAAATAAGTTAATGTCAGAAGTGCTTTTATTATCGGTAAATGACCTTTTAACGATACTCTTGCCTTCTCTCTCTCGCTCATTTCGCGCAATGAAGAAATAATAATGAATTGCCGGCTCACTTCGTCTCTGTCTTTTTTGCACCCGATCGTGTGTACGCGCTGTATCAACGCACAGAAGTACGTAGAATTTTTAAAAATACACATGTACACGAGAAAATTTTAATTGCGCATGCATACACAATTCGCTTAAAACAGGCTTAAGCATTCCCAACGACTACTATATTATAATGATGCAAAAATCATAAAACTGCATTACCGCGCGACGACCAGCAGGCTTACACTTGTGTTTATATTAATTAAATCAGAAAATAACAGATACGAACAATTTTTAAATTCCCTTTGTTCGCGAAACATAAATTTTCAATTTCTCTCTCTCCCTCTCTCTGTGCGCGCAAGTGGCAATAAAGATAACTACCGGGGAACACTCTCGTACACATAGTTAGATATAGGCACATATACAAAAGTTTATTTGCAAGTGGATAAATATCGCATATATGAACAAATCCACATATCATTCTGAAAACTAAGATCTCGAAATCGGGTCCAAATATTTTTCAAAACACTGAAAATGAAAATTTATATTTTCAGAGTAGAAATGACGTTTTTGTTAACACTTTTAATGATCATATTTTGAAACTATAATGATCGAGTGTGTCTGAACAGCGCACTCCTTAACTGCGACACTCCAAAAATCAGTAGTTCTTAGAGGGCCTAATTATTGACACAATACACGTTAGTATCGTTTATTGTTTATATTACTGCGATCTTCAATTTTGTCGAGAGGGAAAAATAATTCCGTTGTAAAAAATGAATACATTTTTTTTCGATCTTAAGCCCGTTATACCCCCTTAAAAGTATCGACAGTACCTTCGGTGAAAAACTATCACCGTATTGACAATACTGTGTACTCCGATTTATCCTGAGTTTAAAAGTCTCATCTTGCTGTAATGATCTAATATTAAGTAAACTAGATTTTTTCATCAATCTAAACATAACTTTTAGTCCAAAGTATCTCGCATCTCATCTTTGTCTAGAAATTAAAGCTCTCGGCTTTCATCTGCTATTAAATATTTCTAACAAACAAATTTTTCCTCGCTTTATCTGTCTAACGTTAGCTATAAAATTTCTGTTTTCAACGTACATTAACTATTGAAGTGTCATTTTTATGAAGAGTGGTTGGTTGTTCACGATTATATCCATATTCATGAGATAAAAAGAACAATTCACCATGTCATTACACGCGACTCTTGAGAATGTTTTTGGGCCCGTATTTGAGCTTTAGTTTTCAGGATTAAATGTGGATTTAATCATATAGAAATTGCTTGAAAGCTCGAGTCGTCGTGTCACGAAGGGTTAAACTCATAACCGATAAGGCCGGGACTGATGAGTTTTCTTTGTTTAATACGGAATTTATATCTGCCTTTCCATGTATTTATGTATACATATATTTTCTAAAAGATTAATTCAATCGATCGAAGACAATCTTGAGCAATGGGCGAAACCAACTTATTTCCAATCACACTGCTGCAAGTGTTGGCTCAGTTTGCTGTTGCACTGTCATGCATCAACACTCTCCTTCTCACTCTATCCCTCTAAGAAGTTTCGCATATTTATCGAAAAAAAAAGAAAAAAATTTTCACTCTAAAATCGGCGCTGTTTATGTACTCTGGTGCCAGTGTGTGTGCGTGTGTGTGCGTATGTTGCCACGATTCTGGTTAATAAGCGATAACGAAAGATTTTCTTTATCTCCTCGAGCTCGGAGCTGCCTTGAGAATATACGTGCATTGTAGATGTTTACAACGCGGCGCCAGCGAGCTGGAAACAAAAAAAAAGAAAAAATTGAAATTAACTAGCTCGTTGGGTAAAAAATTAATCAAAGTACTTGTAAAACTCTCGATTGAATCGTCTCTTTCACTCTCACATGCAAACGCCAAGCATAATTTGACGCTTGACATATCGATTGAGTCAAGAAGTATGTGCACTTCTTTCAGTATGCGTCTAATATGTATCATACCGAATGTTTATATGACTAAGTCTCTGTAAAATCGAATGTACGTAATAAAGTTTTTTTTCTTACATGAAAAGCTTCTGCTTATGACTCCATAAAAGTGACCAAATTTTATTGGAATCTTGGAGAATGTTTATTAGCCTTTTTCAGAGGCCCGAAGGCCTTTTAGGAGGTGATTTTTCAAAATTGATATGATGGCCTAGCTTAGTTAAGTGAATAGTGTTTGAAAACTGTTAGTGAGCTAGAAAATTATTATAAAAATCATTATTAAAAATTGATATAACTTTCAAACAAGAGATACACCAAAAGTGTGATATTTGTTCATTTACACTAATTAAGCTTTTTTGGCGTTTTCGCCCGCGTTTTTTATTCAAAAATGTAGAAAATATTCGTTGAAAGTGTAAGGTAGCTCTGTGAATTTTAGTGAAACAAGTTTGGATTGAACTCTATCAGATTTTATTATTTACGTTCCTTTTAATAAATATTATCAATCTTCCAGAGTGCTCAAATTATTTGTGAATATTTTTTAAAGCATAGAAAATTTTCAGTAAAAAAGCTATTTAGAAAAAAACTAGGAAAAAAATATCAAATTCAGAATAAAATGAAAAAATTTGGGTACTCATTTGACATTATAAAAGTGTTTCAAGCGAAAAAAATGTTCAGGCCATTTGATTTTACAGAGATTCAGCCATATATGAAAGATACGCATTTGTGTGTATCTTCTGTGTCCTCGATTTTTTTTAAAACGTGGGCTCTCGATGCTAGTGTATGCAAGCATATGTACTCACACACGCATTCGGCGCAGCTCGCGCGAGCGCGTCGGAGTTTGTCAAATTTAGTATATGGCAAATGAACTGATGGAAAGGTCGCGAGCGTGCGTTCTCCGTCAAGGTCATCGGGTTCGAATTCCGAAGGATATACCTTACTTACTTACTTACCAACTCGGCTTTATTTCGTGTGTGTCCTTCGCGGCGATTTTTTCTTTCTGCTTTTATTGCTCTTTTTTTTTCTTTTTTTTTTTATTTATATAAATATTCTTTCTCCTCTTTTCGGTTCGTATCGCATTTTAACGAAAAGCTCTTCGGAGCTGCTGTCGACCGCAAACACCACCACTGCCGCCGCCGCGCCGAGTGCATTCGCACAATTCGATCGTTACGCGCGATATTTCGAGTACTTCGCCGCAGCGAATCAAAAGATCGATATATTATCGATCGTTGCTTTGTAGTTCAATCACGTGAGCGCATGATATAGATTCGACGTGTCACATTTTTTTGAATATACGTGTATCCTTTCCTGACACATTTGCGTATGAGTTCACGACGCGCTAAGATTACTTTGAATTCGTTAGCTCTTTTATATCGGTGTATATACCGAGCGCACTCGATAGCGTAGAAAATAGCGTTACAGACCGGCTTTCAACGTCGTCGATGATTATCCCGCGGCTCTATTACGCAATGAGACTTCGTACTAATCATTGAATTAGAATCATATAAGATATCGTCCCAGCACACATTATATAGGATAAAACGATCAATTATAGACACGTCTCGTAAAGTTTGAAGAAAAAAATTTCGTTTTCTCGATAGAAGGCAGCTAGCAACTGCAGCTGCAGCGGCATTAACAATTATTGAGAAAAAAAGTCATGTGCGTCAGATGGCAATCGATGCGCTATTATTATAGGCCATCGATTATCATCATAATTTTTCATTTTACTAATCAGAATCGATGTTAATTGAGGGGTCGATTGATTAAACGAAATGATACGCAAATACAACATTATAAAATTATTAAAATATCGCCAACTTATACTCGTCGGCGACGACGTACGTACCATGTACAAGCATTAAATGCGAGTCGAGGTAAGCGAGAATATATCCATGCATGCAATTACAACGCCTCGTTTTTTTCTCTCTTCTTTTTCTTCGTTTTTGGTGTCATTCTCGCCGTGTACGACAACGACGACGACGACGTACACAAGCGCGCCTCGTATTCGCGAGCATCAAGCGCGATCGTGCGTGCATATAATCCGCGCGCCATCGTCTCGGATTTAGGAGTAAAAATTATCGGTTGGTAACGCAACTGAGCTGTGTGTGAGCGAGCTTAAATATTTTTTACCGATCCGGCGCTGACTGATAACTCTTATATATTATACAGCGCTGCGACTCTCGTCGATCCCCGAGATTCCCCTTGCACTCGTGCGAGAGAGTCTCGCCTTCTCGACTTATTAAACGTGCCAAATTTTAAACGTGTCGTTTAACCAAAACAGACGCGACACGTTTATCACCTGAAAAACTTGAATTGATACACACACACACACACACACACACACACACACACACACACACATTCGTATAAAAATATAAGCTTTATTAATTATTTACATAGAAATTATGCGACAGAAATTTATGAGGATTCCGGCAGATAATCTCTCAATCGTTGACTCGTGACCATAAAAATGTAATAAAAAGGAGAACAAAATAACATAACAGACAGTGATATCATTTCAATATTTTCTTTCTGATTTTCGATATTTTTCATATCGCGCGTTTGAGAGTCATTGCTCAAATAATGCTCGTGCGTGCGCACTTTTCTTTTCTTTTATTTTTTTTCTTTCTTGAGCTTTAATTCGCCGAAAAATTCAAGAACCGACAAATAAGTTTACTTTGAAATTTAAATGGAAAACAATGCGACAAGTGAATTGTGTCTCGCTCGCATTTGCACTCAGACTTACATACTTTGCCTTCTTCCAAATTGATTTTACTCAAAGAAAAAAAAATATCGATTATTTTATCGCGTGTTCATTTATTTCCTTTTATTTTAAACGTGAATACAGCTACGTAATAAAAAGAAAAAAGAGAAAAGGTATGACGGCGATCCATTAATGTAGCTAATCCGAGAATGTTGACTTGAAAAAAAATATCATAATAAAAATAAAATATATAAATAAAAAATGCATAATTTTTCTCAACTTGAACTGAGACATGCTCGTCTGAGACAATTCATGTGATGTACACGTGCTTGTTTCTCAATCAATGACGAAACTTGCATCCATGCGTGAGCCAATAACGCTACATGCGCATATAATACATGTGAATATGAAGAGCCGCAGCGAAAAGGAAAAAAACATACAAAAGAAAAATGATACATCTTTTCGCTTTGTACGATGATCGTCTAGTCATTGTTTATTAATATAAAATCTATCGACACATTCTAGATAATGCTGAATATTGAGCTCGCGCGAGCAAGCCGCAGTCAGCGAACAATAAACTGCTAATATCAATATATATTTAAAACAAATTATCGCCGATAAAATAATAATCAAACGTATAAAGTCAATGTTTTCGGTACACGCGCTCTTGCCTGGCGCGTAAATTGCGATAAAGGTTAACATTTGATAAAAAAAGAACAGTTTTTTGCACACACACACGCGCGCACGAGAAAAAGAGCAAGAGACAAGAAAAAGGAGAGAGATGCGAGTTATACCAGTGCATCTCTTTCGCTCTTTCTTACCATCAGCGAGAAACCGAAGATAAAAAAAGTTGGAAATATTTTTAGCGATTGAACTTGCGAGCTCTCGCGATACCCTGTCGCGCGTGGCCTACGAGTATCGGAGAACTCGAAAAGTGAGAAATTTAGTGACCAGCACACAATTCGGGTCATGGTTGTAACTTGCAACGAATATTCCGCAAAATTTTTTGAGCAGCGTATAATGAGCTATCCACCCGCGAAAGAATTAAAAGTTCACTATACACACGCGTTTGCACCCATATAACGCGCCGTGTGCATTATGTTAAACAGCTGACGATTTACTCCGTCCATTAATTGACAGTCAAAAAAAAGCTTTGTTATTTTCTTTTCCTTTATTATACATACCTTAGATCATCGCTCACTTCCCAAATTGATGAATAGTATGTAACGGGGACTATCGAATACATATTCCTATAGCTTCGCCGCTGAGTGTATGTTTTTTCAGGGACAATGTGTGTCTACTCCACTGGCCGAGTGACTTACTGGGTCACTCTGATGGCTGGAGGGGGAAACTGGAGTTGGATTTAAATTCCAGTCCGTGATACACAGAAAATGAAAAAACTTAATTCCTGGACATGACTATGGGTAATTGAACCTGTAATAGACCTTTAAATGTTACTGTGTTCAATGCAGAACAAGTATGACGACTCGGAGTAATTCGTTCATTCTTTTTTCTGGTACACTTTATGCTTTGCCATGCAGAGAAAAATACCTTATATCTTTCGGTTTTTGTGAACATATTTATTTTTCCTCACGTGTAACGATCAAGATAAATGCTAAGAATTCAATGTCATTGAGATTTTCACCTATTCAATTATCATAGATTAAAATATTTTTTTAATTATGTCTAGCCAAGTCTTATCCGAAAAAATGTGAAAAATTAACCCAGTATTTCTTAGCCAACCAAATTATCAATTTCTTAAAAGTTTTTCGACGCGTTAGTTGAGTTGCATTACATCTGCACTCGGGTGCATTCACAAAATGGCGCTGAATGTTTTTTATGCCTGCGCTTGTAAAGCGAGGAAAGAGACAAGGGAGGGAGAACTCGCTCACACGTATAAAATATACATATTTTCATATATTTATATACATGTGGCGCTCGGTGTGTGGAACAAGTGTTCTGAATAAATTCCGCAAGCTCCGCTCGCGTCGAAGTTGGAATACATTTTCTTTCTTTCTTTCTCTCTTTATTTCTTTTTTTTTTTCAAGTTCACGCGTTACGTCGGAGCTCGGCGTCGTATATATCTACATCTATACGGTCACGCACATATTGCGCAAACGCGACGAACCAAATGAGAAAGAAAACAAGAGCCCGAAAAAGAGAGAATGCATGCACGAGAGCCGCTATACAGAAGCGCGCAAAGTGTCGGGCCCCAGACTCGCGCGCGGATGCACTGAACTCACGTTTATATATAATGGCGATTGCGTGTGTGCGTTATAAATATACGCACACACTTGGACACGGACACGCATCGTCGTCGTAGTCGTCGTCGTCGTCGTCGAGGCCTCATTGCGCGCAAGCGGCTAAAAAAGAAAGAGAGAAGATGACTTTGGCATGCGTACGGTCGTTGACATCGACGCCGGTAATTTTCCTTGGCAAATCAAATGAAGCGAGCTTTCTGCTGCTTTGCGCTTGACGTCCGTTTATTATGTTTGTTTGGTTTGTCTGCTGCTACTGCTGCATATATATAATAAATGTCTGCCGCATTGCAGCTATTATCATTATAATACCGGCCTGTCGTGAGCAGCTCTAAAAACCGTCCTTAGAAGCTTGGTCAGCTACAGCACGCATATGTAACCGGGCGTGAAATTATCGGTACGATTTTACCGTAGCATATTTTTGAGTCCGAACGCGATCGAGCTTTTTTCGCGCTTTTATACTTTTTCTACTTGTCTTTTTGGGCGCAAGTTGCGCTGTACGTACATATGTAATTACATTTATCTAAAGATAATCGGCGCGAAGCAAAAGCTTTTGTCAGCTATAAAAGAACATACATTGCCTAACGCTATTCTGTATGTTCTCGCTTAGGTATCTTGCCCTATCTAATAGGCTAACAGTCCCGCAAATATATCGCTCGCGCGATTTCACACACATGCACACACTCATACTTAGCCTCCATATACACTATTGTGCTTGGTCGTCGTCGTCGATTCTGTCAAGTGTTCGCACCAATCGCTCCGTGTTTTGTTTAACAATCTTATAAAATCAGTCAAATGGCGAGCACTGATCGAGGTACCGTCGATCCTTGACACGTTTTTCTGTGCGCAGTTATAATGCATTCGAACTCTGCGCTTCGTGCGCGCGCGTTTGGTCTTCGCGCAGCTATTTACTGGACGGATCCGAACGAGTATATAAATATATATATTTATTCTTTTTTTTCGCCGAAGCCAAGACCGAGCTTTCTGCATCAAAAAAGCTCGGCTCACACCTTTTTGCCGCTGGGTGAAAGAAGCTGCATGCACGCGAAATAAACCAATACCCGAGGCCGTCCGGACGCGCGAATTTCTTGGATATACGTATATACCTACCTTATAATGTATATTGACGTTTTGCAACGGATGGCGCGCGCGCGAGCGAGAGATCGCGAGAGAAGAAGAGTAAATAGTTTTCGTTTTTCAACTGTGCCAGTTTTATACAGGGACGAGAAGGGGGGGCAGAGCAGAGTCGGTGTGCACGCACGCTTATTACCATTCTGTCAATTTTATGCTTTCCGGTTTAATTCCATTTAATATTTTCGTTGGCATAACAAATAAGTGCAGCAGTGCTGTGCATGCGCGCACACGCGGGCATGCACACGATTTGAGCTTAATGCACGAACGAAGAAGCTCGCGCCGAGCTCTGCTGCACTCGTCTTTTCATCGTTTCTATTATATATAGCTGCGTGCTTCTCTTTTTCTGGCTGAGCTCTGATCTAGCTCGTTTAATTCATTGGCATACGCGTATATGCACGTGTATATGCGTTTCATTGAATTTTATATGCAAATGTACGCCTCTTCTCGCGGCACTCGCATCAAAATATCAAAAAAAATTTTCAATGCGAATCAATATGCTTTGAGTTTGAGAATCGTATTACTCGTCGCATTATATATGCAGCCTAAAAGAGAAAACGTGGACGCGTCAGCAGGGCAAAATACAAAAATCACGTTTTCGCGTGATTATAAAAATATATGCGTTCTATTATCAGACAGAGGCACACGACGTATAGATCGAAATCCTTTATTATGCGCGCGACTATACGCACGAGAGTAATGTCATCGTGGCGGCATCGATCATCCTCGCAAGTTTAATAAATTCAAAAAGCACTCACCCAGACACGCGCGAAATGTATTATAATATGATTTTATTTTTTCGGCGCTGTTGTGAGTCATTGACTTGAGCATCAAGACCGGTCTCCTCGAAATCCATCGTCGAGCACAGACACCTATAATAACGCACGCGCGCGTCGATACAACTGTGTTTTTTGTTTTCCTCGTCTAAATTATTACGATAAACTCGCTTATAAAGTGCATAAACGCGGCGTATAAACAGATATTCGATCTGTGACCGACGACGACGCTGTTTTTATTGGAGCTTCGGGCTAATTTCGATTAGCACCTTCGTTTACAGACGATATTCCTCCGGATGACAGTGGATAGAGAGAGAGAGAAGAGGAGAAGATAAAAAAAGCTCGGTCAAAACTGCGCGCGTGTATAGTATGCGACACACTCTCGGCAAAAAGATATAGAGAGCAAGACACACACGCGTCCAAGCAAATGAAAACAGGCATATTTGTATTACATATACTCGAGAAAGACAAGTAAAAAACGATACAACGTCCGAAGAATGGAGTTGTGTAGGTGCGCTCGCACGGGGGGAAGAACATCTAAAAATAATGTCTTATTCTCTTTTGCGAAAAATGTCGCGAAATCCATATAAACACACACACACTCATTCGCACACGCACATGCCAGGAGGAGAAGGAGGAGGACAGCGCATAGATCTTCTTTTCTTTTTCCCTCTCTCTCTGGTCGCACATAACACTCGTCGAACCGTTTAATAGCTCGTGTGTGCGTTCGTCGTTATATGTATTCATTTTTTTTTTGCGAGTCAGAATGACCTTACGGAGGACCTTGAACCTCAAGACGTCATAGAAAGAGAGAGAGAGAGAGAGAGAGAGAGAGAGGGAGACAGAGAGAGCAATGAAGAAGTATGATTCAGTCGTCGGGCAGTATATAGCGAGACGAAATTTTTCTATACCCCCCGCCATCCCCCATTTGTGTAATTTTTTATTTACTTCGCTTGTTTACTTCGCTTGGCACATATAATTTTTTTTGTTATTTATTAATTCATGTGTGAAGTTCAGCGATCGAATCCACCGTTGGTTTTTGCATTCATACGGTATAGTTCGAATAAAACGTGTATTATACACATGTATACTTCGCAGATCGGCTAATCGAGCTGGATATAAGTAATACTCGGCTATAGTCGCTTTTCTTCGAGTGCGCGCATCACAATTCTCGAGCGTGAGTCGCTGCCGTATACACAAATTATGTAAGAATCGGTCTGTTAACGAGTGTTTGCTCTTAGTGAATGTATCTGTGTGTGTATGTGAGTAGCGTCGGGTGGCGGGCACGTGATATCTATTTCTAATCAGTTAGCCCGAGCAATTTGTATGTGAGCGTATATAGTGTACATGTATCTAGCATCGTAAAGCCATTTATGTCTCGTGCTATGTGCTATATCATATACACGCATATTCACTATTATTTTCTTCTCATTCTTTTTCTTTTCTTATTCTTCTTCTTTTTTTTTTGTTTGTTTCTTTTCTGTTTACAACAAGCTGTATAAACTCAAGTGCGATACACAATCAACACACACACAGAGTATCGTACCATAGTTTTAGTTGGCTTATGTCTCCAACTTTTTATTTTATTAGTTACTTTGGTTTTATTGTCTATATGATGATTTGGCAGATTTGTATATGGTGCCAAAAATGCTCTTGGATAAAAGTTGTGTCAAAAGCACATATGTACTCGGTATAAGCCGGCTTTTTGTTACTTAAAACCGCATAAAATTCGATGATCGGCTCAATAGTTCGGTAGACTCGGTCGTATTAAGTCACAAGCCGAAGTTGCTCGCTCCTATCGAGTCTCGTTGTAATTATACCTAATAGGTATTATATATACCTATTAAATATTACATACATTAACATGTGCGTGTTCCCGTCTTATCGTTACGATCCCATAAGTAAGTTATACCCCTGTAAGCTGAATAAAAGAGATATCCTCCTGTAATATTCGATCATCCACGAATGCATTGTGTACACAACTTTCTTCGAGTGATACTTCCTTCATCTCAGATACCGCCTCTGCATCCAATTACTTTCGTTTTCTTTTATAATACCTCATAATATACATGTTATCCAATTTATCTAATCACTCGTTTGTTTCTCGTAATTTTGTGTGTGTGTCGTGTGCCTGTGCAGTTCGAATTAATTACGATTCGGATTAAAAAAAGCTGAAACACGTACAAACGTGCTTTGATATATACGCGTGCGCCCAATATTGACCCCCCTCAAATGCTCTCATTACTTCGTCGTGTGTATAATAACATCAAATGACTCCCGTGTAGGTGTGCGTGTAAATTAAGAAATTAGTTTTTCAATGATTCGATAACAAAAATAACAAGGAAACAAAAAATCCCTATCTAGCGATATTACGATTACAATGATGCGCGATTTGAGATTAATTAATGGCTTCTTCGTAATGAAAAAACAAACACACATACCAGTGTATGTAATATTAACACATATACGGATACAAGTTATATACATGTATAAAGAGTATACTACACTCGGGGCTGCGATCGCGTGTCTTTCTCGATTTCGTCGAGAGGAAAAGTGAATGTTATTATTTTACATTTTCTTCGAGACGAGATAACACATATTTGAACTTTTTCTCCTTTTTTACCCGCATTTCGACTCGATGTACTCGATAACAATATTTTGTTGCATTTGTTTATCGTTACATATTATAATGTGTTCTTTTTGTTTTGTACACGAGCAGGTAGCCGATCGAGTGCGAGTGCGGCGGTAACGTTGGCAGGTATCGTGTCTTCGTCCCATCACGGCGCCACACTCAGGAGCAACAGCAGCGGTCCACGCGTCGGCGGCTCGTCCCGACCCAATGACAACAACAATCACAACAACAGCAACAATTGCAACGGCAACAACAACAACGGCGCGAGCAACAACAGTTCGAATTATACAGTAAACACCCGCAGCAGATTATCGCAACAACTGCAACAGCAGCAACAGCAACAACAACAACAAGCCACAGCAGCATCGACGCATCACCGGCAACACAAGAGCCAAACGAGATTAGTGTCGACGGGCACGAGTTTGAGCAGTGCCGCTGGTGGAGGTGGTGGTGCAGCCGCAGCAGCGGCGGCGGTAGCAGCAGCGGTAGCAGTATCGGCAGCAGGTAATAACGGAATATCGGCCTCCGGAGCCACTGGCGGTGTCACGAATCGAAGGGCTTCGGATGAACAGCAACAACAACAGCAGCAACAGCAACAGCAACAGCAGCAGCAACAACAACAACAACAACAGCAACAACTTGGACCGAGGACGGCGAGCAGTCAGGACCTCTGCGACAACTCGAACGACTCGGGCCTCGGCTTCGAGGAGCGACAACAGCAGCATCTCAATAAGACCGCGGTAAGTTTGTATTTATGTGTGTGTGTGTGTGTATCTCGACGTCGGTATATATCACGCACTCGTTTGCCTTGGTGCAATTCATTTTACCTTCAGAATTATCTATGTGTGTGCGTTTAAATGTATATGTGCACACGCGTTCGGAGCGCAAAGAGCGTTATAATACATATGTATACGCACGACTGCAATGTGGCAACGACTTCACATACACAGACATACACTCACACTACTCGAAAACTACGGAGCGATAAGAAATTACAAGAAGAGTGAAAGCGTGAATGGGAGCACACGAGCATATTACATACATACATAGAATACACAAGATCGCGATAACGACTCTCGCTCCATGTAACGCCGGGCCGCGTTCGATCGGTATTTGATTCATTTTTCTCTTCTGACTGCATAATGAGTTGGTTGATGCGTGCATATGTCCGGAGAAAGAGTCGATATGTCGGCGAACATCGTTCGATCGTTGTCTCGCGAGAAAATCTCAAGTAGGTACACGGTGGGCCAGGCCGCGCAACACGACAGCAGCGAGATTCTCGAGTGCGCCTGTACAAAGAGACACGAATTTATTCAACGGAAAGCCCAATAAAATCGTTCCGAGGCACTGATAATTGATAAGATATCTTTCAATTCTCTTCTTTTTTTTCTTTTTTTTTGCTTCTTTTTATATATGTCAAACGCATGAAGAGTAGTAGGCATACGTACATAAACTGGTGCGTGTATAATGTGTACACGCGGATTCGCCGTATAGGTCCCGAGCGACAACGACTAAACGACAACGACGACGACGACGGCTAACGCAGTCGGAAACCGGAGCGCAGAGCATAAAGAGAGCTTCGAATTCGGAGAGAGAAAAAGAGAGAGATATCGTGTGTGCGCGCGCGCGTGCGTGCCCAATGTTGATATTGCTTACGAGTTCGAGAATGCCGAAATCAAATTTCTGCACTCGGCTGCTTGGCGATTAATATAGGCTGCTGCTCATCGGTACGTGGCTCGTTTAACGTTTAATATTATGTGAACACATTCGAGCGTAACCCGCTTCCGTCGTACGCGCCTTTTCTTATATGATATAATAATTATATGTTATACAGTGATGAGTTTGCGTGTCTTGTGTATAATAATGTGTGCGTGTGGGTGCGAGTGTCGTATCTAGTCAAAAGTCTTCGACTGGTCGTCAAACATGACCGAAATAAGAGTCCAAGTGTCGTCGAGAGAAGAATGCGGCAGCATGCCGAGGGCAGCATAATCGCTGATTTATGTTAATTGCCATAAAAAAGTGCTGTGACGCGTCTGTTTCGAAAATTCTCAAGAAAATTACAAACCAGCCTACTCGTGCGCCGCCCGCCGCCCGCTACCTCCACCACTATATACCTGGCCGTATTTTCATTCGTTATCTCGAATCCATTGCGTGTACATTTAATTTTAACCATTAACCGGCACAATTATCGTAGGCCAAAGCAGAAAGTCAGCGGAGCAGCAGCAGCAGTACAGCGCGCGCAGTGTCAAATGCTGATAGATCGACTTTCATATCTCAAAATGCATTAAGCCTAATGAGCGATCGACAAAGCCATCATCATCATTATACATGCATATCTCTGTATAAAGACGGGACGTCACCGAGTGTAGCGGCCTGTGCGTAATAATTATACAGCATGAGGAAAATCAATTAGGCTATAAATCCATTCGCGTTTGTGACCATAGCTCTTTCGTAGTTCTACGATCGAAGAGGATCGTCGTCGTGCATCTATTTAGTCGATAGGCGGCCCCGCGCCCAGTGTGTCCAACGAGTTGATCTATGGATCGTGTTCAGGACGACTTCTTCTCTCCGTTCCGCTGCCCGACCCGACCCTCGTGCCGTGCAGCTCATCAAGTATACATTCGGACGTGCCAATCGTAAAGGATATTTTTAGCATTGTTCATAATTCGCTATCAAACACACAAGCTATCATGGTAACAATAATCTTTTCTTTATTTACGATCGATCGATGCACATACAGCCAAGACAGCTTCGGTGTGCGTCGATAGATGTACAAAGTGATACACGTTGCCGGGTATAAACAGGTGTACGCGTGTGTTCGAGTGCGTTTGTGCTGCACGGACAGAGAGATCATCCTTTTGTTAATTATCCTAGGAGGTCTATTTATTACCTGCAATATTTATGACGCTCTTACGAGTCCATTGAATTGTGGGCCCAGCGCGTAATATATTATATGGAGCTATTTAACGAATCGGTTGAGAAGTTGGAGAGAGAAAAATTGTTCAATACGAGTGTGTGCTTAAGTGTGTGACCCGCATTCGGTTTTTTATTTTTCAATTCCGAGAAGATCGACGAAGCGACGCGAATTACTTTACGTATTTCAAGATCGTAATACAACGCATTTATATTATTGGAACGCTTCGATCTTGTTGTCAGCAGCAGCAGCAGCAGCAGCAGACGACGACGAAGACGACGACGACGCCGATTATATAGTTGAACCCGCATATACGATACGCAAATCGTTCATTCGAGCTTTCCCCACTGTGACACACAAATTACCATTATGATTATTATCATTTTTTATTATTATTACTATCGTCGTGTTGTTGTTACACATTATACGTATATCCAATCCAATCCGAGCCAATTGTCAACAGAGAAAGACGTATCGTGTACGGCACGCAGAGTGCGCGTATCAATGATTATATAGCCGGAATCGCGCACGCGCGCGTCTGCTTCTGCTGCGCTCTTTGTATTTATTTGCCGACGAATTATTGGTAGCGCTTCTTCGCGCTATCCGTCTGACCGTTCGAAATTATTTATTGTTTACGCATTAACCGATCGAAGTACGCATCGCGATGATTGTAGTATGGTCTCGCGATCACCGCAGCTACCTCGCAACATCCTCGCAAAACAAAAAGTAAAAACGAAGTCTCGTCGTGCATAGCTCTCGTCTTGGCCTCGTAAATCCTATACAATTTATAATGAAGACGTCGATTCGTCAATTTGTTATTCTCCGTACAGAGGAGGTCACACAATCAACCTTCGCCACTGTTGTTGCAGGCCTGGAACAACAATATTGCCGAGGACGACACCAAGAGGCGCAAAATGGACATCAAGCTCGAGTCCGAGGACGCGAACTTCGCCTTCCCCGAGGCGACCAACGGCAGCCCCTCGATGAGGAGCAACGCCGGCCAACAGCAGCAGCAGCAGCAACAGCAGGCGGCTAACGGCCGCATCACCCCCAACGGCAGAATGGCCTCCTCGCCCAGGGGTGCCAATGTAACACAGAGCCCGAGACCGCCACCGATCAGTCGAGGTTTGCATAATTGTCGCTTTTAACAATAATAACAAAGTAGATCGTGAATTTTATAATTACGTTTCTCTGATTGATTTTCATTCTTGCATTTAACAGAAGCGATATCAAGCGATGGCAAAGTTGTATTGAACATCGTCTGTCAGCCGGAAAATCAGCATCGAGCCCGCTACCAGACCGAGGGATCGAGAGGAGCGGTGAAAGATCGAAGCGGCAATGGATTCCCCGTTGTGAAACTCGAAGGTTACAACAAACCAACTAAACTACAAGTAAGCTCTAATTACCTATACATAGCTCTTCTCCGAACGACTGTATCGAACCGATTTCTCTCTTTTTCAGGTCTTCATTGGCACCGACATGGGTAAGGTGGCCCCACACATGTTCTATCAGGCCTGCCGAGTGAGCGGGAAAAACTCGACGCCCTGCAACGAGCTCAAGGTCGGCGGCACGGCCGTGATCGAGATCGACATGGAGCCCGAGAAGCAGATGACGGTTACCTGCGACTGCGTGGGCATACTCAAGGAGCGCAACGTCGACGTGGAGCTGCGCTTCGGCAGCGAGCTCTCGCCCGGCCGCAGCAAGAAGAAGTCCACCAAGTGTCGCATGATATTCCGCACGACCATAACCACCGACGACGGCAAGACCGAGACCCTCCAAGCCTGCTCCCTGCCGATCGTTTGCAGTGAGTTTTCTAGCTTTCTCGCGCGCATACCAAACTCGAATCATTTTTTTTCATTCGTATCTGCTCGTTCGCAGCTCAACCACCGGGCATACCGGAGATCTGCAAGAAGTCCCTCACCTCCTGCCCGTGCACCGGCGGCGTCGAGCTCTTCATACTCGGCAAGAACTTCCTCAAGGACACCAAAGTCATCTTTAAGCTGAGCCCGGAGGACAGCACGCCCCGCGATCCCACCTGGGAGTGCACCGTCCAGCCGGACAAGGAGTTCCTCCAGCAGACGCACTTGGTGTGCGTCGTGCCGCCCTACAGGCGTCACGATTTGGCCGACGGCGAGCAGGTCACCGTCAAGATGTACACGCAGTCCTCTGGCAAGATCAGCGAGGCGCACTCGTTCGTGTACACCGCTGCGGGTACGCCCGCCATCCCAACGATCGGCAAGCCCGACAACGTCGGTCTGTCGGCGTTAGCTGCCTCCGACTCCATCACTTCGGCCGATCTCGTCTCGGTCGTGCCAAACTCGATTTCACCAAACAGTACGTACAAACACGCTATAATGGACTTTTTTTCGAATTCGTATTTATGAATTATTTACCGTTTATGCAGATGCACCTGTGCCCTTCCTAAGCAGTCTACAAACGTCGCCGCTCCAATCACAGGTTTCGCCGGGAGCATCGAACGACATTCACAAGAACGACACTGGCTCGCCGTCGTCGGCTTCGGGAGCCGTGTCAACGGCCAACAACAACGACTCGGGCCGCTCCTGCATGATTTGGAGCGACGAGAACACGAGCGCGGCCCAGCAGGCCTCGAGCGACCTCATGATGCTGCCACCGCCGCAGAGCATGTCCGCCGCTACCAACGCGATGCTGGGCAGGCGCGCCTCCTCGAGCATGCAGCTCATACTGCCCGACAATATGAAAACGGAGGTGCTGGACGAGAGCAGCTCGAGCAGCCTGATCAACGAGAACAGCATGAGCGGCCTGTCGGTGCCGGTGAGCATCGCGGGCAGCCCCCTGGAGCACCTCGTCAACGACAACGCGCGCGACACCGCCCAGACAGCGGTGACCGCCGCCGCGGTGGCCGCGGCAGCGGCTGGAATGATGGGCGCTCCCAGCGGCCCCGTCGTGCCCACCAACATACAGGTCCAGGTGCAGGATCCGCTGCTGAGCGTCGTCGGTCTCATGAGAAACTCTCATTCGATCGGCTTGGTGCAGCAGCAGACCCCGTTCGCCAACTTGCATGAGTCACCTCAGGTAAACGCTTTGTCGGATATATCAGTACACTTCTATAACCATACATATGCATGCACACACACATTCATTTGGTTATACACGGGAAAATTAACGTAAACAGGGATGCTTTTCAACCGCTTTTCTCATAACTCGAATTGTGTCTCTTGTATATAGGTGAAAGTTTTGAGTCCTCACCACATCAATAGGGGCGCCAATGCTCTCATGAATAACGAGACAAATTTAGCTGCGACCATGCCGAATCCAGACGTCGTTGATTTGCGCATGAAGCACCAGCCAGAATTTAATGGTATTGGTAACGGTAATCTGGGCAAGTTCGCAGCCACTCCGGCCGATCAACCGCTGCCACCTCAGAGCGGGCATAGCATAGAAAAGTATCTGAATCAGATAGAGTCGGCTTCGAAAAAGGCCGACGTGCAGGTAATTATTTTGTGCGACTGGGGACAGAGAGCCTTGAGTTTTTGGTTTGGAGGCGGTCAACAATGGATGATTCGCGAAATGAAAATATATACGAGCATCGTTCAGAGTCGAATGTTTTATGAGAGAATTTGTAACTGCAGGTTTTGATTATCAATTAGGTAAATTTTTCGAGATGACTCGGTTTCAGTAGATTCGACCCAATAATTAATTGAATAGGTGTTGAAAAAATTGTGCAGACTATATGTTCAAAAGACACACTTGTATTTACCACCATAGGTGTAAAATAACATATTGACATCACTTACAGGACGAGACATACGTTCGAGCATCAATAATTGCCAACAACCAGCAGATCGCTCAAGCCTCGGTCAATCCGACAATCGACGACATGGTGACAGGCTCGAGCGTCAAACCGCATCAGCTGGTCAATCCGATGGGTCCGGCGGCTGCTCCCTCGAATACTCTGATGTCGAACGTAAGCGGGGTCGAGAATATCGTCCATGATCTCAACTCGCCCAACACGTCGCCGAATGCCCCTAACATGTTACTGAATAGTCTCATACCGACCTCAACTGTACAGTCTATGAGGTAAGGCGATTAGAAAATGTTGTATAAATTCGATCGATACTCGATGCATCCTCTAATTATATGGAGCATTGGTAAATATCTCCCTCGTCTAATCCTCTCAAAATTTTTTTAGCATGGAGGCAGTGTCGGTAGCAGCGGTCAGCAACGTCAGCATGCCTAATCCGCCCGCCGAAGATAGCTTGATGATGGGCTTGCCAGCCATAAGCGAAGCCTCGATCGTTACGGCTTCTGGTGCGCCGATCGTCTCGTCGTCCGTGGCTGAAGCCCAGATGAGGAACGACGAAGTGGTCAACGCAATGCAGGCGTTAGCGCAAGATTCCATCACCATGGAGCAACACGTGCAGCAGGTTTGTCATAAATATTTTTTTAATTTCCGCCGTCGCTATTGATTGTCTTTCAATCTTATTTTTATAAATTAATTATTCTTTGCTTTTCAATCGACGAAAAGGTTGAACAAGTTGTCGCTCAGGCCCAACAACAAGTTGAGCAGGTAAGCTGCAACTTGCCGTTTTTGCATGCTTACGAATGTTATTACCACCGGGTTTTGGTACATTTTTCCCACAAACGTGTTAAACTGTTCATCAAGCATGTCGATTTTAATTAATGCGCAAAATTTCTCTTCAACAGGTAGTAGCACAAGCACAGCAGCACGCGGCCGCAGTGGTCGAACAGGCCCAAGAACAGGTGGCTCAGCAGGTTGTGCAACACGTGCATGTGGTACAGCAGGCTGTAGCCGCCGTACAGTCGGCACCTACGGCCCACGTCCAAGCTACCGAGCAAGTTGTGCAGCAGGCGGTTCAGCAAGCAGTTCATCAGTCGACCCAAGAGGTCGTCCAACAGGTGCAAGTTGTACAGCAGGCCGTGCAACATGCTCAGGCAGCCCAAGTGATGCAGCAAGCCGTACAGCAGGACATCAGCTCGATGTTGGGTCAGCCCGCTGGCTTCGTCGTAGAGGCGAGCTCTGCACTGGCCAATGGCGCCGCTCAAGAGCCCAAACAGCAGCAGCTCACCGCCCACGCCGAGGCAGCCATCAGCGATGTCCTGACCAACGCGACCCAAGAGATCATTGCAGCTAACAGGCCTTTTACTGCTACCACTGCTCAGGCTGTTATGGCTACGACCAACATATTGAATAACGTCGCCACGAGGGTGAGTGTTGCGAGACTTTTTAATTTTTTTTCGCACTGTTTATGCGCTCGTTGCTGACTGTATTTTCAAAATTTCCAGAGTGCCCAGTTGATGACCGACGCAATGGGTGACTTTTTGGCGAGGTCGCCGACCAACATGGAAGATCAGAGCATGGCGCCCCCACAGCCCACCAAGATGCAGGTGGCACTCCAGACCTCGCCGGTGCAGGTGCCGATTGTGCCGATGCAGCAGTCCGCGGCTGTCAGCTCGTCGACGTCGACTTCGACGCCGATGCAGCAGAACAACGAGCCGCTGCAGCAGCAGGAGCAGGACCAGACGGTACGTCAGGCTAACGCGGCGATGGACAGGAAGCCCCCGCTACAGGGTAACAATGGTATGGAAATCATAACCGACCACGAAATACTCACTTATATCAACTCTAACTGCTTCGATCCACATAACAATATTTTCATGTGAAACGAGGCGGAAGTTTTCACGGCGAATAATATTGGCCTCATCTTACGCTAAAATTGCTTCTTAATTATCTGTCAGGCGTTAAAGCGTCGTTGAAATAAAAATGCAACAACGGCGAAAAGATACTGATGATAATACGTATAAATATTATTTTGTGCATATTTTTTTGGGAGGAGCTACAGCTGCGAATTTCAGTTCTTCTTGATTAATGAATTTGCATATATTATAATATAATTGCATTATTATAATATAATATGCATATTGCAATGATGCGATACTCGAGACGAACTTATTTCTGTGAGACTTATATTTAACAATTGAAAAGAAGCTGTTGTATAATTGTACATAATTGAATATCGACTCTTTATTAGTTTTATTTAATCTGTTTAAGTTATGAAGTATTATGAAATTATAACATATGTAATAAAATAAGACTAAGAACCTGGCGTTTGATTAACAAAAATTGAATTAAAATTTTTTTTGTTTCTTGGTGCAAAAATTTAATTTTTTTTATCGTAGAGAATTTTTTATAAAAACATTATTTATCTAGTTTTCGATATTTGTTACAGAAGAAAATTAGTTAAGAAAAACATTGATGATTGATTTATTCAAAGACTTGAAAAAAATTATTTTAAACAGACAAATTCACAAGAAGACTGAGATTCGTCACTGTATTCCTGTAAAATAAATTTAAATATGTACAAAAATATGATTTTACTAAAGATAGATTATCTTTAATAAAGTCACCCATTTTGATTCGGATATTTCAAACTGAGCATTGGATTCATTACATTGTTGTCTTCGTTTTTTTATAAATGAACTTTTTTCAAAAACGTCGTTAGAGATTATGTTATTGGACCATGATAATTATTATATAGTATATAAAAATATCCTGGCACTATATAAATATCTACGTTCAATAATTATTGATAAGCTTCTGTTAAAACAACGAATTTCAATGAAATCCTACGCCAAACTTCAAAATTAATTAACACAATTCAAATTCGAAATTAATATTGCGTTATCAACAACGGCTTAATGCAATGAAAATATGAGTGAGACAAATAAAATTTAAAAAGCTTTAAGAAAGAATTTTTCAATTAAGACTTGTACCAAGACAGACAGATACAATATGGTATGTTATCTTATAAAATTGAAATTTAATCGAAAAGTTTTGGCACTCGTTTTATCTTTTAGTTTCTAGATTCAATTAGATTATTGAAAAAAATTCATTCAAGCTTTGGATAGGCACTCGTTAAGTGTGGCTTTTAAACGAGTTGTTGAACGTATACGTAAGCTTTTCCAGATTTTGCAGATGAGATGCAGATGTATATGCAGGGCTACAATTGTTAAAAAACAATAAAAAAAGACTTTGGGGGACACAACGATGTTATTGTTGACAATTACGTGCACGTCGCAACTTGAGTAACGAAACGGGGTGCCTTGCTACTGTTTTACGACCAAAAACGCATATATACAAAGCTTTACATGTGCTTAAAAATAATTGGTCAACTTCTCTATCGAATAAAAATTATTGTGTTTACTAAATTTTTATGTAAGGTAGTATCGACTCTGGACATTGAGTTTTTCATTAATCGCAAATGATTTTTGTTATAAGTCCTGCTCATGTTCCGTATTACAGCCTAATATCTATTACATAGAGACCATTGTGTAAATTAGATTATTTTGTTATTCAGTTATACATTTTTGCTTCATTAGTTTGAGCATATATGATTATTATTAACACATGATATGCATATAAAAGTGTGTATTTGTGTGTATTATATATATATATATATACATATAATCTTTGTAAGATAATTTTAAGTTTGTTTTGATGACAAAGATTATAACAATTTTTTGTTAACTAGTATCCAGTCAAGTTAATAGTGTGATGGATGTGAACGTGTGATTGAAAGACTTCTATGTGAATTGCTGAAAATTAATGACAAAGAGAAGTGTGTAAAAAACAAACTTTCGACAGAATGGATCTTAACTCAACGTTTTTAATGTGATTTAATGGACATGAAATGAAAGGAACGATAAATATTGAACTAATATTAACATTCACATGTATAGATTAAGGAAAAATGATTTTGATTACGAGAAAAAACATTTCATCAGAATTGAAACAGTCGGACAAGTACAAGAAAAGATGCCTATTTTTTTTATGATTATTCAACAAGGAGCTGTAAACTTGTCCGGTTATATATTTTTAAGGAATATTGAAAATGAATTGAATATTATATATCTATGCAGGCATATTAAACCTAATTACACAAATAAGCACAATGGAAGTTCAGAGTACAGATTTTATCGTGATGTGAAATATAATGATAAGTAATTTGAATAACAACTTTACCTTATTTCAATTGTTTTCGATTTATTTTATAAAAGTTGAATGGTTTCATCGACACATTTTTATCTATATAAAATACTTTTTAATAGCAGCAGACATTTTCGATTTCTTTTAATACTCAAAAGAGTAATATAGCATTTAATTGGTTATTGTTATAAATTCTTTTATATGAAATAGAAAAAAAGTGTCCATATTTACTATTAGACGAATCTGTTTTATATTTATGTGAAAATGTTAAACGTTGTATGCTAATGTTTAGTTTAGCTGAAACGAGCGTTCTTCTTTTTTTTGTACTACATTACATGCATATCAATATCCAGCCATCAGTTCAAAATAAAGATTATTCTTTATCAGCATACATGAATATTATATTATTCGTATGGTTTTTGATTTCAATATGCGTTTTTGACTTGTTCATAAATTTTATACATTGCCCATTTGAGATTCCATATCCACATTTTTACATTTATTTATTTGATAAAATTGTAACATACATCTGTACATGATTGAAACTTTGTTAATTATAGTAAAAATCACTACTATGTGGAATGATATCAAACATTTTAGTGCTTTAATTATTGTTATTAATTGTATAGTATACAGTAGTCCATAAAAAAAATTGAAAAAACAATGCAACATCTAGTTCAATTCCGTAACAAAATCCATCACGAATTTAATGATCATTTGGATTGACCACTCTGCGTGACAGTACGTCAAAGAGATGACGTACTTTTCAATAACCATTTCTCGCCGTCCTGAACGACCCGATTTTCTTTAAGCAACTTTTCCAAATGATGATTGACATTCGTAGCTGCAGCAAACCACAAATTCTGTGGGGTATCCTGAAGAAGAAAAACCAACAAATTTTTTTAATACATCATGAATCTATACTGATCAGAAAATAAACCAGACCTAAAAATTATTTTTCTTTTATTAATCCCTCAAGCTTACCTTATACATTTCACTGACGATCTCCATGACGTCGCAAGGACCGGCTCTGCTGCCGAGACACTGGACGATCTGCTGCTCTCGCCTTATCCTGTTCTCGATGTAGGCCAGAACCTTGGCTCGGGGCTCGGCTACCACCGGTCCGTGGCCCGGATAAATGACGCTCGGCTCGGCGCGCAATATCCGCTCGAGCGAGCTCAGATAGTCGCGCAGATCCTCGAAGACGGCCGACGTCTCGCCGAGGACGCAGTCGCCGCTGAACAAGGCCGCCTCGTCCTCGAGCACGAGGCAGGCATGATCGGTCGTGTGCCCCGGCGTGTGCTTGACGCGCAGCGTCGCGCCCTCGATTCTGATGCTCTGCTCGTCCTGCACGCGCCAAGATTCGGTTATCAAAGTTATTTATTATTTAAGTATAGGCGCATTTTTTTAGAAGCGGCAATTGCACCTTCAAAGGATCGCAACGAGCGGCCGATTCCTCGTCGTCGGGCTGATGATCATCGTCAGGAGAACACGGAAACTTCCAGACGGTAGCGAGTGCCGATTTTCCGCCCAGGGCCTTTATCAGGTCCAGCACGGCCGGCACACCGCCGATGTGATCGTGATGCCAGTGCGTCACGACGAGATGCTCGATCGTCGCTTTTTCCTCCCTCAGGACCTGGCCCAAGATTTTCGTGTACTCGGGGGCCGTATCAACATCGCCGGAATCAATCAGTACTCGTCTGCATCGATATAATTTATAAAGTCATGCTGACTACGAGATTAATTTCTTTTTTTCGCGCAATCATGCATGTTTACTTATCGTTTGTTCTTTATCGATTCATGCCACATTGAATAATAATTTTAACTATACGTTTTAACACGAATAATTCAATGCAATTTGCAGTTATAAAAGAGACAAAGCAATTCTAATTCTAATATAATAACGAAAAGCTGAATGAAAGCTCGCTATGACAATACCTATCCTATGTCAATGTGACTGCATATATCTATACCATTTACACGCACACACACACATGTTGCTACGTACTTGCTGCCAGTACCAACGAGATAAGTATTCGTGCCCTGCAAGGTCATGGGACCAGGATTGCAGCCGAGTATCCTGATGACCCTCCCGGAGAGCCTCGTGATCAGAGGTATCGATGTCAGAGCTGTCATCTTCCTTGGCACATTCGATTTACTTGCTGTGTTTTGACGAACATCATCTCGTTTCTGCGACTCGAGTAAAGCTCGCTGATCTGTCGTCTGCAGCGCTACGCGCGATGATAAAAAAGAAATCGACTTTGCCGCGCAAGCGCACAACTGCCCGAGAATCGTCAGCTGAGTAGTCTCGTTCAGATTACATAAAGGCCTTTGCTTTATGGCGGATGTCTGGTATCCGTTGAACGACTGAATTTATTGTTACTGCTGGTTTGTTGATATAAAGAGCTGCCGGAATCATGGGTTTCGGTGACTACCCCAAGGAGTACAATCCATCCGTGCACGGACCATACGATCCTGCTCGTTATTACGGACCTCGTAAGTCATCGTTCTTATATTAGCACTTCGGTTGACGATATTTGCACGACGGTCATGAATTGAATAAATTACGTTTTTTTGCATCGATGCATCCAGTTCGATTCAGTGTTTTTATCAAGTGTTGACCATTCATGTTGTTTACGAATCTGTTTGATACTTGTTATGTCATTATGACGATTATTAGTTGAATGTGCAATCTAACCTCACAGATTGTATGTATGTCATTTCTATACCAGTTGAGGTCAACCTTGCATATTTTTTCAACAATGATCATTGAACTGTAGCAGTGAATAATAAAACGTTGAATCATTTTGTTCCAAATTTCATGTAAACATTTCTTTATTATACAGAGGACACAAAGTTCTTCGACCTGAAACTTGGTGAAGTTGGTGCCTGGTTTGGAAGACGACAGAAGACACCCCAAGCTCTGGCTGGTGCTATCTCAAGATGTTGGTGGCGTTGGCAACATAATTATGTCCACCCCAAGCGCACTGGCATTGCTCCTTTCTTCCAGTTGGCTGTCGGTGGAATGGTGTTTTTCTATGTTCTCAACTACAACCGCCTCAAGCACCATAAGAATTACAAGTATCACTAATCTGTAACTCTGTAATGATTACAAAATTTATAGAATTTAATTCAAATAAATACAATAGAGTTTACAAGTGAAGTTGTTACAAGATTCCTGTAATAATTTTAAGAATGGATTAAATTAATAAAAAAGTTTCAGTTCAATTAAGGAATTTTATTGAAAAAGATACAAGACAGTGAATTTTTGTTGAAAAGAATAAGTGCACAATTAAGTATTATTTTTTAATGACCTAGTTACTGCTTGATTTTTATTGATAATGTATATCAATATGACTTTTATTAATTTGATGGAATATGATTGATAGATGCATAAATGAAAAACAACAGTTGTGCTCATGATAGTGGAATTCACTGTTCTTTAATAAGATACTAACAAACGTGAACAACAGGTACAATCACACAATATTGGTCGAATCATAGTGTATACAATAAACTTTAATTTATTACAATTTCCAATGTTGAACGTGGATTTATTACAACGCACTTGATGGGAATTAATTATAATATAAACAATTTTTTTGAAATGCAAAATAAATCATGTCCTGGATTTATTCATAACTATTATCAGTTTTATAATTAAAATAATTGAAAAAATGCATGGAATGATTCAAACAAAAGAGCATTTTTCCATGAATTGGCTATCTATTTGAATACAAAGGAGATGATTTTTTGTGTAAATTGCTGTTGAATACAAGTGAGTTGTAGACTCACACCGTTGAACAATATAATAAATTTAGCAGAATCTATTATATTTTTGACTCTCTCAATTGTTTCTTAAGTATACAATTATTAATAATTATTTAGTACAATTTTTCATAAAAATTGAGTTTATCTCAAGCGCTTGATTTATTTTTTTGTATGATGTGTTGCTTTTTATGCGCACATTACGTAGATTGGTTTCTCTGGATGTAGCTGTATGTTTAATAATCTCTTCAAATAATTTTCTTATACATTGTCATGATTCCTGACAATGATATAATGATAATAATAATAATAATAATAATATAAATATTATTACACGTCCAATATAAATCTATGCATTTCAATGTAAAAATCACTCGAATAAGAACATGAAAATTGTTCATTTATTATGTCGATAACTGCACTTAGGACGAAATGCATTACATATCTCGAATCACATTCATAAACTGGAATTAAATTATGAGTTCTTTTTCTTCTTTTAATTTCTTGCAATAATGATTGTATCGTTCAGGATAAAAACTTTTTAGACTGGTGAAAAAAATGGCAATTTACAAATTTTTCCATTGTGTGGCTGTGTAAGTATGTGTAGTACGTATACTTTTGATTATGATGTGAGCAATATGTATATTTTATTTATCTTCCAACTTTTGCATTGAGAAATTGCGCTTTCAGTTTGGGCAATGCATAATATGTACAAATGTATAAAAAATGCACTCGTTCGAAATCGAAAGGATGACAGGTCGGGCATCGCAGTTTTATAAAAGTACACAAATACAAGTGAAAAAGCTTGGGGCATTTTTTTTGACACTGCATTCAAGATATAGTGTTCGTGCGTACAATGAAAGTTCGTTTTCAGTACTTATCGACGTACACCCCGATTTTATAAACTCTCAAGAATTTTCGACTGCAAAATACTTTTAGTGCTCGTTACGTTACACAACATGTTGGCAGTAGAAGACGTCGCTGTAAATTGCATTTTTTAGTAGTTATAATATATATCTATATATTTTTATTTATATTTGTATAATTATTATATGTAAACAATTTTTTTGGGAGCTATATTTAGATATACAAAACGTGTGGTGTGTGTGTATACGTGATATAGCTACATAACTGCGGTTTATTTTGAATTTTTTTTGGCCTCGTCTACGACATGCATATAGAATGGCTTTTTAAGCGAATTCGAGTCAAGTTTGATTCTCATATATAATATTATTATAATATACGATACACTGCACGCAGCAATTAGTTAGATTAGTTTATAGCCATTTATTAGATTCGAGGATCTTTGATTTGACTGCATCGAATTCCCTCGAAAAGCCGCTATACGCACAACGATATATTATATATTTTTTATATGCAAAGAGAAAACGCCGCTAAACGCGCCTCGATGTTAATATCATGATGAAAAAGAGTGAACAGCAACGAAGGCCCGCATCCCTATTCATTCATATCTGCTCGGTGGCCGCGCACTTGTCGTACATGGCGTCGAGCACCTGGATGAATTTGGCGTGTCGCTCCGAGGCCGTCACGGCCGAGCCCCGACTGCCCCACAGGAATCGCATCTGGAACTCGGTGCGGAAGGCGTCGAGCACGAGCTCGTCGCTGCGCAGCCCGTCGAGGGCGATCTCGGCGTTGCGTCGGAACAGCGTCAGACTCTCGGTCATTTTGCGCGACGCCTCGAGGTGCGCCCACATGATGGACAGGCCGCAGTCGGCCGCCGAGTTCTCCCAGGGCGACAGCACCGCGGCGGCCAGGGCCGATGGCGGAGTCTTGCCTGCAGTGAACAAAAATCAATGAGATAACAATTGATCAAATAAGCAATGTAATAACCGAAATTATTGAAAGATATGCAAACCTAAAACGTCGTCCTGAGTCCTCTCGTTGAGCAGGGCGATCGGCAGTATGTGTGGAATGGTCGTGTTGGGCGCCTGCGGATCGGTGCACTCGTTCATGGCTCGCAGCGTCGGCCTCAGCTTGGCCTCGAACGTGAACGCCTCGTCGGTGTGCTTCTGCCTGAGCAGATGCCAGGTACCGGCGAGTCGCTGAATCTGCGGCAGGCACAGGCCCAGCATGACGCCGCAGAAGCCGTAGAGATTGCCGAGGGCCGTCTTGGTGTCGATGGCCACCTGGATCCAGCGGCTGATCATCGCGGCGCGCTCCGCCGGCGTCTGGCAGATCAGCACCGTCACGCCCACCACGAGCTTGAGGCACTCGGTGCGCTCGATCACGTCCAGCCGGGTCTGGCGCGCGTACGGCTGGACGAGCAGCTCGAGGCCGCACTGGCCCTCCCTGACGCTCGGAGGCTCTTCCACGTAGACCTGCGAAGCATTGCGTTATTATCTTTGTTTACTTGCTATATTTCGATTATGAGATATTTGTACCTTCAAGAGCATGTCCACGTCGATTTTGGTGAGATGCTGGGCCAGTATGCGCGAGGCCGTCTCCGTGAGCATGCACGAGATGCCCCTGAGGGCCATCGCGTCGAGGGGCTTGTGCTCGCCGTTGGGCAACAGCACCGTCTGGAAGTCCGGCTCCAGTACCGAGGCTATCTCGAAGTTGGGCGTCGTCTCCATGATCTTCTTCTCGAGCTCCTCCCACTGCTTGATGTCGAGCTCGTTGAGGCCCAGGGCCTTGGCCTGCTGATAGCTGCGCAGGATGATGCCGCGCATGGCCGGCTGCATGGGCAGAGAGGCGACCGACGCCCCGGCGCCGCCGTTGTTCAGGCTGCCACCGCCGTTGCTGCTGGACTCGCTGTCGCCGGAGCCGTTGCCGCTGTCGCTGCCCGAGGCCTGGCGCGCCTTGCCGAGCGACGACGCGGGATACGGATAGGGCGGTCCGCCGCTACCCGTCGCCGGCTTCAGGTGTCTGGGCACTCGCGGTGGCTTCGGCGGAGGATCGTCCTCCAAGCCGGCCGGTATCACGACCGAGTTGTTCCTCGGCGTCTGGTAATGCGGCTCCTCGGCCGCCTCGTCCAGAAGCTGACGCAGCTGCTGTCGCTGCAGCTGCTGGAACTTGAGGGCCGGATCGGTGACCACTCGGCCGATCTTTTGTCGATCCAGCGAGTGCGAGCACGAGATCGACTGGCTCATCATCGCGTTGGAGCTGAGCTGGTGCTGGAGATGCTGACTGCTGAGGCCACCGCTCGACGTCATCATCGACGACGGCACCCGCGGCAGCGTCCTGGAGCAATTGTTGCCGCTGGCGTGCATCTGCGACGCCGCGATCTGATGCAGCGGTATCATCTGGGGCGGTGGCGGGCTCTGATAGTGCTGCTGTCCGCTGAGCGACATGCTGCGCTCCTTCTTGCGAGGCACGTGGGGCGGCGATCTGTGGCTCGTGTTGGTCGTCGCGGTGCTCGTCGACAGCGACGAGGAGGACGAGCTGGCGCTCGGGCAGAGGAGAAAGCCCGAGGCCGAGGCGAGGGGCACCTTGCGATGACGGGGCGTGACGATGCGGGCGCCGCTAGCCTGGCTGATCGGTCGCTTGCTGCCCACGTAGAAGGTGATCAGGTCCGCCACCGTGTCGAAGGCCTCGTCCTCGAAGCGATACTGCACGCGCTCGTACACCGTGTTCGGCTGCAGTATCATCTGGAAAAAATTTTCCATCTACCTAGTATCGTGCGCGCATCGAAAAAGAAGCTGGGCGAAAAAGAAAGAGGAAAATTCATCGTCTCCCGTCTCGCATAATCCATGCTCGAGATCTGTGTCTTGTGCGAGCCAAGTGTGTCACGAGAGCTTTTAAAAGCTCGAGCGTACGACGTACCGCTCATTGTGCAGCGCGTCTACTCGAATATCTCTTTACATCTTTATGCTCGCGTCGAGTTGCATAATACGCGGGTATATATAGCACGGCATCGAGAAGACCCGGAGAGATTCGAGACACAAGAGTATCATCGTGCCTGCATCAAGTACCTGCCCCTTCTATATGCGCGCTCCCCCTGTATAGATACGATCCCGCGATACGAATATAGTGATACGTCGTAATGCACATACCTTGTTGATGACAAAGTGCAGCGGCTGGCCTCTGTGCCTGACACTGAGCACGTAATTGCCCGGCTGGCTGGCGCAGTCGCGCACCAGAAAGTCGCCGTCGTTCGGTATCTCGGCCTCGGCGCCCTTCCTGCCGCCGGGCAGGGTGCTGCCGTGGTACCAGGCGTACGAGCGCAGATCGCGCGGATCGATCAGATCGAAGAGGCGCAGCTCGCGCTCCAGCAGTCGTCGCACCAGCTCTTCCGACGACTCCGCCGACTGAAAATCCAACAAAACAAAGTCGATCGATATTATTAGTATTATAATCTGTCTGCTATATAAGTCTGTGTTTTTTAAACGAGCCCGAGAATTTTTGCAATAGTCATTTTTTTATTACCGTTGCGTTGAGGCATAAAAGGAATGCGATTGGAATTGCGATCCAGAGCTCGATGCTGAATAAATATAACACGCGGCGATTGGAATCAAGAAAACGTGCAGACGCCCTTTAAAAGCTTTTTAATAGCTGCACGGCGTGGAAGCGGGAGAGAGAGAGAGAGAGCCGGAGCTGCACGAGAGATGGAAAGGATCGATTTAAAGAATTCAGAGCGCCGGCCAAGAAATCCACTCGAGTAATTTGTGCGATTGCTCTTTTTTGCGGCAGTGAATCATCTCGAGAGAGCATTTTTCACCCTCTCTTATTCCTTACTCTCGCTCAAATTAATCGAATTATTACGTGGGTTCTTTTTTTATTGATTGTTGTTATTCGAACGATTCTTCTGGACGTTCCATTGGTGCTCCGCAAAAAGCTGCAAAGTGCAGTTATTCGAGATAAGAGACTTCAGCCCGAATCATATATAGTTACCGTGTATATTTTCTATTATTAATCCCGCACTCTATTGACGATAGAGCTTCGCGCAGACAATAGTCGGGTTCCTCTGAGACAACGCCGTACACTAGCTTGTTTGTTGTCCCGTTGTCTGGAGGCTTTCGTTTTTCTAGGAAACAATGACTTCTGGCTAAATCATCTACCTCATGCAGTAGTTGCATACGATGTTTTCTAATATATCATTCGTGAAATAAGAGATACAGTCATTTTATAATTTAAATGTAACTTATTTTATCATGTAAACTTTTGTACACTTGGAGATAAAAACATTTCAAAAATAAATAATTACAGCAAAGAATCAAAGTGGTAACTATCCTTTTTTGACTAACGAATAATTAGAAATTCGATAAAATTGAACTTTTTGCCGTAAAACACGCTAACAAAAATTATCCAAATTGATATAATGGCAATCCAATAAAAAAAAGTATCTTTTCTTTCAAGATGTTTGCAATCCAACAACGTGATTTGAGTAAAAGCATTTTTAATTGTTATCAATTTTTCAAATTTTCAAATTGATATAATGGCAATCCGATAAAAAAAATTATCTTTTCTTTCAAGATCTTTGCAATGCAACAACGTGATTTGAGTAAAAGCATTTTTAATTGTTTTCAATTTTTGTAGTCACCAAATACACCTGAACTCTTGAGCGAAAAGTCAAAAAAAGGAGCTACAACATAATTGTCATCTCATTCGCATATACATCGTCACCGTTATTCTTATATAGATCCCACAAGTGCGCTGCATGTTTAAAAGATAAGCGACACTCGACATATCTCTTTCTCTTTCTCCTCGCGAGATACTTCGAGCGTTTTCTCTTCGCCAAGGTGCTAATATTCAAATTAATCACGATAATTGCGAGCGAAAAGTTTGTGTTGCGCGAGTGCTGCGTGTAAGTGTCGAAAATTAAATCCCGAGGCCTCGCGCCGTCGAAATGACTTTATAATATCTCGCGTATCGCGTTTAGTACAGTATAATGAGAAAAAAGAAGTTGGAAATCAAATGCTCGACGCCTCGAGGGTTTTCACGCCCTGTGGCGTATGATAAACACGATTGCTATATATATATTACCAGACTCGCAAATTCTAACCCGGCGTAACGTATATTACTATGCTATATAACTCGAGAGAGCTGCTTCTGGCTGATTCCACGTTTTGTCGCTGTATAATAAGAGAGCGAGAGAGACGAAGGGAGCCTTAATTGATTGTCCAAAACCGACTGCGCGAGCGAGATAATAATTAGTTTAGACGCGCCTGCTACGCTTTCTCTATACCTCTCTTTCTCTGCATTCACAAGTGTACCTCTATATATAAATGAAACGAGTTGCCTTTCAACGCCCATATCCGCGCATTATCATTCCCTTTCTGAAATCAACTCGTCAAGCCGCAGACATGAATTTTTTTTCCATGAGTTATTTTTGGTACTAGCGTATATTAATTTAATTATAATCGGTGACTGCGGAAATATTGCCAAGGTTCAATGGCAAGTTCACTTATTAATTGACTCCGGCGACCATCCAATCCCCAGCGGATATAAACTGCAGGCATACGGGTATCAAATCTGAATGACAATTTGTCGTGCGGTACGCGCTCGACCGGTGGCTTCGTGGAGTTTTCGATGAGTCTGGAGCTCTTACCCATACACTGTCGATCGTGATATTTTCTATAATATACATACCGGTGTTTGGGTAAAGATTCATTGGAATTAAAATATTTTTGAAACGAGTTAATTGCCGTGTGACTTTTTGACACGTAACGTCAACATGCCGATCGCGTCATACGTGATGAAATGTTGACTTTCACGTTTAGAAAATTATGACAGATTTTTAACGACCGCCGAGTCATACGTTCGAATGAAAGCATTGAGAGAAAAAATAGTTTGTAAAATTGTACGCACAACTAGTTTAGTATTATTTGAATTCAGGTATAATCATATGATAACAATTCGTATATACATGCAATGTACGCATTTTTTACTTTCAGCGATGTATAATGCCAAATTTTGATGTTCGTATACAGTATTGCAGTCATTTTTCATGTACTTGCACACAACTCGATCACGAAATAGGGCATATACTATAAACTCGATAAAAATATCTGCCCTCTGCACTGAGAAAATAAATAATTCAGATAGTATATGCACGCGTGTATATTACAAAGTAATATTTCGTCGATAAGCCGATCTATTGAAATTGTTTATTCATCATTTTTTATCTCGATTGATGTTACAGGACTTTTTAAAATTTTATTTTTAGTTTTTTTTATTGCGCGAGTGAAAAATTTAACTTGAACTTCGGAGAAAAAATTTTTAACGCCGGGAACTGATCGAAATTCTGTTTAGATTTCAAAGTAAAAATTATGAATTCTTTTATCGATATTAATGAAAATATTCATTTGTCAAGATATACAATCATGATCTGTTTAAGTCAAAATTAAGCTTATACCACGAATAAATTTTCTTGCTTGAATATCGCTTTGCTCGTTTTAAATTGCAAAAGCAAGTACAATGCAGTGCACATCGAACGAAAAATAATACGAACGAAATCACGAATGAAAAATCCGATTCGTTTATTGTTCGTACGTGATTGCGAGCGCTCGTCAGGTATGCAAGGGTTAGATAACAAAAAGTTCATGAATAGATATAGGAGCCGTAGTTGTAGTAGGCGGCGGCGGCGGGCGTCGAGTAGTAGTAGCAACAGTAGTAGCAGCAGTAGTAGTAGAAGTAGTAGATATATAGTATTCTCGAGTAAAGGGAAAAAGCCAACCGAAAGCACGCCCTCTGCGACACAGGCGTTGTTATTCCTTACACAAGTTCTATATACAGGCACGTCTTTTCGCACCCTTGCGTTCGCACACCTCGATAAAGAAGTCAATTGCCAAGTGCGCGCACGAGTTCGCAAAAAAGAGCAAAAAAAAAAATGCGCAAGGAGGGAATAAAGGACGTCGTTGGACTCACCACACTAGCCCTCGGGCTCGAGCAGGCCGAAACCGAGCCGCGTACGGACGCATTGGCGGTGGTCGCGTTAACGGGCATCCTGTGCCTCGTCAGCACCAGCTCTGTCGGGTCTACCGTAAGCTGCTCCTCGTCGTCGTCGGCCTCCGCGGTGGCTTCGTCGTTCGCGCCGCATCCCTTGACACGATGGCTGGTTTCGACGTCGCCGATGCTCAGGCGACGTTGAATAACAGCAGCCGACGCTACGAGCGCGGCTTTTTTTGTCGCGTTCGACTTCTCGGTGGCATCGTTGTTGTTGCTGTTGCTGCTGCCGCTTGTCGCACCGTTGCTAGCGGTCGATGCCGGCGGCGGCCCGCAGGCCCTCTGCTGCACGCAAAACGCCACTTTTAAAGCACTGCACTCCTCCCACTCGCGGCGTGGCTCACGAGTACGACGAGCTGGATTTCATTTTTTGTATTATATGCACTACGATGTACTACACTCGCGACGCACACTTTATGAATATGTAGGGCCAGCAGCAATCGCGAGAACAACGGCACACACGAGAACTCGTACGCAGCTCGAGTGTCCTGCGAGTTAGGGGTGGTTTACGACAACAAAAGCCAATAAACCCGTATACGCGTTGTACACACAGCCACCCCGCTCGCCTACCCGAACTTGTCTCTATACACGTATATAGTAGCTTTAATCGGGCGAATGCGCGCACCCCGACTGAACTTTTGTAGCATGCTATCGGCTGTGCGCTGCCGTGTGTTTTACTGCTCTCTCGTCCGCCACCGCCGCCGCCGCCGCTCGCGACGACTCTGCGCAGGCTCACGCGCACATACGCACCACCATAGACTAGCATTAAATACACACCCATGCTGGATATGTGTAGGACTACGGGATGGCTACCAGCGCGCCAGGGCCGGCCGCTCGGTTACGTACCCCACTTTGGGGCGCGTTGCATTTGATGCTCCTGCACACAGCCATATACGCACGATCACATGCATACTATCCTGTACAATGCATCGACATATAGGAAAGACCACGCGCGCGACTCTGTCTGTTCGATATATGAGCACGTCTAGCATAAGTCGGCCACCCCACGCGATTACGGCATTTTTGGCCGAAAGTATCGTATGTTTAGCTCGCTCGGAAACGTTTACCATGGATCGATCGATTTTTTCCTCCTCTTTCTAGTGGTGTAACTTAAAAAATTCTTAAAAATTGATTTTGAGGTTAGATATCGAGTTGAATGTTAAAATCGATTTATCCAAAAAATGTATCCTCCGAGTTCAATTTAAGTTGTACCAATCGAAAGAGGAGGCAAAAATCTATCGAAAACCATGTTTTCCAGGATGGAGAAATGATAAGAACTATTAAAGATATCGAGATGAATAGCGCGGGACGGCGCGCGCGGACCTGTTTTCCGTGCGCCAGCGGCGGCACACGCGCGGCGCCGAGTCTTTGTCTTTTCGACTCGCTCGTAATCGCTTAAAAAATGCTGGAAAAATAATTTTAACACGTAATTCGATAGACTTTTTCCTCATCTTTCGATTGGTAATGTTAATTTTGAGGTCAAAATTGAAATACTTGAAGAAATATTGACTTCAAAATTCAAGTCGAGTTTCGACTATGAAAAAAATTTTTGGGAATTTTTTCAACAACGCCATCAGAAAGAGAAGAAAAAAATCTATCGATTCATGTATTAACATTATTTTTCCAGCATTTTTTGAGTGAGTCGAAAAGACAAAGACAGGAAAACAGGTCCGCGCGCGCTGACCCGCGCTCATTCATCTCGATATTTTTAATAATTTTTATCATTTCTTCATCCTGGAAAACATCGTTTTCGATAGATTTTGCCTCCTCTTTCGATTGGTACAACTTAAATTGAACTCGGAGGATACATTTTTTGGATAAATCGACTTAAACATTCATGTCAAATTTTAACCTCAAAATCAATTTTTAAGAATTTTTTGAGTTACACCACTAGAAAGAGGAGGAAAAAATCGATCGATCCATGTGTTTGGATTTTTTTCTAACTCTTGGTAAACGTTTCCGAGCGAGCTAAACATACGACACTTTCGGCCAAAAATGCCGTAATCGCGCGGGGTGGCCGACTTACGCTGGACGCGCTCATATAATATACTGTTGTACTAGGCGCGGGGGTGAAATCTGGACTTGCGATCGCGCCAGGCCAATGTGCTATTATACGGAGCAGCAGCAGGCAGAATGCCCGATTAAACTCTAGCCTGTGTATTTATATAGGCACCAAGGAGACTCGATGGATATTAGTTATTTAGCGCACCAGCGAACTTTTACTTGATTATATGTGTATCAGCGCAGAAGAGAGAACCGGATCGCAATCATTTTGACAGGCTCGCTCGAACGAGCCCATCTAGTATAGGCATCGAGCGCGCATATCTAATTGTTAGTCTATCGACATGACGGACTCAAACACTCTGTACGCAGGAAATCACCATCGTACTTTTCTGCTTTTTTTTGCCCCTTTGCCTCTCTTCCATCGGAGATCGTTTGCGCGAGCTTTAATATACGTTATATTAATGACATGTGAAGAATCCATCGATCGATTTGCATGATAGTCGCTACGTTCGATGGTCGCTCGAAAAAGATTCAACCTGGCGAGGACATTCGTTGAAAGGTAATTTCGAGGAGCGCGTGTCACGCTCCGAACGTCAAGTATTTTATGGCAGACGAGAGCGTTCCTCCACGCTCATCATATAAACGAAAATTTTCAAGATCTTAAATGAAAATATTTATAGCTATTCGTCCAAAAAAATGTAGTGAGAATTATAGACTACATGATATTGTATGGTTCGTATAAAATTTTATCGAGGCGGCCAGGCAAGTAGAATCATAAGTAAAATTAAGTTTATTATGATTTTTAACAATGATGTTATTAATTATTGTATTACAAACTTACCGTGGATTTACAGTTTGAAAAATGAAAATTTTGGTTATGCTAAATAATTGTCGCAATGTATTTGATTTCATTACTATCATATCTAACCAATTAATCGAAGGCGGATTGAAACAAAAAATGTTAAATTAACTTTTAAATTGAATAATAATTTATTTATTTATAAAACAAAAAAATCAATATATTTACAATTTATATTTACATTTTATTTTTTCAATGTTCAAGTTTTTACATTTTTAGTTGCCTTTCCTTTTTAATCGATTTATTGAAGTTTGTTTTTACCGCATTTTTTGCGTAACTGTCAGTGAAAAAAATAAACCTGTCATGCTGTAGCCGGTGTATGATTACAGGTTAAAATCTATTAATACGGACAGGCAAAGTAAAAGTAATACATGTTTTAGGTAAGCTAATGTCCTTTGGCTGCGATGGCAATGGTGTAGGCTTCGATTAAACTATCGACCGTCTTTCCCTTATTTTCCTCTTTGTATTCTTCGTCTTTTGGTCTTCTGGCATCGACTTGAGCTAAGAAAGTAGCATATCTCTATGCCGCGCCTCCCTTTGCATTTCCGCTATTTCCTGTAAGCTGGTAGGTGGTATACGGTACAGGCCCTTCTTATGAAACATAACTCGGATTTTTTTTCACTTTCACTATTGCTGCTGCTGACGCTGTGATCCTTTGGTGGAACGAACACTTTGTTCTCTTCCGATGGATTACAGGTTGGACGTTCATAAGAAGGCTTTTTAATGGGATTGGAATTTGAATCGGTGCTCGCTTCACGTTTTTGTGGAGCACTTTTTTCTGCAGACGAGCTGACCTGCATCAAGTTGGTTGTTTTTCCACTTTCACTACTAATGTTGGCGCTGTGATCCTTTGGTGGAGGCGGAGCAGTAACTGTCTCTTTATTCTTCTTTACAAGAAGCGTCTCCTCTTCCTTATAGTAAGGCCGGTTTAAGTTGATCTCACTTCATAAATTTTTCTTGACATCAGATTTTCGATTTGGATAATTCGAAACAACGAAACCCAGGAAAGCGTTGGAGGCCTTTATTTCGCCCTCTTTTATGCCCTCTTCCTCTATCCTTCCTTTTAACTCTGAGCGGGGGACGGCAATGGCGAGAAAATGTATTATCCTCTCCCTCAATCGTATCTCCTTTATTGGCTTCAGAGGCGTCAAATTTTGAGCAAGCAGAAGCTGCTTGTTTTCCTGCTCGAGATCCTCATTAAAAGTCTCGCCTAAATGTTTTGAGACTAAATCAGGCATATCATCAGTTGTCGATTGTGGGCTATTCATCATGTTCTGAAATGAAAATGAATTTATTGATTAAAAATCATTAAAATATTATATTAAAAAATGGTACAAATATTATTTTCTATGTAATTTTTCGACTTGATATAAAATGTATAAATAGTTTATTAGGTGCCTAGCATGTTTATCAGCCTCGGCTGTTTAGTAGGTAAGTAAGTTTTCGTTTCAATTTGATCTATTTTTCTTTCAGCGATCCCGATCAGGTCAGTGAGATTTGTTTCTAATTTGATCTATTTTACTTTTCAGCGATCCTAATCAGGTATGTTAGTGTTTGTTTCTAATTTGATCTGTCTCGATGTACGATACGAGAAATTTTCAGTGTCTCTTATTAGGTACAGCATGACTATATAGACTTGCCCGCTAGTTGGACACATGCTAAGCGCTGCTTTGCTACTTGCTATTTTGCTCTCACTTTTCAGCTCGTTTTCTTCATACCGCTGAAAGACTGCTGCACCGGGTGTAGTTAGTATACGGAAACGTAGAGTAGTTACCTTACTCGAGCACTTTCAAAAAAGTAACCCGCGAGAGTACATAAATACGTGTTTTGTCGGAGTAAGTGTGTGCGGGTGCATGCACCGCCTACGAAGGGCGCTTATATCCGCATAGCTATATTGCGAAAAAAATTCTGAAAGCTGCGGAAAAAAGACGTGAGATAGAGAGAGAGAGAGAGAGAGAGAGAGAGAGAGAGAGAGAGAGAGAGAGAGTACGTGTGTGCCCGCGCGAGTTCGTTGACCTCTCTTTTTCTATTTCTCTTGCTCGTTGTGGAAAAGTCAGTCAGAAGGTAAAGAGTAAGCCGCAATTCTGCTACTGCTACTGTTAAAGCGCGCATATCTATATACACGGTATCATCATCCTGAAACGCGTGCACGTATGTACGTTTCTCGCGATTATATCGGAAAAAGAAAAGAAAGAAAGAGAGAGGGGGAAAGAGGAGAGACAGCAAAAGAAAAACAGCACTGTAAAGATTCGAGACTGGCCCACGCTCGTATTCTGTACTTCCTCCATACAGTCCATACAGCACGCTATATACAGAAGAGAGAACGAGAGAAATGTGTCTCTTTCTTCTGGCTGTAATGTACTCGCGGGTGACGCGCTTTCACCGTCGGTCTATTGTTCGTCATTGAGCGAGCGCGGCAAGCTTTTGTTTACGTACATGTATACGCGTGTACCTATATTATGATTTTGTGCAACGTCCTCATACTTGACTCTTATAGTCGCGTACAGTCCTCATCGTCGTCGTTGTCATATTGCGTATTGCTATAATGAGAAAAGAGACACATTCCAGGCTCAATTGCATGTGCGTGTACTGTTTATTGTAAAGGGTACATCATGCATATTATAACGTTTGTCGTGTGTACCAGCCAGGATAGCTCCGGTCGACGACAGCACGCAGATATACGCACGATTTTCACCACCGGTAGCATCGAGTCCCTTATTTTTATTGAAATATATATCGCGACTCGTGGCCGCTTAAAGAATTTCGCCTACGATTTCAGCACATCGAATGGCTATTAGTTTGTCCTTCGTAGTATGCAAATTAACTAAAATCATTGAGTATCAAAGTGAAAAATTGATACACCAAACACGTGTCCGTTTTGGCTGTTGGCTTGGCATAAAATCAAGTTGCCCAGATTACGTGTAGGCAGATAATTTTACAGCCGAGCGGCTCCTTTTTTACCTTTTTCGTCTATATAGTCTGCCTGCTGGTATCGAGCTTCTTATTCATTTCCATAGTGCTCGAGCTTATTCAACGTGTTATGTACAACGATAACAACAAGAAAAATAACGTCAAGAGAGCGTGGGCAGAGTCTCGAAGCAAAAGGCTTACTATATGCGTACACTCACACGCATAATAGGTGCATAGCAGCTGATCTTTCGTGCAAATAGAGAACTGCACACAAGCATCGCGCGAGCTTTGCTCGCGAGAGCAGGCGAAAAGGGCCAAGCCGAAGCGTGCATGGAGGCTCGTGCCCTTGCAAACGGCAGCGGTGGTGGTGGCGGTGCCAGTGGCGGCAGCAGCACCTCTTGCGTGCCCTTAGGAATTATTGATCTGAAGTCGGCGCTATACTACTGCTCTCAGGCGAGGTATACACACGCACGGGAATTCGCCGCGAGTATTATTATGGGGTTGTTGCTGCTGCCTGTCGGCTTGCGCACGTATATGGGTCAGATTCAGAATTTTTCAAATAAACCTGCGGGCGAGGTTCACGGATTTTCCTGAAATTTTGGTATGTTATAGTACATGATAAAAAAGTGCCAAAACCAAAATTTTGGACCCCCTCCCTCCTCCTACCCCCCTCCTCTCCTATAGACGTCCATTTTCTATCTATATTTTTTCTGAAGGCCTGAAGCTATTAAAAAATCTGAAAAAATTCATGAAGGTACTTTTCAACAATCCAAACAATCTTGAATTTTTTCAGATTTTTCGAGTGCTTCAGGCCTTCAGAAAAAATCATTGAAAATTTAAATTATTTTATTTTCGGTGAAATGGTTCGATGTACCAGACCGGAGTATTTTTTTCTGAATTCTGACGTCAAAAAACGATTCCTTGAATTTTTTCAGAATTTTTCATTCATGTCCATTCAGCCTAGAGCTGAAAAACCGCTTTTTTTCACGAAAATAATTTTTTTAAGGCGCTACGGAGCCTCAAAAAATCTGGAAAAATTTTTTTCTCATTTTGTTCATCAAAATACATAATCTCAAATTTTTTCAGATTTTTTAATTGAAGGCGATAGCGTCTGGAGCCGAAAAACGTTATTTTTAACAAAAAAGGTTCCTGGAACCCGATGGTTCCGGTAAAAAAATTTGAAAAAATTTTTTTTGAATTCCTTGTCAAATTTTAATAAATTTTGACCGTCGCAAAATTTCGATTGGAGCTTCCTAGCTCATTCTAGAGCATAACAAAGATTAATGCGAAATTCTGAAGACATTCATCATATTTAAATTTTTTTCAGATGTCTTCAGAATTTCGCATTAATCTTTGTTATGCTCTAGAATGAGCTAGGAAGCTCCAATCGAAATTTTGCGACGGTCAAAATTTATTAAAATTTGACAAGGAATTCAAAAAAAATTTTTTCAAATTTTTTTACCGGAACCATCGGGTTCCAGGAACCTTTTTTGTTAAAAATAACGTTTTTCGGCTCCAGACGCTATCGCCTTCAATTAAAAAATCTGAAAAAATTTGAGATTATGTATTTTGATGAACAAAATGAGAAAAAAATTTTTCCAGATTTTTTGAGGCTCCGTAGCGCCTTAAAAAAATTATTTTCGTGAAAAAAAGCGGTTTTTCAGCTCTAGGCTGAATGGACATGAATGAAAAATTCTGAAAAAATTCAAGGAATCGTTTTTTGACGTCAGAATTCAGAAAAAAATACTCCGGTCTGGTACATCGAACCATTTCACCGAAAATAAAATAATTTAAATTTTCAATGATTTTTTCTGAAGGCCTGAAGCACTCGAAAAATCTGAAAAAATTCAAGATTGTTTGGATTGTTGAAAAGTACCTTCATGAATTTTTTCAGATTTTTTAATAGCTTCAGGCCTTCAGAAAAAATATAGATAGAAAATGGACGTCTATAGGAGAGGAGGGGGGTAGGAGGAGGGAGGGGGTCCAAAATTTTGGTTTTGGCACTTTTTTATCATGTACTATAACATACCAAAATTTCAGGAAAATCCGTGAACCTCGCCCGCAGGTTTATTTGAAAAATTCTGAATCTGACCCATATATATGGCCGATTCTTTGTCAACTCAACCGGTCAAAATTTTTTTCCTGTATCTAGTACGATGAAAACATTGTTTGGGATGTCAGGAATGTACAAAAAAATTTATAGAGCGATTGGGGCCTTCTATCGCCCTTATTCAGAATTCCGTGAGCGCCGTGAGCGTATGGCCGCTGTGTATACACGTATACGCACGCCTATCATTTGAGTCTAAAAACCATAGCTTAACAATTAAGTTTTGCAAATTTTCGTTTCTTCATTTCATTAATGAAGATATAAAGATAATGTAGGACTATCGCTAACATCGAAATTCATAATTTTTAACCCTTTTACAGAGGGTTAAAAACCGCCATTTTCGCGTTTTTTTGAAATTTCTATGTTCAATATCTCGAAAAATATCAATTTTAGAGAAAAATCACAAGAGGACTTTTTTGTTTAAAATGACCCCAAAAACCTAAAAAAATTAGTTTTGGGTGGAAAATTTCAAATTGGTGCAATTTGTGTAAAGAAAATTGTTTAAAAAATTTTCCGACCATTTCCGGTTTACCAACATGCAGATTCGGATTCAGACGACCATTTTCCACAAGAAACAACGAAAATATTCCATTCGAATATTTTTTCATACGGGGGCGCTCCTGGGGTCTGGACTAGTCATTTTCATACACCAGTTGACATGATACTTGAATGTTCAGTAAAGCTTCAAATAGCTGTATCTTCGGTTCTAGAGGACTTAGAGACTTTTTACATACACCAAATTAAAGGTAATTGTCTGCTCTCTAAGTTTATGTACTCACTTTTTCGGATTAACTTTGTCTAGCACGTGTAAAATGCAGGAAACTGAAAAACAAAGAAAATGTAGTTTTATACGCGACTCAAGAGCTTGCACGTTTTATATTGTTGCTTGAGTAAAAAAGTAATAAACCCTGTACAAAGTTATATAGCCTTAAAGAGCAGAAAATTACCTTTAATTTGGTGTATGTAAAAATTTTCCAAGTCCTCTAGAACCGAAAATACAGCTATTTGAAGTTTTACTGAACATTCAAGTATCATGTCAACTGGTGTATGAAAATGACAGATTTTATGCTTTAATTCTCAGTGAAACTTCAAACAGCTGTATCTTCGGTTCTAGAGGACTCAGAGACTTTTTATATATCTCAAATTAAAGGTAATTTTCTGCTCTTTAAGTTTATGTACTTCTGTTTGAGGTTTGAGTTTGCCTAGCAAGTGTAACATGTAAAGATCTAAGGCTATACTCTGCTTTAGGGCCTTTTTTTGCACGTTTTTCGACACATATTAGTGTCTCCAGCGCAAACCAAGGCTCAAACCATTACAAAAACTTACAAGGGAGTAGTTGACATGTTGAGGAAGCTTCTTAAATAGTTATGGAAAGGAAAGTCCGGATCATACTTGAGTAGATTTAGTGTTTTATGTTTTTTTTTCGATTATTTCTATTGTAGAAGCCTCCAGAGTGCTCAGATCGCTTCGGGACCCATTTTTTCTGAAAATTTGGACAATTTACAACAAAAAACCTTGAATGCACTTTTAGTTTTGAGTCATTCTACACTGAATTTGAGCTTAATGAAATATTTGCGATCTTTGATAAATTGGGAAAAAATGCGAAAAAGGCCAACTCTGGAATTCTGAATAAGGGTGATAGAAGGCCCCAATCGCTCTATAAATTTTTTTGTACATTTCTGACATCCCAAACAATGTTTTCATCGTATTAAATACAGAAAAAAAATTTTGACCGGTTGAGTTGACAGAGAATCGGCCATATATACGTGCTACTGTAATACTCGACGTCTGCGTGCACCATCTCGCTCCGTCGGCCATGCATTGGCCCCCTTTTGTGCGCGTGCGTGCATAAACCTGTTAATAAATAAATATAGATCTAGCTTGCGTTTATTCTTCAGAGATGCTATTTTTTCTGCCACTTGCACTCCACGATATAGACCACTCTAATTCTCGTTTGAATAAGTTAACTTAGAATTAAGGGTCGAGAGAGATGTTGTTGAAGTACCTGTTAAAAAAAATCGCTTAATTTTCAGGTGGAAAATCGAGCGGGATTTGACTGGAAAACGAGCTGGATTTTTTACCTAAAATTTAGCTCAATTTTTTAATTCCCAAGAAGCCGGGAACGTATGTGTCCGCTCGCCTATCACCCCGACGACTTGGGATCGTGACACGGTCGGTCTGATGTTTTTTTAAAATTCATTTTCAATTAAAAAATTTGCAACAGCAATCCAACTAAGCTGAGACACAGAATTAATGAAGTTGAATAAGTAGATACTAGTAGCGGCAACTCTCGTTGCTAGAATGCTGAGCAAATTCAAAATACAGCTCTATTATAACAACCCAGTTACCGACACCACTGTTTCTTTGATTGAGATGAATACATCTCGTTCAAAATATCATTAGAACTATATGTCTAACTCGCGAGTAAAGCCATTTTGAGTATTTTTAAAAGCGTTAAGTTTGGGATAAAAATTTAGAAATAATATACCAATTACTTCACAAGCATACCTAATAAAAATCAATAATTGCTATTAATGGGCGCTACTATCATTTAATTTATTCTTTATCGAATATCAATGCATTTTCTAAATTACTATTCTGCGCCATTAAAAGCCTGTTTCTTACACTTTGGGTACTATAGAAGTACATATTATATTCCTTGACATTATTTGTCTACAGATTTGCAACTACAGTCGTCCCTGTTTTTACGCGGTAGTTCCGTACCAAAAAAGTACCGCGTACAAAAAATCGCGTAAAAAAAAACATTGCTCTTATGGAAAAAGGGAGGTTACATGCAAAGATGTGACAAATTTTCGATTTCCAAAACATTTTATTCAAAAATACATGTAAATGTTACTTAAGGATGTTCCCTCAGACCTGACCGACAAATTTGGGCATATGTCTAAAAAAAATCTGAAAAATTCATACGCTTTCCTTGACAAATTCTAAGACTTTTTTGTTCTTTTAAAATTTTTCGTAGAGTTGATAGTTATTGAGATAAAAAATCGCTACTGAACAATCATCTCCTAGTTTTTGAAAAGATTTTATCGATGCGTTTTTTTATAATCACACAAAATAGCGTCTTTTCGACACGCTAGCATAGGGATCCCATGTTAAAGTACCGAACTTTGATTAATTATATTTCGGAAATGGTTCGGTTAAATTTCCTGAAATTTCTCCCACATATGAAAAGTACTGTCAATAATATGTGGTTAAAATTTCAAGACCATTTATCGATAGTCATTTTTTTGTGGGAACTACCTTAAAAAAATCAGTAACGCGAGTCTGTTTAGCACGTCTCATAATATTTTTGTGTAATTCAACGTAGGCAGTCACAGCAACTTCACAATCATGCTGATTAACAATAGAATAAGCGATGATCATTGGCGCTACTCGCGAAGGAATCCGCGTATAATCAAATCAGTGCGCGTAAAAAAATTTTTTCGGTCTCAATTCTGTATCCGCGTATAATTGAAATCGCGTAAAAAAAAGCCGTGTAAAAACAGGGATGACTGTATAACGACTTGGAGAATTCTACAAAAAACATGAGACATAACTCACTTAACGGGTTGACGCACCCTGGACAAATTGAGCCAGACATCATTTCGATGCGCAATGGCCCACGGCTTCAATAAAGTTACCGGATCGCTGGTGATAAGTGACGATCACTATTCCGGTCTGCCAACATGCATATTCGGATTCAGATGACCATTGTCCACAAGAAACTACGAAAATATTCCATTGGAATAATTTTTCCTACGGGGGCGCCCCTCGGGTCTGGACTGGAAAGATTCTCTCTCTGTCTCTCTCTCTTTCTCGTTTTCTCTCCGAATGATTAAGCAGGATAACATACACGGAAAGTTAGTTCGACGAATAGATCAAGAAAATTTCATTTTAAAATGTGCCATGAATGTGAATTTATGCCATGCAGTGCTATAAATATTTTAAAATCTAAGCGATTGTGTTTATGTGTGAGAGTGCAGAACGATGTTTCTGTACGGCGAGGAATCCGAATAGAGTTACCACGACGAGAGCGGAGTTGAAGGGATCGACGACTACGATTTTTAACACGTCGATCATCTTAATAAAAAAAACGAGACTGATTGAAAAGCTTACGTGGAATGAAAGCTATTAAAGCAAAGAATAACGATACGCGTTTTTCTATTAACCTTATCCAAAAAATCGGAAGGTCCAACATCCTTTTTTCCAAGGCTTTTTCGTCTTAAAAAAAGCAATAAGCTTCGCACGGTCCATCGAATCCGATAACAACGAGACATGTCCAGAATCACTCATCAACTTCGTGATCAATACCAACTACAAGAAGAAGACGAATTTTGATAAAGACGCAATCGCACCATCGTACACGTATTGCACATGTCGCTCACTTTCTCTCCTATAGATTCAGCAGGATCGTTAAGGTAATTTACGATAGATTGTAAGGAAGTAGACAGCCAGTACAGGGTGTGGCGGTACTCCTTCCTGTTACCCTTATCCTAGACCCTAGAGCTCTACGCATAGTCTGTGACCGAAATATATCGTTGCGCCGGTGGTGGCGTAGTGAACTACAAGAACAAGACTATATTTGATAAAGACGCCATCGGACCATCAAACACGTTGCACACGTTGCAGTTTCGAAAGACTCTCTCCGAAAAACTAAGCAAAATCGTTAAGGTGAGTTACGATGGATCCAACGTAGATCATCCTGAATATTTCATTCGAATGTATTCCATAAGTATAGATTTGATGACATCGTCACGAAATTCTTCGAACGCGGGCTAGATTTCAATGGCTTTGCTCATATCGAATTCTTCAATATGCTTTAATAGACGCGTACGACCTATTGTGCTTGAGTCAACGAATATACTCACAATATATTAAAGTTTTACGTAAATAAATAATGAATTCACAGTCTCCAGAACACCTTCCTTTGTGTGTACATGTTTATAAGTGTGATATTCGCAGTGGATTGAATTTTAAGAAGAAAATAATTTAATAGCACCACACTTCATCACACTTATAAGCACGTACACACAAAGGGAGGTGGTTTAGAGACTGTTAATTTATCATTTATTTACTTAAAACTTAAATATATTGCGAGTACTTGAAAAACTCGATTACTCGATAAAATTCGAGTACTTAAATTTTCCCGACTTGACTTGAAAACTCGGGTTCTCGGAGAGCTTTATACGTAACAGGATATAGTAGTCGCTGGAGAAGTTTTGCACATAATAAAATGTTTACGTGTAGAGAAGCAAATCCGTCTCGAATATTCCGTCGTCGTAAATTTTGAACTTTTAGTTTTGATATTTACTTTTATCCTTCTTGTACCGAAAATTATAATAAATAAGTTTTCGAAAGTTATAGTCGAAAAATTTTTTAGAAAAAATCGAAATATCTCGACGTTAGTTCCGTTTGATTTTCTCGAAAAAGGTGCGTTTAAAAGTTATAAACACATTAATTGTTTAAACCACTATATCTTGTAAACTATTGAAGACATATAAAAACAACTTATTTTTATTTTATTTGTCTTTAAAAAACAAAGAGATTGACGTATATTAATTGAAAATTCGTCCACTAAAAAAAAAGTTATGCAATAATTTGTGCAAAATTCCTAGAAATACATCCTTTTTTATCTTTCAACCTCTGTAACTTGGCTCGTATTGGTACGATCGAGCTCATTGATATCTCGTTTTGAAGGTAATTATCTACACAATAATTCGGTATAGTTTTTATATCAGTATAATTTTTTATAGAGCAATTCATAACTGTTTTTAGACGTAATTTTATAACTTTGACGTACTATTAATTTGTTTTTACCCGTTTTTCCCTGAGATAAATTATTAAAATAACGTGGCAACTTAGTAAAAATAAAAGTACGTTAAAAAACGAAAATTTTAAGACATTCCAATGGGTAATCGATTAAGTAGACGCCAAGTTACAACCTTCTAAGCTTGGGCATATAATCGAGCGGGCGTTGAAAGTTAGAGCACAAGCTTAGGTAACGTGATCTACCCGTGTTACCGCGAAATTAATATTTAAATTGATAATATTATGTAAACTTATTATATTAAGATTTTATAGGTATTTCAATTGTAAAATTTGCAGCACCAAATCTTCAACAGAAGGAAATATCTTCAGAACTTAAGCACAAAACATTGTTGCTGTCGTGAAGCGGAATTGAATTTCTGCTAGTGCAATGTAAATAACACTTGTAAAAATAAAAAAAAATTAACATTTTTTTATTTTTTGGGATATGAAAAGGTATTCCCATACTCATATCTACGGCCCAACTTTGAATGAATAAGGCTCGCACGGCGTTGTGCGCGACGCAGTGGCAGTTGCTTGCCACTTTTTTGCTTTGAATGTGTGGTATTACTGGTCACATCGAGGGTACTACCATCTGATCTCTTTGGCGGAGACGCACGTATAATCTGAATCGAACTTCACTCGTGGAGTTCGTTCGATTGTACAATTGATATATATAACACATCTAATAAATCCAATAAATCCAATACGTATTGCAAGGTTACCGTTTAAAATCTCACAGTGGGGCGCTGAGTCGCTCACAGTCCTTATCGTTACTCTGCCAGTGGCAATTCCTTTCACAGCTGACTTGTTGAACTTCGTTTTTTCTTTTACAGCTTTCTTCTTCACATTGGTTTTATCTTTCACAGCTTTCTTCTTTACATTGGTTTTTTCTTTCACAACTTTTTTATTTTTTTCCTTTTTCTCTTGAATTCTTTTTGAATGCATCTTGTATCTGCTGTGGGAAAAGTACAATTTACATACAGTAAAGGTTAGGTTTATGATTAAGTTGTTTTGGGTTAGCAAATATTGAAATGTACAAAAAATCAAAATTCTCTTACCAAATAAGTAATGTAGCTGTTTCACAGAACACTCTTATTTATTAATTTAAGTTTTATAATTAATTTTAACTGCCAATACACTTAGCAAACAAACAAATCCGGACGTGAGAGATACGTGTTCCATAACGTATACAACTGCAATAATGAAGCGGTGTCTGCAGTTGGAACATTCTATTTGTGTGTTCCATAAAGGGTATACTGTCCGCAGACTAATTTTGTCCTGACAATTACTGACCGTAAATCTATCCGCAACGCATCTATGTAGGCTTCATATTTTTGGTCGAGATTTTATAGCAGCGCTGAGTTCTGTTTTATCTTGCTGTGGTGATTTTTATTCTTCACTGTTTTATCAAGATATTTATCTTCATCTTTTCATCTGCTTATACAATAATATATAATGTATCACAGTGTTTTCCAAATATCCTTCTCACACAAGCAATGTGTAAAAATTATTGCAAAAGATATAAAAAATAATTTGTATTTAAATTGGTAATATTAATTTAATGTAGAAAAAACACAGAGTAAAAGATATTCATCCAAGCAGTTTGGTGAAAGTAAATTAAAGTGAAGTGTTGAATGAATGAAGCGTTGAACGCTACAAACTTTTGATACTCTGTAAAATATTCACTAAAAGTATTTAACATACGGATGGTTATACAAGAATTAAAAATGCATCTATTAAAAGTTCTAACTAAATTATAATAAATAAAGCATTATTGGCATTATTTGCATGCACCGCCGCTGTAGCAGCCAGAGCCCAGCATGCAATACATAGTGTTATCCCCACTAACGCCGAGACCCCTGCGTGCATCCCCACTCAAACGTCGCGCACTGCTGCACTCTTCCCCGCCTCGCGGCATCAGCCAATCAGCGCGCACTCGCTTCCTATACAAGCGAGGCGCCTGACCACGCAAACCGAAGTCGTTTCTCGGCAGCCAGCCAGAGCACACTGACTCTCGTCTTCGCGTTCGCGTCGACGAGCACTCGAGAGTTTTGACCTAGGACCACTTCTCAATAGTGAACTTGGTTAAATTACAAAATACTCGCCTCATTATTTCAACATCTTTCCCCACCTTTTGACTTTTCAAACTTCCGACTCGGCCGCCAGGTGGCGCGTCACCATTGAAAAGTCGTGCCTGCAAGAGGAAAGGTCGAGTTCAGAGTACTAGTATAAGTGGCTTTCGACTAAATTCAATCAGCTTTTGACTGTTTGACTTATTACAAATGGGAATAGAAAAGTGATGAGACTTTTGTCTTTTGACTTTTAACTGTTCCACTTTACAAGTTGGACAGAAAAGTGATCGGCATTTGTGTCACTCCACTCTCACGAGTCATGTGACAGCTAAGCAGCCCGAACCGACAACGACGTCATCGTCCATCCGACCTTCCCCTCCATGACGGTCAACATCCGTCACAGCCGGTCAACATCGGTCATAGCTGGTCACCTCTGGTCACAGCCAGTCCTTCTGCACAAATCAACAGCCTGCATCAAAACTAGTCCTTCTCAGGACTAAACGTAGAGTTTGCAAAACTTGTAAACTAAGAGGCAACAAATAACATCGACCCTCTTCAGGGTCACTTGTTATATATCAGCCTGGTGACTGACAAGCGTATTTCCGCTCTGACTGACTAAGCGTGTACGATGTCGGCGAAACTCTGCAAAAACTCGCAGACTCGCTCAAATTCGTCCCCTCCACAATCCATTGTACAACAATAGAATTAGTGGCCAGTTTGGAAATCTGTTAAAGCGGAATTTTTTTTTGTATGGGTTTTTTGAAATAAAAACTTCGTTTTTATATGATTAAATAAACAATGTTATTTACACTAAAAATCAAACAAACATAATACAGGTAAACTAAACTTTCGTTTTTAAGTAAGTAGAGAACAAAAAATGTTTCTGATGAATGTTTATGGCATTCATCTCGTGTTGATGATAATCCAGAATTGGAATATCGCCTATATGGTGGATAAAACTATGTAAAAAATCGAGTTCGCTCAATAGGTCTCTTTTTTTATTGCTCAGCGATCTAAACGTACGCAGTCCCAATCCAAGTTGCCGGTGCAAAGTCACATAATCATTTCTTAGCTTTGTCCATTTTCGCTTGGCATCGTAGGCTGAAACACAGGAAAGAAAAATTACTTTATGAACAGAGATATAAAAACGAATAATCCCCGCGAAGCCGAGGTCGATTAGCACTTGCACTAGCTAGGCCTTTCTTTTTTCTCGGTTTAGGACAGCATAAGATTTTACATACCCGAAAATAGCAATATCTCGTTTAGCGCAGCGGCTGGGAAATGCTACCTTCGATTTGCCGTTGCGTAAAATAAAAATTACACAAAAAAAAAAAAAATAACGAAAAACTCACTATTCATGTTTATATGTCGGCGTCTGCTCATGTAGCTGGCTATCGCGTTATACGCCCTGTACCGACGCAAGTGATTACGATAAAATTTATGGTTATAACAATAAAGCAAAATTTTGCCCTGGGCTTGTCTAACGAAGGCCACACTGTCGCGATCCATATTTGTTTGAATTATTTTCTGTGGCGAGCTGCTAGCTGTTGTCCGTGTTGTCCGATCGACTGTTCACACACGAGTGAGCTACCGCCGTCGGCTAGTTTGATACGAATGCCGTGGTTCGCGTAGCTCTACAGCGCTACGTATTTTTTTATCGCGTAAATCACTTGTTGCAGTCGATGCGAATGCCGAACAAACGAATCCCGCGTTCGAAAATGCGACCTCGGTGTGTCTTCCACCTTACACTTACACGCGTTTTTTAACACGTGAATGTCACTCACGGCAGTTTACGTTACATTTGAAGAAAGAGATATATTTCTTACCTTATGTTTGGGCGGCATCTAATACTTTGTATACGATCCGTTAGCATCAATGACCATTTGCAACCGTCTTGGCATCGAATCGGTTAATTTTCGAAAAAAAATCGACATCGTTCCATAAATCGAACCAAGAATTGATCACCACATTATGTAGATCCTGTAGATTATGTCTGCAGTTACCTATACGGCCCCGTTCCATTCTACTTAAAACTGTAACCTCTTATCTTACCCTGACGCACCTGGTCGGTTACGTGTGTCCTTTGGGCTTGTGGATCCGTTCTGCACTTCCGGGGTCTACCTGTAAGATACATGCAATGTGGGGAGGGAAGCTCTTTACACTCACACATTCGTCAGGAATCAAAAACTCAACATTAACAATAACAACTACCTGCTTTATTCGTATTAAATAAACAATATACACGGCCTCAGAGAGTACCCGAATACCCGGTCGACGGCAGACGCAACGATTGTAGCCCTGGTGGGCGCGTCGGCTCGTACGACTCACAAATACAACGACTAAGAGCTGGGCCGCCCGACTCACCACACGATGTCGAGATCTTCTCCTGGTCCAGATCCACCCTTGGTTGTCCTTGTGGTCTGCTCGGCCGTTGGATCCACTGGTTCTCTTTCGCACACTCGGATCAACTCGTACCGGCACTCGCACTCTTATAGACATCCCCGAGGATGTCGCGCTCAACTCGCACACTTGAGCTCCGTTCGCTCTCAAAGCAAATCTTCGACTCGCTCTTCTGTTCATATACACACTCTAGTATCTTAACGTATACGCATGTTTATGTTCTATTCTTTCACACTTGGCACTCATATGAAATCAGATTCAAAATACCAATGTTAATAAAGATTCTTATAACTAACTATACACTCGGCAAGTCGACGATGGTTCGTCAGGGCGGCCCAACAGATAATGCCAGTTCCGGCATTACAAAACATTCTCAATGTAATTGAGATCTGGGACTTCGGAGGTGAGGTAAACGTTGTAGTTTCGGATGGGCTTCGTACCACTCCCCATGCCAGATCTATGAACCGCACTATTATCTTCGATGATATATATAGGATCCTCGTCGGGATAACGTTTAATCGTACGTGGCGTTTGTATAAAAAAGTTGGAGGATAAAATTAGACCGAGAACTTGAAGACGGCATTGAAGCAGTAGATCGTCGGGTGTTCAATCGACGTCCCTATCGTTTGAATAATGAAGATTTGCAAATGGTGGTCAACGAGATGATAGCTAATCCATTTCAACCAGTCTGTCACCTTCCTCGTAAGCTTTTTTTTTTTATATATTAAAATGTGTTTACCCCATAGGAGCATTTACACTAGCTTTATTTATTACAAAAATACATATTTTTAGTTACATATAATACATAGTTTAGTTCAGTTTACACAGGCATGCTCACGAAATGAGCCGAAAACACACTCAAATCAAGGCGAGCACAAACTCACACCTTTACATTGCACTTTGTCAAAAAACTACAGACAGCGATACAAGCATCCAGTCGGGGACCTGAAATTATACATTCAATATTTAGCGGAGGAGCGAGTTTTAATTTGTAGAGCTCTCTCAGTAAATCAGTTCTCTCGCGTTCATAATGACTGCAGTTCCAAATCGCATGATTCATGGTCTGCTCTTCAAAGCCACAAATGCATCCAGGATTGCCTATTATGTTTTTGCGGTGGAGTGATTCGGCGAGGCTGTGATGGTTTGAGCGCATGCGATTTATTGTGACAATGATCGACCTCGGGAGACGTTTGTGGTTGAACCAGGGGGTTTTAAGGGGAGGCTCTCATGAGACTCGATCAAAAAATCGATTTTTTTTTTTTTGCTTACTTAGATAGCAAATGTCCCGTAGAATACACCCCCGAAACCCTTTTTATCAAAATCGATTTAGTTAAAAAATTATAGGCAAAAAACCGAAGCTGTCTTTTTACGAGGGAACGATGTATGTATGTATGTACATTCACTTTCTAAAACTTTAAACGCGTTTTTCTCGAAACTATGTTTTCTGAATCGGGCGGCAACATATCTCGAAAAGTACTGCACTTAGAGATACGCTTTTTTTTTATTTTAAAGCTAATTAAATTGTCTGGAGGTTGAACCTATAAAATTTTAAATTTTTTCATAATTATTACTTTTTACAGCCTTTAAAAGAGCCAAAAAAGGGCAAAAAAAAGAAATTTTTTTTCCGAAGTCCGCCATTTTATCAATTTTTAATTTTTTTGCAATTATTTAGGTTCAACCTCCAGCAAATGTCATCTAGTTTAAGAGGAACTTCGCATTTTTTGTTTCGTGCAAAAACTGAAGGCGCTAGCTTGCCGCCCGTTGAGGTACCTTTTTTTTAACACGACCTCCATCAAACGCTGCTAGGCGATAAATAATTCGATATTTTAGTCTGAAAAAATTTGTAAATATAGTTGAATATACATACTTTATAAGTACAAAAAAAATTTGACTGCATTATTCACTTCCTTCCACGAAAAAAAAATCACGAAAAACATGTCATTTTTGAGGCGCTAGATGAGAGCCTCCCCTTAAGCGAAGAATTCATGAAATCAAAGTAGTATTTCCCCTTGATAGAGGCATCCTCAAGATTTTTGTTTAGTGTGCTATTGTATGATTGGGCCTTAGCCAGTTCGAAGGTATCCGTGAATGGGATAAGGACATTGGAGCCAGCTGGACCCCCGGTGCCCTTTTTCGCAAAGGCGTCGACCCGCTCATTACCAGTTATGCCTATATGAGATGGAATCCAGACTAGTTTAATAAAGTTATATGGGTTTTTTATTTTAAAGGATTCGTGCTTTGCTTTTATTTCAAAAAGAATGTGGTTTGAGTTTATGCTAATCAAAGGAGCGCTAAGACTTTTTAGAACACTTAGAGAGTCGCAAAATATCAAGAAGTTTGCATTGACATGTGATAAAGCGAAGGTCATAGCTTCGCTCAAAGCAATACATTCTGCTGTGAATATTGATGAGGTTGGGGGTAGGCTTTTTATGCATTGCCAGCTCGCTGACGGACAGAGGCAAGCCACACCGGTAAAAGGAGCATCCGCTATCCTGCTGCCATTCGTATAAATGGCGATTGCCCCGTGCTCTTCGACGAATTTGTCCAGAGTCTGGTCAGGAAGAGATTTGGATCTAATAGATGTTCCAAAGCTCAGATCTACTAGAAATGGTTGGATGGCAGTGGTGTAACTATTGGTGTATAAATTAAAGTGATCAGCGGAGAAAATAGGAAAGTTTGAAAAATTCAATTATGTGCTTTGCAAACGGACTGTACCCAGGGTTGTTTTTGAACTTATTGTAGAAATTTGACATTGTGGCAAATGATTCTGAGCTGCTGCTGCTAGATATTTTGGAAAGATATCGGGAGCATAAAAAGGTTGCCCGATCGCGAATAGACGTTAATTTTGTGTCGGCAACGAGCACGTTGGTTGGCGTGCTCATCCTGTATCCCATGGCAGCTCTGACAGCTGCGAACTGAATTTTTTCGAGCTTATAAGCCAGATTTGCTTTTTTGGGAAAGTAAATGAAAATGCCGTAATCGATGACAGATCTAATGTAGCTCTTATATATTAAAAGAAGAGTTTCAGGGTGAGACCCCCACCAGGTTCCGGCCAAATATTTGATGATGTTCAGGGAAGCCATACATCTCTTAAGGATGTGTGTAATGTGTCTGTCAAAAGTTAATTTATGATCGAGAATTATGCCTAGGAACCTTTTGTTTTCTACTGATTTAAGGGGGGGGGGGGGGGGGGGGGGGAGCTTTTACATTAGGGATGTGTAAAAGCTGTGNATATAGTAAATCGAATTGATCTATAAATCATACACATAATTAATAGTTATTTGAAGAATATTCAGTTAAATTTTCAGCCCAAAATACTGAAAAATAAGGTGGCTACAGCAAATTTTCACATGCAACGTAAAAAAAATCCGGTGGACACCATCACTCAAAATCTACTCGACCGATCAACTTCATATTTCATACACTATTCAAGTAGATGATATATGAGGTAATGAAGTCGAGATATTTTAAATTTTTGCATTTTTTAATGCTTTTTACGAACAAGTACTATGAATTTTTGCCTTCATTTTGTCAAAAAAGTCATTTTTTTCATTTCAAAATGATGCCAAAAACTCAAAAATCATTTTAAACGAAATACCTCGACGTCATTACCTCATAATTTATGTAGATAAATAGTGAGAAAAATTTGGAAAGAATCGGTCGAGTAGATTTTCAGTTACAGTGTCCACCGCAATCGATCTTTTTTTTTCAGTTTTGTGAGAAAATTTGCTGTAGTTAGCTTATTTTTCACTATTTTCAGCTGAAAATTTAACTGAATGTTCTTCAAATAACCATTTATAATGCATATAATTTATAGATAAATTCATTTTACTATGTGCTTAAAAAAAATTATTAAAATGCAGCTCGAAAACCATCGAACAAGACCCTACCCCCCCCTTAATNCCCCCCCCCCCCCCCCCCCCCCTTAATACTATGGGTTTTAATTTTAATTTGTTTATGACCGGGTTTGAAGTTGGAGTTGTGGAAGTGCATGAATTTTGATTTCTTTGGTGCGATACTAAGGCCAATATTTGTAATATTTGAGTCGAGTGTATAAATGGCCTCCTCGAGAGTGGCAAGTTTATTTGAGTGGGGGTCTGATTTGTTGTAGATGGCAACATCATCAGCGAAACAGGATGCAAAGACGTCTGGAGGTAGATTGTCTGTAATTGAAGCGGCATATATCGCGTACAGTAAGGGGCTGAGGACTGCACCCTGTGGCAAACCCTTGTAAGCCACTGTACAGTCTTTCTTATTTGAGTCTGTGAAGATAAAACGTTCAGCTGTGGCAAATTTCACGAAGCTCACTACCCGCAGAGAGGCGCCCTTCGTGGCTAGCTTCTGCATTAACAAGTCGATATTAATGTTATCGAATGCGCCTTCTATGTCTACAAAAGCAGCATAGACCTCAAGGCCCTCCTTGAACGCGGATTCGATGGTGACAGTTAGATTGGCCAAATTGTCATACCAAGAATTGCCTTTCCGAAAACCATGCTGGGAGCTTAGAAGCCACTTTTCGCTCTCAGCCCACCACTGCAGCCTTCCTTTAAGCATCGTCTCAAAAAAAAATAAAAAACAGCATTCTAAATATAAAAGCCCCTCACCTATCTGACTACCTGCAGCCGGACTCGAACATTTCTTCAGCCTTGGACAAAATCACTCCCCCGTGGGCTCCTACCGACCCGAGTTACATGCCTGACTCCCAGCGGAATGATTTTCCAGACTCACACTTCACTTTTCTAGAACTCAACATCGATCAAGAACAAAAAAACGACAGATCAGCTCCAGGTCTGGATGGAATCAGCTTTGAAATCCTCAAGAAACTCCCGATGAACTATAAGCTTTTATTGCTCGATCTTTTCAATCAAATGTTTTCGCAAAGCACATTCCCTAATGCATGGAGAGAGGTGTATGTCCATTTCATCAGAAAAGCCGAGGGCAGGGGCTACCGCCCTATTTCGCTGACGTCTTGTTCCTGCAAGCTTCCTCGTAAGCTTAATATCAATGTGCACGAATCAACGTTACGAAAAAGTTTAAGTAAAAGGGCAAACATCACGTGCTGCAGGCCATGTAACAAGGCAGAAATTTGTTTGAACCACGAGATGAAGAGATTAGATTATGCAATGCAGTATCGAGATTGGACCACAGAACAATGGTGGAAAGTTATTTGCGTAGACGAGAAGGTGTTTTCTAGCAATATAGACGGTAAGATTCGTTTGTTTTTTTTTTTTTGTTGTAACCTTGATGACTTTAACAGTATTATTTTAAATATTATCATGCATATGACGTATTGACCGGTAACTGCACTCGCGCGGGGCATATTTTAATGTATTGCAAATTTTCAAGCTCGCTGTGTCCAGTGCATATGGGTCCGGTCGCTGACGACACGAACTCTGAGATTTTTTTGTATATTGCGGCCTAGGAAAGTTATTTACTATTTACAACTTTTTCTTTTATTTATTTCAGGAAGACGCTTTGTTTGGAGACCCCCACGCGTTAAGGAGGCTCGAGCGCGTGTAGCTGTCCTGCATTCGTGCGCTCTACGCGTCGTGCCTCTTGCATCTACGCATTGACCGCGATTGCGTCGCGCCTAGTGCGCACGTCTGCTACGGTTATAGTGTTTATACTTTATACATAGTCGAACACGTAGGTAATTATCTACGCGTGTCTACGTTAGATAATGCATTTATTTATAGATGTTCCATAATCGTATACACTGTTCCATAATTAGGTGCCAGGAAACCGCAGAAAAATGTTTATAAGAAATGGTCACCCGCGCCTGAGGTGGTCTCTTGTTCGTTTAACTCTATGGGCCTTAGAGGTCATTTTAAAAATACATTTTATATTAAAAATCTTATTTTAAAATCGAAAAAGTTACGAATAAAATTCAGTGATAAGTCTTAAAACCAGTTGAAGACCGGCTATCACTTTTTAAGGCCCCTTTATTCTTTGCAAAAACGTCAAATTCGGGCATCTAAAAGTAGGTGATAAATGGTTTCAAAAATTCCAAAAAATGTATGCTTATTCTTTGACTAATTCCAAAACCTCAATATTTATTGCTTACAAATGACAAAGTAATATTGTTGAAAAAATCACTCGACAGAATGCGCGCTGAACAAAACAAAACAGTCGACGTGACAAGAACTGTACCGAGCTGCATAATTGTAAGTAACGCCATAAGCATTGTAAAGTAGCATGCCTATGAGCAGCTATAGAGCGGTAGGTATGTGCGTTATCAACTTGCCTGTTACGCCGTAAATCGGAGGATCACTAAAAATTGTGACCTTAGGTCCAATATAACTGGGAAGCGCGCCTTTAAAGCCTGGGTTTGACCCCAATAGCTTAAAGTTCATGTTTTGAAAGGATGGTTAGTTTATGAATAATAGTTCATTATTTACAAGGGTGACAGTACTGAATGGACCGCACGTTTTGTAGGGATTGGAAAAATGGGATAACTCGGGTAATGAATGAGTGTATAGGCTTTGATTAACCCATTAACACGCAAAAGTGCAATTTTGTGCATGAATTTTCCGTTGTAAAAAAATGATACATAAAGTTAAAATATTTTCTTGAAAATCCATACCCAGGGGTTTTTGGGTATGCTCTTTCAGTATCCGGTGTTATTTTTGCGACAAATAAACATTATCATCGTTTATTTTGCCATTAAAAACAAAAAACGTGATTTTTTGACTCAAAATTTTTTTTCAAAGTCGATTTTCTACCTTGCCTTGCCTTCGGAGGGTTCCCATAACACCAGAAATCGTGCACTTTTTCTCTGAACCTTCAAAAAAAGCGCTGCCGCGATTTTTATCTAGCCCCTATATTTCAAAAATGGCGAATTTATACCGAGCAGCGGTATAAAAATTCACTCATCTTTTACTCAGAACCTATTTTACATGCGCTAAATATGAACTCAAAAGTACAATTTGGAGTGTAAAAACTTATTTGAAATCGTTTAGAGAATACGTGTGAATTTTTTCAGAATTTTTCAGACCACTTTGAAAATTTTGCAAAATACGACCATTTCCCGGCCTGTCGAAAAAATCCAAAATGTTCCAAAAAAAAATCTGAAAAATTCTGAAAAAATTATTAAAAAATTCTAAAAAAAATTCACATGTGTTTTTCGAACAAATTTGAACACTTTTCATTATATGACTTTCTTTCATAAAGTCAATAATTTACAAATAAAAAATAAGGCAATTTTCATATCGCTGCTCGGTATAAATTCGCCATTTTAGAAATATAGCAGCTAGATAAAAATCGCGGCAGCGCATTTTTCGAAGGTTCAGAGAAAAAGTGCACGATTTCTGGTGTTATGGGAGCCTTCGAAGGTAAGGCAAGGTAGAAAATCGACTTTGAAAAAAAATTTTGAATCAAAAAATTACGTTTTTTGTTTTTAATGGCAAAATAAACGATGATAATGTTTATTTATCGCAAAAATAACACCGGATACTGAAATAGCATACTCAAAAACCCCTGGGTATGGATTTTTAAGAAAATATTTTAACTTTATCTATAATTTTTTTACAAAGAAAAATTCATGCACAAAATTGCACTTTTGCGCGTTAATGGGTTAATGGTGAAATCCCAGCAGCCTACGCAACGCCTGAGTCAAACGAATCTGTGAATGTTACTTTAGTAACTAGGTCTAATAAATAACTAGATCTAGTGAACTTTACTCAAAACTAGGCAATGAGTGCATTGGTACTGAGGACCTATGCTGCTCGTTAGACTGCCTTAATTCGACTGAGTATTGAGACTGATTCTTGCCTCTGAGGAGGCCCGTATTTATACACTTTCTGCGGAGTGACCAAAAGTGGGGACGAGCAACCGTCGTGTTGGACCGTTCCGCGGGCGTTCTTAGCAAACTGACTTTATTGATTTTGCTTAATAACTATTACAATGAACAAAATATTAACTTAAAATTATGATACTAAATTTCGCTATGGTGTTATAAGTGTTTTAATATGAAATATTATACAGTGCAGTGAAATATACAGTGGTGAACGACTTGTGTAAAAAATGTCGTCATCTAATAAATAAATAAAGTTCTGTTTACAATAATGTTTTTTGATAGAAGTGTTGTAAATGTGTTTTGATGTGAATAAGTTAAATAAAATAAAATGATCCAATTAATATTCTAGGCTGTAACATCGTTGTAAATATTGATAGAAATAGTGGCATATATTGTACTCGCCATGTGAATGCACATAGTGATCTTTAAGTTCCAAATTTAATTATTAATATAAATGTTTGTGATTTTATTTTTATATTTTTTGATAGCTTGTTTTATTTAGCATCGTTTAATTTTATTGTTATGTACCTATTATTAATTTTAATATTATTGATAAAAGAGTAAAACCGATGGTAATTATGGTAAGTTAGATTATGATAATGTAGTATGGTAAGGAATGGTAAAGAATGGTAAAACAACGGTACCGGCGCAGGCTTAGCTGTTTTGATTAGGACTTTCGATGCGTTGGCGCCTTATTCAAAAAAGAGACGTAGATAGCTATATGTAGGATGTCACAAAATGAAACAGAGAGGCACGAGTCGGGTTACACTGTACTTACGGGTTGTATTTCGCTCCCAAGGCTCAAAGCGCTAAACAGATTAATATGTTTTTTCCTTCCAGTAGGTCTAATGCATTGTGAATGACGATATTTGAAACAAACTTCATTTTCATCGATTAATCGTAAAGCTTGCGACTGTGATTTGATCACAGTACTTCATGTACTTCATTCAAGCTCTAAAAATGAAGATCGAAAAATTACGAGCAAGAATTGACGAGAAATGTGTATATAATAGTTTTTGGGTAAGTACATTTTTATCAACGAAGAGAAACAATTTCTTCCTAACCGACACAGTAGTAGTAAGGAATAATGATTTTTTTTGCCAACTTATTTTAATTTGTTGAGATTAAAAAAAAGGCATAAAACAATACTTTATAAGTCAAAAATAAATTATAAAAGTATTTTTTGAAATTAAGTTTTATTTAAAATTAACAGTTAAAACTTCCGGAGTTACAAAAACACGCGAATAAACTTCCTGAAAAGTATAAGTGCTCACGAGCCTGGTACAGATCTTAATATTTTAGTAAATAAAATATTTCACTATTATGAACTGACATAGCATATTTAGGCCACGCTATTTTTCTCTTTGAGCTATTGCTGGTTGAACATTGTAATTAAATGAATTATCGTTTGTTTCGTCAAACATCGACTCAAAATTTGCTGAAATACAAGCTCGACAAACTTAGTTACGAATACAGAAACATTTGATAGTTGTACAATTTCTATTCAATTAACTGCACATATATTAGTACGAATCAACTTACAATTTATTCTAATGTCTATTTTTCATCAATACCTTAATCATCGTTATTGATTATATGCGTTCTTTCGCTGTGCGTTTATGTTTTTCTTTTTTTAATTCTCATCCTATCATTAAAGTTACAAAGTTGAGCAAAAATTCTTTACACTTGTTTCATAATTTGAAACATTATCCATTGCAAAATATGATTTTAAGAGTTCAAAAATATTTACGAGCAGCCACTCGCTATATCTGACAAGTTTGTTGTGCTCATTTTAATTTCACTGGGCATGTTTTTTTTCCATTTTACGAACATTTAAATGATTTTTAGTGAAAATGGGTAAGAGTGGGTTTGGTTTATCCTGTAATTCTTATGTACTAAACAGTCAATTGCGTTGGCGTGTTTAGGAAAAGTCTAAACATTGATACATGTGTACTCCGAGAAATAAGTTTCAATAATCATGGACACGACAGCGTCATGAAATTTTCTCATTTCTCGAAATACTAATTTTCTTAGCGCTAAACGTTATGAATACTAGTGAGGCTTTCATAACAATGTTTCTTCGTTTTCAATAAGTATTAGCGGCATACAGCTTCAGGCTTTGCATTAGTGATTTTATTCGGGTATACAATGGACCAATTTTGATTGAATATATTGACCAGTTGTTTCATGTTTAATAGTTGTAGTGGTCGTTTAATTTAGTAATACGTACTTAACCCATTGACCACGGGCAAATTTTTGTTTTAATTATAATTCATTGCCGTTAGGTAGAATTAATTTATAGTCTAGTTGAAAAATGGTGAAGTAATTTTTTACTCAATTATGTTTTTATACTCGAGACTCGATTGATTATTCTCAAGATTATTTTTCTAACAATTATTTTTATTAATATTTATTCATATTGCTAATAAAATATGAAATATTCACTTGTATAATTGAACGGCGCATGAATTTCTAGTTAGATTTGGTTCCAGTTGTTAAGTCAAAATCAGGTCATAATTTATAATCCAATTGTATGGGTTGTAGTTTGATTGACAACAAAACGAGTAATCTGTCTGTGCTTGCGTCAGCATCACTTAAGAATCTTATATATTATTTCTTACTACTAAAACTGTTTGGATAAAAAAAAGTCGTTCAATTATGATTCAACCTCTTCTTGTTATTTTTCAAAGTTTAAAGAGAAGTTTATTAAAGGTTTCATCTGTACTTTCACTGAAGATTGAAATATCAAATAGTTTAAATGTATTTTTTTTTCTTCCTTCATTCAAAATATATTCATCTTGCATTACTTTCAAGTGACTTCATAGTATTTAAATTTTTACCAAATAACCCAATAGAAATGTGACAACTGCACATACTTAAGAAGAATAATAATTTTCTTAAAATATGCAAGCAACCATAATTATTCAAATATTAGTGTTATGTTCAATAAATTTTTTCAGCTCCGTAAATTTATACACAATTCAACAAGAGGAAAAACATACAATCGTTAATATTGGATAATTATAATCCAATCGAATTTACAAAAGGGTATCCAAATGATTTTATAAAAATAAAAACATTTTTGATCGGTTTTTTGAATAACACCAATATTGCGAACAATAATTTTTTCATAGACAGTTCATTTCAAGTTCACCCTGAGTTCGCGCCAATCGCGTCTCATTTAGAAGCAGTAAAAATGAATCGCTATTATATCTAGACTTATGAGCGAGATGTAGAAGCGTAACGAATTTTTCAACAATCCAATTACGGAAACTGCAGTTAAATACTTAACTGTAACAAAATTCAAGATTGTTGAATTTGCAAGTTCTGCAAGCCTCAAGAGCTTTCGAGTATGCACTGCATGTGTACATGTTAAATACTTGAGTTGTGTGTATGTCGTATATTTCCGAGCTTGCGATGACTCTACAACTTGATAAAAACAACAAACCTCACCTCGATAGCGGGAAAGGGGACGGGAAAGAGAGGATGAAACGTGCGTCTAGCGCAGCTAGTGGGTGCACCTTGTATACGCGTACAGTACACAAATTTACATACAGCTTTAGTCTCGCGTGGACAAAGTACACATACATTGTAGATTGTTCATACAGGTATACAAGGAGATATAATTGTACGAAAAGCAACAAGGAGCTTAAACAGATGGCGCAATGTTTATAGCCATCTATGTCGCATGCATATAAGGCCTCTTTTGTTTGCACACAGGCTCTCTTTCTCTCTCTCTCTCTCTCTCTCTCTCTCTCTCTTACTTACTCTCTATCACTTTCCGATTCAGTTCTTCGGGACGAAGGTGTTACTGCTGCTAGTTCGGGTATACATGCATGTTGACGTGTGTATCGTAATAATAACCAGAGGTCATGTGCGCTCGTTTTCTAGAAGTGGTTATAAACAAACACATGCGTACGCACATACATCGACACATGCTAGTATGGTTGCTACACTCGATCTGTAGCATATATACATCGGCCCGCGAGTCATATGTATATTGTATCATATGGATAGATATATTTATATATTTATAATATAGATTGTGGAGCAAGTATGTGCAGATTTAGAGTAGTAGACAAGCCGAGCCGTGCATCATTTCTGATACGAACATGGGTGTGCTCGCGCTGAGGCCACCGTCCGATTGCTCGTGATACTTGGTCTCGCCGTACTCGCCGGTACCGCAGTACTTTTCCTGATAGCCGCAGTCGAAGTATCGCGACTAAAAAAAAGTTCGAGATGAAAACATAATTCTTCTTTTATTTTTCATTACGAGTACGATGAAATTTATTTACCTGACAATCGAGGCACCTACAGTTGTCGCTCATTTTGCAAGTGATGCCCCACTGCTTGGCCATGGCACGATAAAATTCCTTGCTCGACTTGTACACGATTTCTTGACTCTTCTGTGGCTTGGGCGGCTTTTTCTTGTGTTTTTTCTTGGTCTCCGGAGGCGGTGCCTCAACCTCGCCGTTGCTGCTTTCCTCGATTGCGTCTTCTTCCTCGGCTAAAGATCTCTGGAGTCTCGTCTGCGTATAAAACAAAGCGACACGTAATCGGTTATATGGCCATTTAAATCGCTAACTCCAAACGTTGTGTAAAATGTGTGAAGTCGAACGAGGTCGATGCCGTGTGACAAAGGTAAATATAACGAATGTACGATTAATGGAAAAATGAGGCGAGCAAACGAACCCTGAGCTCACGTACTTCCTCCAGTACCCGTTCGTAGGAGGGTGGCGGTGACGAGGCGGGCATCGTCGAGTCCTGCAAGCTCGCGTAATTATTACCGTCGTGCTGCGTCTGGGACTGAGGCGGCGTCGGCAGAGCCATGAGATCGCCGCTGCCGCTCTCGACGCTCTCCGAGCTACCCAGCAGATGACGATGGTGCCGGGGCGGCGTCTGCTCGGCCGGCGCGCAGCACTCCTCGACCTCGATGCTGTTGCTGTGGCTGCCACCGGCGCTGCAGCCGCTGTCGCCGCTGCGCGACTTGCCCATTTTCGAGAAACGAATCTTGAACGGTGCCATACTTTATGCGAGTGGAAATTGATTCTGCGCAAAAGAAAAAAAGATCTTAAGCGAGTCTGATGATTTTTGTGACGAGTAAACCTTTTGTCACGAAAAAACCTTTTGTCACGTAATAATGTTCAGTTGTTCAATCGGATGAAAATAATTAGATTGTGAAATAATGTACTGATCATTCAGCTCATTACGTATTATATTATTGGTAAAAGAACATTTACAAACGTATCTTTTCTCCACAATATATCTCGCTTGTGCTTACAAAGAGAAATTGATGCATAACGAAATAGATCCCCAATTTATCATCAAAAGTAAAATCAAAAATTCCTTGTTGGCAAACAAAAAGCTTTGAAATTAAAACTTTTGCAAGCTCGCTATAAACTTTCACAAAGTTTCAGCGACTAATTAACCGATAAACATTCGATATGAATTTTTTAAAGCAGAAATCTAACTCGAATAATCGGATCAAAAGTTAGTAGAAACAATAGCACAAATTGTTAAATCATGCGGCGCACTCAGCTTTAAAAGCTCGTTTAAACATGATAAAATATTTGATTAGAATTCTTCGAAATTTATTTAAAAAAATCAATCGTAAAAGGTTAATAAAAGGCCATAATGTTCATCTGAATGAAATTCTTGTGCTATTGAATACTATGACTGATATACATGCTGGTTTCGACAGAAAATTGGTTACGCGTGTACACATTCTTATCGCGAACAATGCTGATATTTTTTTACCCTACAAGTATTCTTTGCAAAATTGCATTCATGCAGCTTAGACTGGTGCAACAAAACATACGACGAACTGAAGGGATACGTACGGAAGAGCCGCTATTATAATCACGCTCTTGTTTACGAGAGCCTCTTCGCGCATTCACTCTTATTCGCATAGTCGAGTCCTGCACACATCTCTCAACAATGTACTGTCGTGCACGACTATACATATATATCTGCTCGAAATCCCCTCTGAAGCTTTATACACTCGTACGTGCAAATTTTTCTGTACGAAATGTATATCTGTATCCTAAATACATTGTCGCGTCGTCGTGGAAACGACCAGAGATAGGTTTCCGCTAGGATATATATTATCAAACCAGAATCTCGTCGGGGCTGGCGGCGGCTGCTGCTGCTGCCACCGCTGCTTTGTACATCGACCCAGTGGCCGACTTTCAGATATGCTACCGGAGTATTATAATCGTGTCACTAGCGCGTCAAAATAAATTATCTGCCTGTCTCCATAGATGCGAGCTCTCGAGATCCGACAACATTTTTCTTATCCTTCTTTTTCTGACACGATCGTCAATGTCATTGTCGCAATTATGAGAATAATCAAAATGTTCTTTCATAACATGAGTAACTATATTGCCGAAACCAAGTTTGAGATATAACGACAAACAAAGCTTATACTATTGTAATGAACCGTGCGTGTTAACTATACGCTCGAGCACATGGAGAAAAAGATAGATAGGGAGAGAGAGAGAGAGATGAAGAGAGAAAAACGTTTACACTCGACGCACAGAGCTTGAAAGTGCAAGCAAAGTATCTCATCAAAACTTGTTAGGGAAGACTTGATAAAAGGTATAAACTACATGTTCTACGTAGAACTGGCTGCGCTGGGCAGGCACAACAACCTTGTATCTTATACGTTTCATCGAGTTACTAAACTCTGACCTATTTTTTCGCCTCTTCTGGTACGCATCGCAACTATATCTATGTACATGCATTTACTTTTATTATATGTAATCATTTTCTCCGCGTAGTAAAGCTGAGCCAGACCCCGATATGCCATTTTCCGAAAGTGCGTTTCAATTTTTTTTTTTTTTTGCAAAAATTCTATGATCAGAGCGAGAGGGGAGCCACCTCGAATTCGGAGGATGCTCTCCTTTATTTTTTGCTTTGTCCTAATAATGAAGGAGTTGAATTCACACAAAAAAAGAGGGAGTGCTTTTCTTGGGCAAAACGGCTGCCTCGAAAGAAAACGGGTCAAGTTGCATGGACGTGCTGCAATACATGTAAAGAATGGCTTGCTTACTTATGATTTGAGTCGAAACAATTCCGATTGTTCAACTATATGTTTGTAACAATGCTCGCAAACATGACGACGAGAGAAACAAGTTTTCAACAAGTTTCAAATGAGAATCAAAATCGTCGAGGACACACGAGGAGCTTATAAATTAAGTCGAATCGACGCAATTAAAAGATTATAATTATGCACACTCTTTGAAGTGCTCCTCGCTGCGGTAGAGATGCGTATGCGATGAATTTTTAAAAAAACTCTCGTCACTATGTCATATATTCGTGTCTAAAGACCTTGGCCAAATTACCAATGTTGAAGTGTAACTTTCTCGGGTATAAATTTCAGGGAAAATCCGTACCTAAGCTTTTCGCGTACATATTATACATGTACAAACGATGATGCTCGCGTATGTATACGTATACGGACGCTAATTATTGCACAAACAACTTTTTTGAAGTTGACAGCGTGTAGGGCTCACATGTGCCAGTATCGCCAAGCTTAGGGAGAGCAAAAAGTTACCGAGAAAGACGCATGGCCACCGTCTTTGGGGTGAGCTTTTCATGTAACGCCGTGTTCATTATGTTCGATGTCACGAAGAAAGCAAAATATAAAGTTTCTTGCTAAAGGACTGCAGAACAAAGGCTGAAAATTATATACACATGCAACGTTTTAATTTTCTCAGCTCAGCTACGCGATGCTTGGCGCTCACAGCCCCGGTCTTTCGACGTTTAATAGTGGACTCGCGCATTGGCCCCTTTGTAAGATATACATGTATATCAGGCGGAATCAGCTATTGACGCTTGGATCCGTATCGGTAGTCTTTCGTAAACGTCCTGGTATCGCGCCGTCCCAGTTTTTTTCGCACCTACTTTTCATTTTTTTTTTTGCAATTTAAATTTAGAGCTTATATTTTATTACGATCTGCATTCAAAGTAGGATTATTATTATTGATGTAAATGTTAATATAATGCGACACGTATGTCAATCAATTTTATCGATTGATTTCTCTTTACCGGGTTCTATGCATTTACTTTTTTACAGCTTTCGATTTACGAGAGATACCGAACTATTTCAGGATTAATACGTGGTTTCAAGTGATATTGCACATTTCAATGTAGCACGTGAACGTGTATACGCAAAGAGTAACAGCTCTACTTTGTATGAAGAATAATTTCGCACGTGTCAACTTGGCAGAGCTATATCAAATTGATCTAGCTGCTGTGAGCTGTATATTGACTTTTTTAAGTCAACAGTAATATTTAAAATTCTTAGTTTATTACATTTCTAAATTTACTTTATTTTTTTCATTGAGCGAGTAAAACAAGGAGATCAAAAAACAGCGAAAAAATATTAACACACAGAGTGCAATTATGCACTCTGAAATAATGACGAATGACGCCAGAGACTTTAATTTCAGTAGTGAAAAATTTGAGAAAATAAATCCAATTAGCCAATATAGATCATTAGCATTATATTACAAATTTTGCAGAGCATTGCACGAGGGGGNGGGGGGGGGGGGGGGGGAAAGGTCGCGCGGCCAGTGATTGGCCAAGATATGCCGTGGGCTCGCTATTTTGATTCGAAACAATAGACGTGCCTTCAAAGTACAGCTATTGCACGCTCGCCCCTGGATCATTCAACTGAAAAACAGAAGCTTTATCCCCAATGTATAATCGTTAAAATAATAATCAAGCCGTGGAATGCTTGAGTTGAAGTAGTAAAAGCTTTCGCGAGGGCGCCCACACGTATAAATGAAAAAGGTATGCGGGACATTACATGAGCATGTAATAGAGCAATGATTCGCATATGCAGTAGGTCATACGCCTGAAAAAATGTTCTGGAAAAAATCCTTGTGGGACAGGTCGAGTGTGAAGATCCGCTCTCTATCTCTGTCTCACCGTTTCAGAGATGAATAGTGAGGCATCTAGTCAAAGAGGATTATATCGATAATATTCCTCGGCTTTTTTCGTATAGATACTCGTCGTCGTCGTCGTCGTCGTCGTCGTCGTCTTACTTCTTACGCCGCTCATATAAAATGAAATATATTTGTTGGAAATTAACAATCTCGCGCATCATATTTCGACGATCTTATGCTCGACACGTGCTATCGTATTTTATTATATTTATGAAAATATTCGATGACGTCTTACAAAGAAAAAGTGGAGTCGTCGTAACAAATTCTTGGTTTGCATTTATATTACTTTTCTTTTATTTTTATACAAGACACGTCGTTGCACTTATTGTATCTCACATCATGCAATGATTTATTTATCATTTTTTTCTCCACGAGAGCCCGAGGCTACACTCAAGCTTTAACTTTGATACTTTTCTCGAGCTGCACCAGCAGCAGTAGCGGCATCAGCGGAAGCGGCGTCCACGAGTGTATATGTGTGTATGTAAACAAAACGAGCATAAGAAGTTGACAACATACTCACATCGATTACCTATAAAGGCTTTTTAGCGCGTTCGTGTTATAGAGAAAACAAAGACTCGAAGCGAATCATCGCGATGCATTTGCTATCCAATTGGTCCTTGAACACTTGAGTCACTGTACAGCGTAATTCTCTTTCGCGCTCGAGCAACTAAAGCTGTGAACTGCACTTGTTCGAGCTTGATCCATCTTGCTTAATTTAAAGCTATTCATTATTGCGAATATGAACAACGCGAGGCTCGAGCGAGCAACTATGCACCCACACATACACCCAATATATGTCTATGTATATATAATGCAGAATACCTTCTGACACGTATTTACAGAGTTAATGGACCAGTCTGAAAGTATAAAAGTAAAGTGAATGTACTGCGTGGGGGTAGTAAACAAAATCGGTTATTGAAATTTTGTAACAAATTACTAAGCTGTCGCGAACAAACAGCACACCGAGAAGTATATAACTATGATTACACGACTTGTTGACAGGTGCAGAGTATATCTGCAACAAGCGAGCCGTTATACTCCACCTGCAACACAGCAAAAGCTGGCTCCCAAGCGAAAACTCGGGAATCGCAAAATAAATTACAATAAACGTGCATCGAAATACACGATCCCAACGAAGTCAAAATGAATTTTTTCATTCATCCAAAATCGCTAGACTAAAGGTGGGCACGTACAGTCTCATAAAAAATATCGATCGTGAAACATAAAGGCGACGGCCGGCACCCTAACGATATATATACGCTCGAAAATGTCACACCTACTCATACGCATACACGCACATACGCGCGCGCACTCGTGCATACGCATACACGTATTTTACTCATATACACCCTCGTCCGTTAATTTTTTCGACCGTTACTATAAAAGAAACTGCAGTAATTACTAGGCTTTGCCATAGGCCAAAATGCAAAGAATATTCAGATTTACTTACTGTTGTCTGCTGATACAGAATGGGTAAACGGAGAGGCTTGACCCTCCAACGAATATTCACTTTTTTGTTAAATCGAAAATCCAAAGCAATTGCGAGCAGAAGCGTGCAGAGTCGAGGATAGTCCAGCGTCGTAATCGTCGTCGTCGAGAAAAGCCCAGGAGATAGGACGACTCGGCACTGCTGTTTTGCAGCAGCTATAGACGAGGAGGCAGATATATGGCACGACGAAGCTGCTGCTGCTGCTGCCTGTTATGCGCAGCGACGTAAAATCCTCGGCGGCGCTGCTCGAGCTTTAAAGCCGACCACACGTATAGCGATGCCGCGCGGCCATCTTGGAAAAAGCTCCCACCCGCTACGACGATGACGACGACGACGACGACGCTGGGTTATAGTAATGCGCTCCGAGCGAGGTACGGTACGTACGACAGATAGGCGCAGTGCGATATCGCTGCAAGTGGCTCCAGTCCGACAGCAGCGTCGACTCGCCGTACCATCGGATGTATACCTACCCCCTATCGATCATTTTCCTCCGCCTATATAGTTCACGGTTCGCAAGCCTCCGAGTCGCCTACTCTGTTCTATATATCTCTCCAATTATTTCTCTTTCTTATTATTCGCTCTCTCGTATATGCCCTTAGGCTATTTACTGTTTAAGTTCTGTAATTTTTCGTACATGGCCTTTACAGTAGTTTGGGCTTTATTATATATACACATTTTTTGCGCGTGGGCTCGATCGCTAAAGTAAATCGAACGCGTTTTTGGGAAATCTTAGAAGCTATTCAAGGTGATATTATAAGAAATTTTCATACTTTTCTAAGTGTCCCTTGAACATAATATATGTTATTAGACCATCTTAAATAAAAATGATTAGAGTTTAGAATTATATTTAATAAAATACTGAATACTCTTAAAACTATCGTAACACTTTAAAACAAATAAACTTACTAAATATGATGGTGACATAATACTGATCTTTACGAACTCATTTTTATAAATTGAAATTTTAAGTTTGTTTCATACTTACTTGATCTTGAGGGCTTGGTAAACGTAATATTCCACTCCTTCATAATTTGTGAAACACTCGAAGACCCTCGATTATAATCTCTATTAGCAAGGAATATGACTTCCAATAATGATTTAATGCGTCAATAATAATTATATAAAAGATCTTTTTCTATCTTGTTTGAGGTGAGTATTCAAAATTTGGAAAGACTTACCTTTATAATCAACATTAAGTATACAAGGACATATTTTCTTACCTGTAACTCAGAAGTGGAGTGTTACAATCTCTCTTTTCACAAATAAAGTAGTGGAATATCTCAAATCTGAGTGTCAGCGGTGGAACACATCCAAGCGCAAAAACTAAATAACGACACAAAGCAATGTTACTTACACTAGTTACAGATATTTGTCTAAAATTTACTGGTTCGTCCCATGACATTCGGGGTATAAGTTATTTTCGAATTCATCGCAAAGTTTTCTTGAAGGATTCATAAAGGAGAAATTGTATGCGACTAAAGGTAAGTATATGAAAATCTATAAAATTGCAACTTTTCTCTGAGGGAACCTTTCGTGAAAAAAGAGAGAAAAATAACGCCCTAAATCAGAAAAATTTCATCTCACTCTCCGCTACCTATTTCCTCCAAGTACTGCTAATACTACTTTGTTGAAAGAGCATAGAAAATGCGAAAAGTTTAGGAGAAGATAGTTTTACGGTGAAAAGAGATTGTGATAAATCGAGAAAAAGCGAATTACTTGTTTTAATATTAAGCAAAAAAATTTTTCACTTTTCCTTGGTATCAGCAGTAAAGTAGTAAAAGAAAAACTTCTTTGTGATATCATCACAGTGTAACGTAGAAAAATGTACGCCCTTGATTTAATGCGCCACATGCACTCGCTCGATCGAACCTTTTTTGAAAAAATTGGCCGACGCAATTATACAACTATATTGTACAACTTTCCCGGATTTATATGATCAAATTAAAAATGCCCGGGTTTTGAAGTAAAAGCAAAAGTTTCACCGCTTTTAAAACGGTAGATGGGGAAAAATTGAATCAACTTGAAGTTCGGTGTCGTGAAATCATTTATTATTTTCCCGTTCATTCGCGCCCAGATAAAAAGTTTTTGACTATCCTTTCACACTAAAAATAAGTAGTTTGTCATTCTCCTGTCTTTACCCTGAGTTTTATAACTTTGTTAACGATAAGAAACTTCGGTTTTGCGAGAGTATTAGTTTTATTTCATTCATGTTTTAGCCACCAGCAGATATTTTTCGTGGAAGATGCATAATGCTTTGAGTCACTTGATGATACTCTATATTGGAAAAATAATGCTTAAATTATTGGTAATCTGTTTCAGCTAAAAGCGGTTGATAGAGATTTTTTCATTTCATGAATATTTTGCGCAATATCAAGAAAATTTTTCTACCGGGTTTCAATTCAAACAATGAATATCAAGAATTTTCCATATAATTTTCTAATAATTTCAACTTTAAAGAAGTGAAAGAGATTTGTAATATTATTCGTAACTATCAATTAAAAACGAAATTAACCGCATGCTTTATATTATAACATACTACAATTCCTTTCCACGAACGATTTATGTTCCAAACTATTTAGCTACTACAAAGTTGTTGCAGGTATAAAGGTTTTAAAAAGATTTAAACTGATCCATCGATTTGACGGAAAATAAGATAATCGGATTCGGCGCTCGCGCAGTTGGTATCGAAAATTCGCTAATGACGAAAAAGTTTTAATTCCCTAAATTCCCAATGAAGGATTCATGACTCTCTTTGAGGTGAACACGTTGCTTTGTACTGTTTGAAATCACACTCGATTTCAAGAATTTTTTCCTCTTTTTTCAAGTTTCAAGTTATATAGTTGAAAATTTTGCTTTAAAAAACTCAAATGACGATTAATGTCTTCCAGTTATAATATTTTTAATATAACTTTGCGTCAAAATCACAGAGAGAAAATACTGCCCCGGGACTTTGCTCAACTAAGTGAGAAAAAAATAAACGGAGTTAATGCAAACTTTTATTTCAAATAATCTGGTTATAGACAAAAAGGAGAAAAAAAAAGATGAAAAATAAACAAGCGTGCCCGTATAACAGTATAGGAGAAGAGCCAACGGGGCAAATTGAATGTCAAAACATCTGTCACCTCAGCGGCGGAATGGCTAATAGAAAGGCAGTCAGGCAGTCATGATTATTCGTCGTGCTAATGCAATTTTCTTGTTTTGCCCGCCCGCCCGTTTCACTGTATATGCATCGCCGAACGGAGCAGAAAAGTGTACGGTTGGAATAAATAACGATTGGAATCAAGCTCTACGGACAGAGAGTAGGAGAGAGAAAGAGAGCTTCCACGGATTTTCTGCAGCGCTGCTTGCGCTCCTACAACTCGTGTATCTAATGAATAGTCAGGAACCCCCACGCGCTATTTATAGTCAATCATTTTTGAAAATGAAAGAATGAAAAAAAACGTACCATCAAGATTTTTTGCCTCATTGCCTACACGTCTGCTGATCAACAGTAATTTCAAGATTTCTACTCGGTTTATAAAGAAAAAAAAAATGAAATTTAATTACTAACTTGAGAACGAAAAACTCACCCGAGTTCTTCAGTCTCGTTAATTGTATCAATGTCTATATGAGATTAAGCGCAGCGTGTGTCTAGTGGCAGCAACAAACATGGACCGTCGAGGGAGGTCGAGGCTCGAGTTTTATCCACGCAAGTGGATGAGAATTTCACAACTATAAAATCAAATAAAATTTCCACAACCGAACGTGAAACAGTCACGTCTACGTACGATGTGTACATAGCAACGAAAGAAATAATTTCAAAGTAATTAGGATAACGGACAAATTATACGACGTTTCAAAATTAACTCGAACTCACTCTCCGCTCTCCTTCTCGTTCTAGCATTTATTAAAATGTGAATGGGTTAATAAGAGCCGCTATAAGCCGACTACTTTCAACATCATTACGAATGTAGACGCAATTAGAAGAAAAACCTCATTAGTAAAATGAAATACATGGTCTTTGACAATATTTCCCGCGAAATGCTGACGCTATGCGGAGCAGAGGAATCAAACTGTACATTTTGCAAAACATTGCTAGCCACGAGAGTTTACAAGTCGCCCACGCAACTTACTTGCTCATTCATGGGGAAAAAATACTGTCTTTTTTGTTTAAATAACTGTATGGCAAAATGGCTGCATAAATCGTTAATCAAAAGCCACAAATACAAAGATCGATAAAAAATCCCAGAGGTCATGGTATTTTCAAGTTAATCCGACTTTGTTGGTATTATTAAAAAATACTGCGTAGAAAAAAATCCAATCGAGGGTATTTTGGTTATCGAAAAGCTCGCGCTTATATGTGTTACACACAATTGTAACCCACGCACGCCTACGTCGTTTATTATCATTATTACTACATCGTACAGATGAGAAGGATCTCGTTAAGAGTCGCGGGGGCTGATTTTTCAAAGGGCTTCGGTTTGTGTAATCTGAGCCAAGCTTTCTGGCAGCTCAAGTTCGCGCGGGCACATGTAGCGCCGGAGACATGTCTTCTGCTACTGGCAAAGTGAAAATTAACCGCGGTCGACGAGGTTCGCTCGAGAGTTGGAAGCGGATTCCGTCGCCGCACACGTCTCTCAATTAAAACGTCCGCAAGAGGCGAAGAGTGGCGAGATGCAACTTTGAGACCAAAGGTACTTAGCTCATTTGCCAAGTACGTATATAAGATCCCTTTCTCGCGTCGCGTGTATGTTTCTCGTAAGTCGTAGGTTGGTTTGCAAGCTCGAGCTTGACGTCTCCGACTTTTGAGCTTGCGCTGCACGCGTCATCGCGGACAACAGACGACGCGAACTCGACTTGGGAATTACGAAATCCTGCGGACTCTCTTTGGAGAAGGATCGAATGAATGAATGAATGAAGGAAAAACGATGTCGTACAATGTACATGCTCTCGAGGCAGCGCGTGCGCGCGCGTCTGCTTCGCAGCAGCAGGCAGCAGCGCTGGCGACAATCAAACAAGTGTCCGAAAGATCTCTTCGTCTCTGTGGCCAAAAGCTCGAGCTTCTGCTACTACTTTCTCCTCTCCCTCTCTCTTTCTGTAGTTCGCGCTCGCTCTCTTTCTTTGTATGTGTACGCGTGCGTGTAGATAACGGCGCGCTTGCGCAGCCAAAGGAATCTGCGCCCCAATCCATAACACACTTCTCTCGACAGCGGCGACGGCGGCTGCAGCAGCAGCCCTAGCTACTATGCTGCTGCACTACTATGCCACCCACAACTGTAAAGCTTTACCTATACAAACGTGTATTATCGTGTGCGCGCGCTACTATCAACGCTCGCTTGCATTTCGTGTGGATGTGTTTGTGTGCGATGGGCCACGAGCTTGCGAGCGAGCGCCTCCTGGCGTACATACACACATTTATGCTTGCGTGTATGCGTGAACTCGGCCGGTTCGTCCCGCGCGTAATGTGCACTCTGCTCGTGCTGCACGGTGTCAGCCGAGTTCAGTACGCCTCGTGCGCTCACGTGCCAAAGCATCGCTCAAAGGTGTCTCTCCCTCACTCGATCTCTGTTACTCACTATCTATCTATCTGTATTTATTTGTTCGATCAACTGAAATATATGAATTGATAATATATCATCGTCTGTTTTTCGGGTTTTCGTACATGTGCGAGTGTGTGCATTTTTTTGTGTTTTTCTTTATTTTCAGATTTTGTTATTAGTTGTTTTGATTCTTCTATTCATTTAAATTCCACAATGAAATTCTCAGGTTCATTCAATTTTTCATCATTCAATGTTTTTCACTCACAAAGTTGGTGAAACTTTTCATTTTACTTGAAATTTGTAGTAGATTTTTATCATCAAAACAAATTTCTTTTCTATTTTCGCACAACGAAAAATTTCAATCACGTGTTTTTTTGACCTACAACTTTGAATTCGCATCGCCCGCGCCCCGAGAAGTGCCAATGTTCGTGTTTATAATCGTATGCCATCGACACGCCCGCGATAAAATGTACCCGCCACGAGAAGCTAGCATATCGTGCATCATATCTATAGTGAACGGAAACAAACTTTACGCTCCAAATTACGCTGACCCTAAATAGTCAGTGACATATACGCACGATACGTTTTGCCTCGCCGTGAAAATTGAAATGGCTCGGCTTACTGCACTCGTTGCGCGTGTGTGTCTCGATTGTAAATTCTATTCGCCCACTAAAGTTTCGCACTTATATTGTTGTTGTCGCATCTCTCTCGTCTATGTTAAATTAATTTACATTCGTTATATTATTCTCAATTATTTTCATCTCGATGTTTTGTAATTAAATATCACATTTGTTTTTACTTTTTTTTATCATATTTATTGTTTTCTATTAAAAAAATTTATCAAATATGTTTGCGCGTCAGCTGGGAGTTGCCGAGTGCATTTTGATGCCTTTCCTTGCATTAGCATTTTTCGCCATGGAACTTTTTTGCAATGCAAATAATACATCGATCTTGCAAAGTCATCTCATCACTCACCATCAATCTTGATTTTTGTCTTGCAGTGCAGAAGAAGAGATCCGAGGGAAAAAAGTCAGCTGAGAGAGCGATGTTCGATGTTGCTCTTGTCTACGTTACCGAACGGACGCATTAAATCACAGGTCAGTCACAAAAATTTTCTCGTTACATATGGTTCAATTTTGATAGAAACTTTTATTCGCACATGAGTCATTTTTAAAGCTTGTTGAAAAACGAAGTTTATAAAAATTGCGACCATTTGAGACCTATTTGGTACAGTTTTTTATATCTTTTTTTTTGTTGATAAACTTATAATGTATTTTTTTCTACTTGAGTATGCTCCGGTCAACCGTGCAAACAGAGATTTCCAATGAAGCGATAAAATTGTCCAATACTGCAAAAGTACTTTGACGTGCTTTTAAAGGTATAATGAATGTAGTGTTAGTAAACAAATTATAGCCTACTTATAAGGAGGGCGACAGTAAATTAAAAAAAAAACACACTTTCATAAAGTTGTTTGTTTTATTCTCAATTAGGAAGAAAAATTAATTTATTTTTCACTCACTTTTTAAGACAAGAGACTTAGTTGTTCAAAGATGTCTAGGATTATGATAAAGTGCACTTTCAACTCTAATAATGATTCAAACTTCCCTCTATAAAAGGGATACAAAAGCACTTTGTAGCAGAATTTTTCTTACGAAATATCAATTCAAGTTTTTACTGCGCAACAAGCATTGTTGCTGTTTGTGCGAGTTACAATTCAAGTAATTTATTTTCCCTTCTTTCCATCAAATGAATACCGTGAATAGCCCCCTTCCTCGTGAAATTCGAGAGTCCCAGCTCAAGCTATCCCCCCTGGATTGTTATCGTAAATTAAATATGCTTTGTAAATTAAATTCCGAATGGCGCGTAATTGAATTACCGTTCCACGTGTGCTTAGACAATGAATAACAAGGCAAATGAGCTATTGGTATTCTTTTGCGATGGAATAACGGAATATTTCCGATGAGCGCGTGCAGGCACTCAGAGAGAGAGAGAGAGAGAGAGAGAGAGGGTGCACATTCGAGATGCAATACGATGCTTTCAAATTAAAAGACGGGACTGCGAGCTCTCGTTCAGTTTCAAAGTTTCAAAAGAAAAATTCGTAAGTAGCTTGTTAGAGAGTAATATGGGGAAAGAGAGAGGAAAATTGGAAAAAATTCTTGTGTTTCTTCGATTTTTCCAGCGTGCTTCGTCGTTTTGTTACATAGCTCACTCCATTCCTACCGTTTATTACCTCTGTCTCGAGTCATTTGCATGAATCGGATGGTTGCGTGATTTTTTCGGTCCAATATTTTAGAGAACTATTCTTTTTATGCAATAGCGACGATTACGGCTTCGCCATCTACTAAACGAGAAAAAATCAACTAACGAAATGTATGAAAAACAATCGAAAAATATTTTCTCGTTAGAAACCAATACTCAAGAGAGCGCGTAGTAATTCCTTGGAAAGCCGGAGGTATTTTTTTAACGCGTTAAACACCTTTTGAAAAGTTGAGCTGGCGTATTAGTTCAAAGTCTCACGTGTCACAGACACAAACAGTAGCAGCAGCAGAGGAAAAAGCGCAGACGAGCGCGAGCAAGCAAAAACCCGGGGACAGGTGTGCTGCTGCTGCTGCTTGATGCCTGCGTCGCGAGCGTGGCTCGACGCGACGTTATATATAGGTAACGCCAAACAATGCACTAGAGCGACGACGACGTCGTGTTAAGAGACATTAATTCTTGTCAACGACTATTACGTTAGTTATTTATTTACTTTTTCTTTTGTTTCGTCCTGACTTATCGTATTTCAATATTTTATTTCATGAAATTCTTTCGTGTTCTTTAATGAGTTGGATAGCTGTTTTTTATGTGCAGTATAGAAGGATGCGAAAAACCAGAATGAAATTTTGCTCGTCATATATATTTTTTGCGTTACTTTTAGGTCAAATTGCGAAAGTACAGAACCGCGACCAAAAGTCGCAACTCGAAGCAAGAAGTTAAATAAACGCCAAAAACAGTGCTCTTTCATGTAATTTATATAAAAGTTATAAAGGCAAGGCATCTGTGCGCGCGCGTCTTGTCGTGGCTACTTTTCAAACTGCGTAACTCACCTCTTAAAGCCATATACGTACATGTAGTACGTATATCTAGTTGAAAAGTCGATGGCTGCGAATGAAATTTCAAATATCTTGAAAAGGAGGGAGGAAAAAAAAATTACTTCAACGATTGCTCTTTTTTCTCCCTCGAAAAATTCTACGCGAAATGTCTTTCAGAATAAGAGCATGAGGTAGTAGCTGTGTGACGCGTATAATATATACGCCACAGTACACATACAGTGGTCGAGCTCGCGCAATAATCCAAGTCGTAAAACTCGGACTATTTTCCAGAGAGTCGAACTTTGAACGAGAGTCTCTGTCTCTCTTTCTCTCTCTATACTTTTTTTTCTCCTTTTCCTCCTCACTCTGTACCGCAGACTTACGCATTCGAGTCGTAATCTTCCTCCCGAGTTTTTATTGCCTCGTTTATTTAACATCTGCTATGCGAGAGAAAGAGGGAAAAAAGTCTGTGTGCGTCGACGTGCCGCTACTGCTGCACACGAAAGAGAGATAGAGAGCATAGCATAGGTCTATCGGCGCGTATATACGGTTTACATATAATTTCATTAAAGGCAGTAATAACGTCTAGTTGCAGCACTAAAATGAAGAATAACAAGTGAAATTTGCCGAGAATTAAATGGACTCGTGAATCGCGAATAAAGACATTACGTTATAACCTGCTATTGAAAGTAATAATTTTTCATTTCAAAGCTTTTAGAGATACTTCGAAGGAAGAAAGGGGGGGGGGCGAAGAAAAGTAATACGGCGTTGAGCGAAACTTTCGTAGCAAATCTGCTTTTAATTTAAGAACGAGACTTTTTTTCACGCAACAGAGGGCGAGAGATAGAGAGAGAGGAGGGAGAGAGCGCCGGGAAAAGAACTTCGCGAAGATTAATTTCTATATTCGAAATAAGCGATGATGATTTCTTTCCTACGCTTCGAATGATTCTCCTCTCTTTTATGAGTGCGGGAGCCTAGAACGTAAGGCGCAAAGTACGCGTACTATGTATAAAGTATTATATACGTGTATTATTGCGAAAAAGGGAAATCCTTAAAATTTGCGCACGCGAGAGTCGAGGGAAGACTTTCAGTCGCTCTCGTGCGAAAGGCTGAGCATCCACTGCTGCACAATACAATGCTAATCCTCGGCTGTCAGTTCTATATTGCAACTGGAGTGTATATGCGCGTGTGTGTGCTCCTGTGTAGGTGTACTTAGCAGCTCGCAGCGGACTATATATTTGACACTTTATTACTTATATTCGGCCTCTGGCCCGATGAGATAGGTATGTACATCACCATATATGCGCGCTCAAATTCATAAAGTTTAAGCCGTACACGTTGCTAGTTTGCTGCAGATTTACGTAAGAAACGTATTCCGACGTCGGGATGTCGTGCACGGAAAAAAGGAGTACGAGCAAGCGAGTGGGAAAACTTATGTGGACTACAACTATAATGTCCCGCAAAAGTGTATAAAGAACGATGAAACTATAGTACTTATTATTGATCTCATACTAATAGGGAATTTTTTTGCCACTTGCGAGCTTACAATAAGCCATCTATTAATATAATCAAAAACCTATAATCAAACCTTGATTAGGATCAATCTTGTTACAATTCAAAACCAATTTTAAAAAATTAATATTTTAAACCTCTGAAATTTTATCAAAAGTTTTCAAATTTTTATCAATTTTGTACTTCAACATATTTCATATTCATACTCATTGAACACTAATTGATTTTCGGTTTGTGTGCTGCATCGAGCACCAATAATCTTTGCAACGAAATGATTTTTCTCGACAAAGTGCTATTGCTGTTGCTTAATTCTACTGTGACTATATATTGGAAAGCCTCAGGCAGCGCATTAAAGAAAGACAAAAGCTCCGATACACAATGACTTAATCAACCACGTGTGTTATTATGTATACACGTGTAGGTGTTTGCGTGTACCGCTCGAAGGAAAGTTGTCTAATGATGACAGCCTCATTGGCATAGCTCAATCATTATACGTTATATATGGCAGGGATTCGCGCGGCGCACGTGGGGCCGAGAACGAATGCGAATTAATACATGACGTTGGCCGTGTGCGCTCGCGAGAAGAAAATCGAGAAGAAGCACGGCACAGAGAGAAAATCCGGGCGAAACTCATTAAACAGTTTTAATCGAGTGACCGGAGGGAACGAGATGCGCAAAAGCTCGAGCTTATAGCGTGTTATAGTCGTCCGAGCTCTCGTTGTGAGCTAAAAGATGAAGGAGAGAGAAAGAACACCGTCGGATCGTCCATGAGAGTTTCGAAGCGATTTTGCGAAAGACCCGCAAGTTAACGAATTTGTGAGCGCTACGTATATGAAATTCCTACGAAGTCATGACTTTTTTTCTTCTTTCTCGAGTCGTTGAATGACATTAAATAATTAAACAGTAGCCGCGCGTGGATCGTTTGTTCTACTGCGTCTCGACGTCGCCACTACTCTTTCTGTGATTATCAAAAAAAAAAGGAAAGACCAATTAAAAATATATAATAAAGTACTGTCGCGGAGGAAAGGAGCCACGATATTTGACTTTAGTCACCGAGCGGGGACGGCTTGACAAATGCAGAATAATAAACGAAAACGGCCTTTCGGAGAGGAGAGCTCGCAAGCTCTCCGTGTCAGCTGCTGGCGATCACGTATTATAATGAGCGATATACGTTAAGTGCACACGTCGGTGTGGCCCCGAACTGCTACTGCTGCTGCTCCCGAGCATTGGGATCCGCACTAATTTTTAATGAGCACACTTGTTTGGAATGTTATGCATGTCGTAATGTTGGATTAAGATGTCAGAGAGAGACCGTATGGCGCGCGCACTTCCATGAATGTGACCCATTCTCTGTTCAAATTAAATGGACCATACATTTTTTAGCTTAAGCGATGAACGTGTCATGTCAAAGATAACTCTGAATTTTATTAGAGCATTCGAGTCATTCTAAGGCTCGTTTTTAGTGTCCTACAGTGACTGAACTAAATTTATTCGCACATTTTGCAGAAAATTATACAAGTTTTTCAGAAAATACACTCTAGAAAGATATGAGTCAGACAAGTGACTTCCACCTAAAGTGACATAAAATTTAAAACTTAATCAAGTTCAACACGGTGACCAAAATATTCAGTATACTTCTTCACGTTGTAACGAAGTTCTTCTTCAGGCTTTGCCAGGAAATTTTTCTAATTTTATTAAAACCCAAAAATTTAGCAAAATTGCTCTAGTCAGGTCTCTCTAAAAAAGGTTACATAGAAGGATAAAAAATTCTGGAAATTCTTAACAGGACAGACAACATGTTTATCATGTCAGCTAAAAAGTTCAATTTGAAGTAGAATCGGTCATATATAAAACCGAGGGCGGCTCTCTTGAGCCCTAAACAATGGTAGCTTGCAAGATATTTGAGAGATAGGAATTGTATCAATCACGATGTGCAGCAGCAATTGCAATAAGAGAAAGATAAAGCCCCAAAGCTTTGACTGTTTGCAAGCTCTATTGGCTTTAAAATTCCATTCGAAATTTTTACGCTTAAACAGACTCTATGAATCGGCCGAGTTTTCCTGCCCTATAAATACTGTAGAGCTAGAATTACAACAATAAACAGGGATTAAGTCGAATGTGGAATTACCAAGAAACGTGCGTACGCGCCCGCGCGCAAACGCGTTTTATATGAGGAAAAACTGCCGATGCGTTCAATCGAGTATCAATTTTTTTTTCTCCATTTTCGATCTTCTCTGATGGAAATGAAAATTATTTCCATTTCTGATGATTTTTTCTACATTTTATGATTGTAAAAAAAATTCCTTGCCTAGATCGAATATCGATTGCAGATGCATTCGTCCAGATTTTTTTTCTATATTTGCTTAATATTACGTTTTTCCGTAACTGCGCGAGTTTCGTTTTTTCGCTCATTGCTGCTACACCGCGCGCCTTTTCAATTAAAAATATACGCCTCTAACCAAGAAAATCAAGAAATGTTTACGCAACATTATTCGCTGATGTAAATTTGAGTGCAAGTGCAGGCTGGCATATTCTATATACCATTTTTACCACTACCACTACTTTCACTATTACGGTATGCAGCGATCGCCTAGCGAAGCATAAAAAAAGGATCCCCTCTTTTTATTTTATTCCACGGGCAAATTGCCTTGGCATGCATTATGTATTCGCGACTCGTTGGGTCAAATGCGTAACATTGCTCGGCTCGCGCTAAGTGTGTATGTGTATGTGCATCTCAAAACGTGCAGAATGTGGGATGCCGAGCGCGGTGGCGCGCTTTGATAATCGTTTTTGCGCCGAAGCTCGGCACGAGGCTCAGCGACGCGCAATCAAGGGATTATAAATTATGCGCGCGTCGCTTGAACCACACTGAAAAAATGATCGACGCAGTGGCAGTGTGTGCAAGAAAGGGTTTTATGTACTTGACAACGAGCCAAAAATCTACAGAATGAATGAACCGCTTGAAAATTGGATGTACTACTTGTCCACGAGTATTAAAGAAAAAAAAACTCGAACCAATGCGGGAAGAAATATATTCAAATTATAGAGAAAAAAAGAAAGAAGCGTGAGTCATTGCCAGACCAACCAGTTTGACATTAACACGTAAAATATGCTTTCTCGAAGTTGGTTTTTGATAATGAAAAGAGCTACGGCTGCTGTTTCAAAACGATCTAAAATTGCGTTTGCATCCATAAATGTCTTTACGTCAACCATAGAGTATAGCATTTCTTACTTTGTGCGAGCTTTCGCAGGTAGCGCAGCACTTAGCAGCCACATGGTATATATTGAATGAATAAGCTTTTATATACACTCCTACCTAAGCTGATTATGAAATTTCCTCGGTAAGAATAGCAATGAACAGGGGGGGGCGCACAGATAGATAGGACGAGAAGTCGCGCGAGATAGCGGCCGGCGGCTGCAACGAAGAAGTTGCGGGATTATACGGGCGACGAGTAAGCCGGTTGCGTAAGGATAATTATCTCGCTCTTCTGTTCCGTGTATATACGTAGAAACGAGTGTCGTTAAAATTACATGTGTCATTAAATCAACGAAACACGCTTATACCTTGTCGCTCGTCAACGCGTTTTATAATAGTACACGTAAACACTGCAGTAGTGCATGACGAGTTCGCTACAACACGCGACGACAAACACGTTTTGCTCGCCTTCTGTTATTTTTTCACTCGTTCGTCGTCGTTGGCAACGTTTTCGCATTTAAATGCACATGCAAACGTAAACACGTGTGTTGTGCGTATTCGTCGCGCACGTATGGTAATAAGATTACTTGATTCGGCAGATTCACGCTCGAGCCAAGTGTTTTTGCGCTAGGCTGCATCGCGCGCATGACTCGAGCGCTCGAATCTTATATAGCATTATTAATTATTGACTCTGGTGCACGCCCGTCGCAAGACGATCGTTTTTGCTTTCGAGCTTTGTTTGCATGAGGAAATTGAAATTTGAACCCTTTGAAGGTACTGGGTAGAGAAGAAATAAAAAAAATCTGATGTCAAAGGAGCAAATATAGTCATGCGAATGTGACGCGAATATTTATATCTTCCAGCAATATTGCACACGAGCAAATAGAAGATTCGATCGCGAATGAATTTGAAACTATCGGTCTCATATCGAGTATCTTCGTCATTACCGTACCCATCACGAAAGTTAATGATTGTGGTTCTTTTGTTACGTCGAAAGCAATTCGTATTTATGAAATTCATTTGAAAACATAATATAAATACAATATTCATTCGTGACCGAGATGAAAGCAGGAACGATCTACATTCTTGGGGTACAAAATGTGATGAAGGGCGCGTAGCATGAACGCGTTCATTACGCACTAAGGGCTTCGTGCAAAACTACCGCACCTCGAGCTCTAGCTTGTAAGTTAATTTAACGAAATTGAGCATTCGGAAATATCTCTCAAAGAGAAGCGTCGCAGCAGCACTAGCAGCAGCACGCGTGACGTATATTATTAAGCTCGGGTGCAGCGAAGTCCTGACGTTGCGGCTTTTCGTACTTTTCATGCGTAACAATGTTACATGATAACTTTATATGTTTTAAATCAACTAGTCTGAATTTTTCAGTGTAAATAATTTGTTTTTGCGTTAATTATTTTGCTTCTTAATGTACAATGTGCACTCTTTGAAATGATGTGGAAAATTGTGATTTTCGCAAGATTTTTATAAAGACTTACATTTATTAGTCGGTAAGACGGTTTTAAAATTTTCCTAGTATATTGTACAAACAGAGGCGTTACTGATCAGTATTTTTTAACCGATTGCAATTAATATGCAATTTTTATGTATTTTTTTTTAATTTTACATAAATTGGTACATTTAAGATGTATACAAATCATCCATAATGCATTATTTGTGGGTAGTTTACTGGTAAATATGAAATTGATACCAACATATTTGTGTAATTTGAAATGCTTCTGTCACGTCGCGGGGGCGACATGAGCATTTTAAGTGTCAAATATAATAAAAGTTTGAAATAATATTAGGAATAGTTATTATGCAACGGGAGTTGCACTGGCCTTGCATGATTCTGTGCCGAGCTCAAGTAGCCCATAGCACTGGCAATCGTTGAATTTGTGTTAATCATATATTTATTTACTGTATTTACCCTTTTATCTATATTTTTGATTATCACTTTCACACATGCAAAACGGAATACTGTTCATTGCATGGTGGCAGTGACTTGATGATTTTATTTTGTTATATATATATTTTTAAATAAGTATATATTTGAATTAGAGAAATAGAAATCATTTTGGAAAGAAGAAATAGAAATTACGTACTAATAAATAATATTGTTTATTACTCACATTCTTAAACTTCTATACAGATAATTGAAAGGTGGAGCGTGAATGGACAATCACGCACTTGTCGATCGGTAGCAGGTTGTAATGAGACTGAAGCTAATTTATGTACATTTGCAAGACGCTTACACAAAGGCTCTACGTTAGTGGAGGAAGCTACTGGTGTTTTATAATTTGATCCGATTCGAGCGCGTATGTGCGATTACTCATTCACTTCCAACCATCATTCTACTCTTTCGTTTGTTCGCTTCAATTATTATTTATTAATTATATAAAATTATTATAGTAATAATTACTGTTATATTCAATTTTGTTGTTCAAATTGTACCATTCACTAACACTTTGTTGCATTGCGTCTCATTCGTACGATCATTAGAAAATATATTAATAATAATTACATAAAATATCGGCTTATTCATGGCGATATCACACTTCGCTGCATCAGTAATGGACATGTATCGTTGACAATTAACTACACTCGTACTTTCGCCCCAAACGTTAAGTTACAAGTATTATGACAGTGAAAGTCAAGATATTCTAACGTTTGCCCTTCACCCCCGCACGTTTCTCGAGACTCGTCCTACGTACATGTGCAGGGCTACGAAATGCGTGCCACTGTTTACGTATCGGAGCCATTCTCCAACGCGTATGTATGCACGGTATAAAGTTTCAGCTCCTGACAGAGACACGTGAGAGGCACGGTTATGGCCAAAGGCTCGTATACACGGGTTTAGCACACGAATCGGAGTTAGCCTCTCAACTCGCGGCGCTACGACATCGTGTGTTAACTTGCCGCGCTCGACGCGTATATCGTGTATACAATTAAAACCATTGCCAGCTCGTTACATCGGGTGTCAGAGTCACATCTTACAGTATTAAGCTCCTGTTTAAGACCTTGTAGAGGACTTGAAATCGAAAATAATAGTCTTCGGGTTTGAATTAAATTTTATTCTTTTTTCAACGTTTTCTTAAATGTCTCATTTTTATAAGATTCCTCCGTCTATCGTCCAATATTGAATTATAGAGCACGCCAACCATGCCACGGCATACGGGCGGTATCGAAGAGAGATGCTAAATTTGAGTGTAATCATCAATTTTTATTTAAATGTTAATTGCATTTATATGTTAGAGATACGACAATGTAAAACAACTTATTGGTCACTCTCATATGTTTGCAGAACTTTGTTTTTTCACTTGCGATTTACAAGAATACGGAGATGCTCCATCTAGTGGTTACTTACAAACTAATTAGTGTTAATGACGATAATACATCTCAGAGAAGAACGTGTGTTAATTAAAGAATTATGATAATGAATTTTGGTGATTTGATACTGTTTTTGTATAATCAGTTCAAAATGATCTGTGTATCAAGGCCAACTAAATGAAATAATTGTTTAACGACAACTATTTACGTTACATTTTTGAGGTATAAATTATAATTATACTTGATGGTATAACACTTGAGTTATAGCTCGAGATTGCTCTTTTTCAATCAATTTTATAATTTCAGAATAATTTAAAATAAAAGGGTCGTCATGTTTTTTATGTACGAGGAAAAAACAATGTGAAAAATAACTCGAGCATAAATATCGTTGCTGGACTTTACATAACGACTGCTATGACTTACTTACTTTCACGATTTGTTGCATCAACAATAACAGCAGCAACAACAACAGCGTACTTTAGCAATTTACCTAGCGCAAGGTATACACATAAACGTCGTAAAACATAAACAAACGTGATCCAAAAGCAATGAACAAAGTTTTTTGGACTGAAAATTAATGAAGCGCGTCAAAAAGTTTGCGTTTGACGTTTGTGCAAGCTCGCGGCGTACGTATAAAAGCGAGAGAGCGTTTTATAATGATCGAAGTTGATCCTAAATTCATTATAAGTGTAATACTCGAGTGAATTCAACATTGACGCTCTATACCTTTTCTGTTGAAGTGGGCTCAGAGGTTGCAGTACCAGTGTGCAGGCACTTGTTGTGTGTATGTGTGTGTCTGTATCATTAATTGTACAATAATGGAGAATCGACGCTCGAAAACTCTGCAGTTGTTAAAAATCTATTCGCGTTCGTTCTCGTGGACGATGAAGCCGATTTTCATAAAGTTTTCTTTTAATTTTCGGCTGTCTCCTCGTGTTACACGCCAATACAACAATCGTTCGATCGACGGCAAGCGGACTCTCGTCCTGTATTAAAATTCGAAATACCAGAATAAAAATACTCGTTTTCGAGGGTTAATTTACGGCTGAGTGGCAAAAAACTGCGCAGTTGTCTGCAGAACAATGGGGGAAACTTGCAAAATACATCGTTAAATGCTACAATTGGCGTACACACTGTACATCGACCCAAATGAAGCCGCAACCCATCGCACGCTCTCGCAGCAACGTTAAAAATTGCCGTGGCACTTGCTGCGCGCACACGAATAAATACCCACCTACATACCGATAATTCCTCCTGTTTTTTTCCTTTTTGTCTTTTGTCTCTTCGAGCGAAATCGCACGCAACGACGACGTCTAACACGAGCATACTATATATCCACGATTCCAATGTATGTACTCAATGATACATGGTTGTCTGTAAGCGTGCGGGAACTAAACAATACCGGAATGCATGCCACACACAAAACAGTGATATACAATATATGGATGTAATCGAGTGGCGTTCAGTTATACAAAATTTATAATTAATTCACGGCCGAACGAGTGGGTTTTGTTTGCTGACAGCTCAGTGACCTGCGAACGACCTACTTTATCCCCGCTCGGCGCCTTTAGCAAGTTGCGATCGCGTATATATAAATGTAGGCAGGCTGCGAGATCCTTTCGCGGGGAGGCTCATGTCTATGAGGTATGTACCATCGTGCCTCTGCGAGCGATCGTCGTGCGTTTATCTTCGTTTGTGTATTTAGGAATCGAAATGATATTAACGAAAATTCAACGTGTCGTGAGTCGACGTACCAAAGTGTATAGAATTTCTAACTATATTCTCTCGTCTTTCTATGTATATCTGTTTTCGACTCGTGCACGCAGCTTCGATACATCGTTGTTGGACGAGCGAGAAAAATGATCCATTATTTAATCCAATTTTCAGATGGGAGCTTTTTTGCCTCGCGGCTTCTTCGAGCAAAAGAAACGCGTACATGCACACATACAAATTTATTCTGCATACGATAGCCACGGATAGCTCTTTTCATGCATTTTGAATCAATTTGGAATAATATGCAAATCGAATAGCCTCGCCAACGTATATGAAATATCGAAAAGCTCTCAATCCGACTTGGGTCTGCATTTATAACTCAGGGAAAGAGAGGGAGAGAAACGGTGAACATCGATACAATGCGCAGTTCCGTGGCAGGATACTTTTCTTTTCTTTTCTTTTTATGTCCGCCTTATGTGCGAACAAACACACACCCAGAGTCTATTCGTGTTTGTTTTTTTTTCGATTTTACGCCACTATTGTGACGTAGCTACGTCCAATCGTTCGTTTGTCCGACGAATTGTTTGCTCGGTTGTACAAACCGATAGTTGAATTCATCGTCGTGAATGCTATTGCATGTATGGGTGGTGTTTGTGTGGTTAAAAAATTTCTTGACAATGACAAGCTTATTATAAGCGATCCGTTGATATAAAAAGTCGCATAAGAAAATAATTGCTCGATAAAAGTGTCCAAGCGCAGTTTGTGTAATTAGTGATGCAATTAAAAAGTAAATCATGCACGTGTGCACCACCCAACGAGCTCGACCCCGAGAGATGAAAGAATTAATATAGCGCTTGTACTTCTAAGCTTTTTTCCGCTTGATCGACAATTATTTGAAATTGAAATGGAACCATGATTCCTGGACTTCATGATAAAAGTTAATTTTAAAAGGGGGGGGGGGGCGGGGCAAAAAAGAAATAAAGGAGAAAAAAGAAGAAGATAAAAAGTAATTGATCCATCGAGAACTGCATGTGCGCGCACTGCAAGTAAGAGACGCAGAAAGAAGAATTTAAAAGCAAATCTCAAACAAAAGAATCGGAAGAACTTGATCCGATCTCATCGAGGATCAATTGGTTTTATCGCCAAAGTCCTTTTGATCATCATAATCATCGTTGTCGTACCGTATGCTATATCTACTTTATACCGTCACTCCCGGGAAAAAGCGATGGTTCGTATATGGCTCTATGCACGTACAAAAGCTGCGCAGCACATCGAAGAGAGAGACAGCTTAATGAATGCCTCATCATCTTTGACCGTGAACGCGCGCGTATGCACGGAAGGAGCCGATGAAAGGTATACGAGGGAGTGCATAAGCGTAAGAGCAAAAGTTACTCTCGATGTATAAAACGCCTACTGTCAGGAATGACGACTCGGCCGGGCGAGCAATGCATATTATATATACTGGTCGGTGTCGACCCCGATTTCCTGCCTTGCTGCTGCACGAGACGGCCGGCAAGCGAGAGAGGCGAGGGAAAGAGATTACTACGAGATGGATACGATGTGGATGTACGTTGTACACGTGTATATAATATGCATAAAGGGCGCCGTGCTGCGCATCATTCAATATTCTTAATCCAGATCCTGATCCTTTTTGATTAACCCATGTCTCTCTCTCTCTCTCTCTCTATCTTTTTAGTCGTGCTATATATTATATCTAGCTACCGTAGTTAAATACTGTATATTGCTATGTCGATTCGAGATATAACGAGTGGCTTTTTTTTATCTCGATTCACGAGTGAAAATTCAACGTAATTAGCCGAGATTATATCGAGAGTGAAATATAGTTTCGGTGCACCTATTACATCTTATCTCGTATTTCATCACATTTACATCGTTAATTGATAAAAAGAATCATATATAAAGATGCATACGTGTCATGTTCAATAGTACAAATATCATTATATAAAAGCATTACATACAAGGCCACCCGGGCAATTCTTTGCCCCAGCTTTCTAAGCCCTTCAATCGAACGAATCTGCCTTTCATGCGATCGAGAGAAAAGAGAAAGAGAGAAAGAGAAAGAGTAGGTCAAACAAAAAGCGCGACGTAGAAATTCGCCACAGTTTCAGTAGTAAGGTCCACCTATGTGCAGACGTCGGCGCGCGTACCGATTCGTTATATACGTTATACATGAACTTCAGTGCAGTAGCGCTGCTACGCGCTTAGTCTCTTGCTCTCTCTCTCTCTCTCTCTCTCTCTCTCTCTCTCTCTCTGTCTCTCTCTATGCTCATACCCTCTGCACAATAGAACTCGCGCAAGACCACCCACAACGAGGTAGTTATATATGACTTACGTATAAAGGGCGTGTGTATGCATGTACGTTCGATAAAGGCAAGCCGGAAATTCGCGTAACACAGAGGAACACAGAAGATTTCGCGATGTTTAATTGATATATGTGCTTTATGCCAATCGAGGTATTTAGAGACAGTTGATTGAAGAGCAGTAGCTATAAAAAGAGACAGAGAGACTGCAGCGTGGGCAGAGGCGGAACCGTAGATGCTTCAAAATTGCGAGTGTAGTGGTATTCGTAGTAGTCGTAGCAATCGTGCTTGATCTCGATTTTAATCCGTAAAAGCACAAAACGAGTGATGAGTTCGGTCGCAATACACGACGGAAATTTTTGCTTCGACGAAGACGAAAATATGAATATACCGGGCTACTGATGAATGCTGATGCTGCTGTGTTGCTACTGAACGGCATCAAGTGTTCCGACGATGAATTTCGCGAGTCTCTTCAGAAAACTCTTGGCTCCGGTCGAGTATAATCATTATCAAACGATTCGATGTACTTGCTCGGTAAATAGAGTACGAGCAATTCGTAAAAGTATTCATTTATCTGTAATTTTTTTCCTCGAGTGTTAATCGATGCGCGTTTACGGTGCCGTACACTCGACGAAGTTTAATTGCTTGATAATGTGGGTGGCAGTGGAGAAAGAGAACCGAGATAAATTTACAGCAATTTACAACACGAGCGGAGGAGAGTCGGACTTGGTCCAAGAAAAACAATCGAGGAAAAGTAAAATAGGTAGTGTGCCTGCGCGCCAAACGATGCGGCTTGCACAAGCCCATAAAGCTTAGCATAATTTTTCATTAGAAATGCCAAGGGTATAGAGCCGCGGCGCAAATTGCCACAGTTGCAGCAAGGAGCTCGCTATGTGTATAAGCCTGCACTGCCATCGGGTCGCGCGCGACAGTACCGCCCATGGCCATGCACATTTATATGTTAACGTAGAGAAAACATACGCACGCTCGTGCGCGAGGGAAAGGCAGTCGGAAATTATTCTCCGAGCAAGTGAGCGAGCGAGCTGCGACTGAGAGAAAAAGAGGTTTTTATAATCGAAAGCACTGGAGCCAGAAAATTTGAATAAGAAGTGTAGTTGCATAGCTCGCAGTGGTACTAGTAGCAGTAAAAAAACGCGACTATATGCAAAAAAAGAAGTGAGCGAAAGAGAAGTGGTGGTAGTAGTAGTAGTAGTAGTAGTAGTAGTAGTAGTAGTAGTAGTAGCAGCTGCCTTTTGTCCACGAGAGGGACAAAAGAGTAGATGCCAAAACAGTCATAAAAATAATACGTCGCACTCTTATATACCTACAAAAAAGCTCTTTTACTCCTCCTTCTCCTCCTCCTCTCTCACTTTTTGCGCGCGAAGGACGTTGTTATTCGACGAGGTGTTCTATCGAAAAAGCTAGAGGAGATAGAAGCCGAGCAACGCACTGCGTTCAAAGGAAATATGTGTTATTAGAATTTTTAAGGGATCGATGTGCGCATTATAGATAGATGAATGCGACTGCTTTTTCTCGACTCGCGCGGACCGTCCGTTGAGTTGTACGTAACGCGTACTATTTCAAAACCTTTTTCAACCTGACCTACTGGCCCGTGTGCTTAATTCTTCATATTATTACTAGATGCGATCGAACTTTACACTGAATTTACCAAAAAAATCTAATGGATAATGTCAAATTTAGCGAACCCTAAGTCTCTCATTATTTTTATGTGCGAATTTTAATATACGTAGGGTAAAGCTCGCGTCGTAGCTTTTTGACGTTGTTCACGGCTCATGTTGAGTGATAGACAATCTTGTTATAAGCACTATAAAAAATATGCGGCGAAGAAAAAATTAAAAGTACATTTGTATGGGGGTTATTGGAATCTGTATCTAACGATGCACCTTACTTTTCATGTCAATTTGTATGCAGCATATTGCGAAAAGTATAATTATTGCATGTATCCAAAACTGGTCATTTACTGGTTGAAAGCGGTCAATCACTGCGTAAAGTACCCGATAGCTCTCATTCTTTATCAAAAAAAAAAAAAGAGAAAAAATTCCGTGCCTCCCCGCGCTATATGCCGAGCTGCCACTGCAATACTCTCGATGCGGAAAACATCAGATTACATTGAAACAAACTGACAAACGGAACTAAAACAAAATCGTAAACCTTTAGTCGATACTGTCTTTCACTTTTATCGCGCCCGCCAACGGTTTGTTATTTCTTTCGTTAAACTGTCATTTTACTTCAATTTTCATTCGGAATGACAACTTTTTTTCCATGCTCACACACACATATACCACTCGATGAAAAATAAAAAAGAGAGAAAGGAAAAAAAGAGTGTAAAAAAATTGTTCACAAATCTCTGCAGCGACGTGCGAGAGCGCGCGCGTGCCCGCGTGAGCTAGATTTTTCAGAATAATTTCATTTCGCGCTTTCAATGCAAAACGCGAAACGCAGGGGAAAAAACGTTCAAAGGGACGCGGAGTCGAGTTTCTTTTATTATTATTTTGCTGTTGTTACTTTTACACGTTTGTTATAGTTTGTGAATTTACGCAGCAACAATTTATCATACAAAATTATTTTAGCGCGCATATTTACACACGTTCACAAAAGAGCTGTTAGCTGCGAATGAAAGAAAGGGGGAAAATCATGTTTAGCTATTTGTACGCGTTAAGTGAAGCGCCGCCTATGTACAATACACGCTTATTCTACTCGCCAATAGCTAGTTGAAAGAGTCTCGAGAGCCGGAAAAAGGACAAAATACGACGAAATTACCGTGGAAGCAAACTGAGCTCGGAAATTCAGTTTGCGTATGCGTGTACACGAGCGCGCGCGTGCGAGTGGAATTTGTCGATACGATGAGTGAACTGTATTATACGCCGCGTACCTCCTGCCGCTGCTGTTGCCAAAATTGATGGACGGCGCATATGCGCGCGAGAGAGGCAAAAACTAAAGTACATTATGAACGAGTAAAAGTTTTTCACACGGCTTGTTGTGGTCATCGTTTCGTTAAGCATCAAATTAACGCGCAATAATTCTGTCGTGCAAGTGTGTACTTGCACGCGCGGCAGCATAATTGAGCTCGTTACGTACGCCAAACGAAAAAAAGTTATAAAGAGAGCGTGAAAAAGCGCGATGTACTAGAGAGTAAAAAAAAAGGTAGAGAAAAAAGCTCTCCGACACTATGTAGCATGCACTGTAGCACGCGTCCGAGCCGAGGCCGAAGGTCAGGTAGTTGGGATTATCAATCGAACGGTAATCGCAATCAGACTCCCAAGTTAGCAGCTGGATAGTCAGTAGGCAATATGCCTTTCAAACTTGTCTCTCTCTCTCGCTCTCTAACACTCGCTCGCCCGCGAGTCTCAATTACTCGGGGAGCATCGATCAAAAGCTACTATCTGCTGCTGCTGCTGCTGCTGCTGCTGCTGCTGCTTCTATGTGTGTGGATATGTGTATGTGCACAAGCTCCATTACTGCCAATACTGGCAGTGGAGCACGGGAACTGTACAAGCTACAAACGCGCATATTGCATACGGACATACGTACAGAATATTTTGTACTTGTGTGCAGATGTGTGCATGTGCTCGTGTTACCAAGATAAGCGATATTAATCACTCGAGTGAAATCAAGCATGTGCTTTTGTGGAGACATAGAAAGCGAGAGAAACAGTGAGATAAAGTCATCTATCGATATCGTCCAAGCTGAAATGTCAGCTTTTACAAAGCTCAGCGCTCTCCCCTATAGATACTTTTTGCGAATTTGTTTTCATACCACTTTCTCTCTCTTTGCCTCTTTCTTTCTCTCTATTTCTCGCTCGCTCCTCTTCCATTGCACTCACAGTAAAAAGCTATTACTACTTTTAAAAAGTCATCCACGAGATAAACTCTTCGAGTAGCGAGGGTACTTTTGTTCGAGGAGAAAAATGCTTTTCCCGAATCCCTCGAATATAATCAGGGGCTTTGAAGAACGAGAAAAGGAAGAAAGAAAAGAAAAATAAATCAAAAGGACTCGAATTGTAAGAGGAAGATATTCGATATCTATTATCGAATCAGTTGATTGGGAGCTTTAAAATTTTGACGGCTCGTCCACCCTCGACTCTTGTGACGGCTAGGTCAATTTTTTTTTCCTCCCGCTGCGTCGCCGAGAAACAAATAACACTTGTCGGATCGAATGTACATATATAGGTGCAGGAGTACTCGCGGCTGATGGCACACAATATATGTCATCCTGAAGAAGGTGTGTATGTGTATGCGCGTCTATATAGCACTATACAGCCAGTAGTGCAGCGCGCGGAGTTGCAGGCGCGAAATCGAAGCTCTGCACTCGCGCGCGAGTAGTGCGAATACGAGGCAGCGTGGTACAGTCGAAGCTGCGGCAGAAGTGGCAAGGCAGCGGCACTACTTAAGGGAATACCTCGGCGAGAGGAGCTGAGAATATTTTCTGTGAAGAAACGGGCCAACTAAATGAAGATTGTGTACGTATGCTATGTGTGTGTATGTGTGTGTGGGAGCGAGTGCAAGAGTGAGAGTGAGCGAGCGAGATGAATCGAGAGGGGGTAAACCGGGTTGAAAAGCGACCCAGTTAACGCTTGGGGGCGGCTATCGCAATCCTCTTGCTCTCTCTCTCTCTTTCTCTCTCTCACTCACTCACTCAGTGCTCGCTCTCACGTATACTCTTCTCTCCAGCCCGGTATGACCCGGTTTTCATCTCGCTCTGGTCTTTGCTCCGTTAGCCGACTTAACTGTCCTAAGGACAGACTCACAGACTCTCTTACTCTCTCTTTCTCTCTCTCTCGCCAGATTTTGAGTACCTATAGGCGTTCCAAGGTCGTCTTATATTGCTCGATCAACATTTTTCCTAGCTCTTAAATTCTAAAGTTTTCTCGATTGACGGAAAATTGTTGCGCGAGAACAGACAAAAAGAATTGACGAATTTATTGTTCATATAATGGAAATTTTTCATAGAAAAATGTAACGTCAAGTTACCTATATGTAACAATATGTTTGATTGAGTATTTAATTATTTAATTTTAGCCAATCTACAGTGCGTTCAACATTTTTTCATATAGCCTCGAGCTTATGTAATCGTTAAATACATTTCTTGGCGTAAAAATTTTTTCTAAACGTCAGCAATGATTTGCCGTATAATACGTTGATAAAATAGAAAAGGAAAGAAAAAGAAAGAGAAATAAAAAGAGAGAGGGAGAGAGAGAGCAGAGTGACTGCTGGCTGCAAAGAAGAAAAGCGGCTTTGCATGATTGCGATTGGATTTGAGCCTGTTGGTTCTTTCGGAGAAATTAATCCCAATTTTATTGAATATTCATGGATCAGTAGTCCTGCGTTGGATCTCATGAGCTCATACCAGCCAATCTGCTTTATTTCTCCTGCTTTCCATTACGACTGTCTGTATATATTATTTTTTCTCCCGATCAGTTGAAGTACGTCGCAAAAAATCTCGCATTCGCGCTGAAACAAGAATAACAAAACCAAAGAGAAAAGTAAGAACATAGAAATCAGAGATGCGTCGCGAGGCGCGCACTCCGAGAAAATCCTTTCATTGGCGCGCGAATTACCTAGCAATTTCTTTTTTCCATCAGTGCGGAGCGCAATCCTCTCCCACGTACATTTTACCGGTACACTCCTCCGCGCCTCAAGACGCAGTAGTTCCACGAAGTAGCTTCGTTTCTCTCGTATTGTTTCATTCGCTTCATTTCATTATTCCTGACGTAGTTTTCAACAACAGTTTCCCTCTTGTAGCAGCATGAAAAAAAAACGTAAAAAAAGGGGGAAAATGGCATTACGTACCGCCGCTGTTGCTGTGCATTTGCCCGTTTCGTAAAACTATTTTTCAACTCCAATATTTCATCTGTCAAAAGGATCGCGCCTGCGTGCATTTATGTGTGCGTGTGTATATGTGCATCACAAGGGAAACCTTTGAATGAGCCATGCGGGCTCCGGCGAGAGTAAACTTTGAAATCGGCTTAAATTTGCGCTTTTCGATCTTGTGCATATTACTCGAGTTTTTAAATGAATTTGCCTCCTCCTTGGATAGAGGCAACTAGACATGCGCGCAAAAGCTTAAAGTTTAAACCAAACGTGGAATCATTTCTAATTAAGATTCGATAAATCCGATGCATGCACAGTTTATGTGTACATGTTCAAGTTTACGCTGTAACGAGATCGAAGCTTAATATCGCTGTGTGCAGCGTAATCGCGTATACATTCTACACTATATACGTTGCACTCCGAGACGCGCAAGTGTACGTAAATTAAGTCAATTTTTTCCAAAAAAGCAACTCATTTGCTAATCGCATTGTAAATCAAGCGGAGCTCGAGTTAAATTTTCCGAAAATTCGTACATTTGTACACGCATACGTATGTATATGTTTCTGGAAGCGATTTATGGCAATCAGTGCGAAACGTACTCACGGCAGTAATTAAACGAAAAGATCCACGCGGATAGTAGCACGAGCTCTCCTGCATACAGCAGCAGCTGCAGCCAGCAGTGCAACTACAAAGCTGCTGCGCGCACGTAACCGTACCCAAACGAGCTTTCGTGCACAACAATCCTTGCGCTTCGTAGTCAGTTGTAAGGAGCAATTTGACGATTTTATAAGCGAGCTCAAGGAGAGACAATAAGGAGCGCATAAGGAGCGAGAGAGAGAAAAAAAACGAGAGTAATTAGGAAGATTTTGTAACGCTTCCTGGGGCGCGAGCTGTGTTGTGTCTGCGGTTGGCACCCGACGCGCTACATCTATTATATATAATTATATACGGCGATCGTGTGTCTGGCGAGTATTAAGACGACGGCCGCCGCCGCCGAGCAACTGCTGCTATAAAGAGAGCTAAGAGAGCTTCTAAGCTCTCTCGACGGGTGCTGTGTAGTATAAAAACTTTTAATTAACAAGCCACTCTTGATAATGACCGAGTCGTTGGGCCGATGAGAATCTTCGACCCTCGACTGTTCTGAACTATACTAGATTATAATATATTTAGTACTTCTACTAACGTATTCGTACATGTTTATGTTTGTTGCAGCAGTATGCCTAACGACAATACGACTGTGTGCGGCTGCGGGGTCGTGCTCGACCTGCCGAAAGCTCGTTACGGCAAGGCCACGACACCGACTCGCAACTGCAACATATACATCCCGAGAAACGGAAAAGAAAACGGCAGCGGTGGTGGGCATCATCATCGCTCGGGCAAAACCACGAAAAAGACGTCGGAATCGATGGAGCATCTGTCGATGAGGGGCCGCGGCCCCAACAGTAGAGCCTCCGACATGGGCAGCACCAGCTCCGTCGCCGAGCATCAGTCCTCCAGGTATAGCAGTAAAAACGGCAGCGGATGCAGCAACGGTAACACCAGCAACAAAAAAGACAAACGATTCAGCTCGGGGAGGCGGACGCGTAGCGCCGAGAGAATCTCCGAGTCACATTACACGTATATCGGTGAGTCCTTGAGAAAAGATCTATAATATTTGTAATTTATCGCGATGATGGGATGGATCGGTGAATGCGATCCTTGCTTAATTTAAATACGGATACTCCATTGCTACTTCGAATGATGCAGTCGGAGTTACCACTAAGTAATTCGCGTGCGCCAAATCTCGCCAATGTATACCATTGTGTACCTTAATATCATTTCAAAATATACGAGTTCCTGTTTAACTTGGCTCGCAAACGTGAAAGATACGCGTGTTTGGTTCCTGTTTATACTTTTTTCATACATACAATTATTTTCCTTTCTTCACTTGTGGATTTACTGACAAAGGTACACGCCATCTAGTGGTGGAAGTTTGAAGTGGTCAAAAAACGGATTGAAAATTTTTGAAATATTGAAATGGTCATTTTCAGTATACAAGGTCATTTTAAATTAAATCAATTAGTATGAACAAATTCATCAATCGTAATGTGTTTTAAAACATTGCAAATACTAATCTTTGGATCTTTGGAACATTATAAATGTTGAGAATTTCTGTACCAAGGTTACTTTAAATTTATTATGAACACATCGATTTTCAGAAATTGTTTATAAATTGAGTTTTCATTCATTCTGACATACCAAAATGACAAAGAAGTCAGAATTTTCATAAATTGACAATTTTATTGAAATATACTGTTTAGATCCTATTGATATAGGACTAACTAAATTGTTTTGATAATGCGTTTACATCTTTCCATACGTTCGCCATCTCACCGTCATTAATCTCATCACATTACGGGTCAAAGGGTCTAATTATTAGCCAATATCAAAATAAAACTAATTCTCAGTGAAATTGAATGACCAAAAAAATAAATCAATCTATTTTTTATATTTCTGATTTTTTGGCCTTCTAGTGGTATTATTTGATATTGTAAGTAAGCTTTGTAAACTTTTTGGTGAAAGCAAGAAAAAATTCAACTAAATTCGATTTATATTTTATATTTCTCTTTATAGTAAAAAGATATATATCGTACTTTTTTCTTTAAGTTACTCAAGGTGAAGTTAGAAATTTTTTGAATACTTGGAATAAGCATAAATTTTGGATAAATACCAATTTTGGGCCTCTAAAAAATAGTCGTAGAAGGTTTTCAAAAATTCTTATAAAGTTTGGGAATATAAGTGACATCAAAAACAATAAGTTTTTAATTCAAAGCAAAACAAAATTTTTTAGGACACTCGATTTCACAAAAGTCAGTCGCATGTGTATGAACGATAGAAAAGTGCTTCGTTAAACGAACTCTGAGTCAAGCGAGCTTACGCTTCGATGGGGACCGGGGTGAAGAGAGAGACAAGCAATAGTTTTTGAAGTAGTCTTTGTACGCACGATCACGGTCGATTTAGCTTTGAACATTTCGTAGTATACAAAGTGTTCGGAGCGACCACGTCGATGACAATAATCGGGAGATTCCAGCGTTAGCGCATGACATGTAAAGTTAAAAATTTAATCATTTTTTTGTTTCTATTGCATCCAACTTTTTCCACATTATAATTTATTCGTGCGAGGATAAGATGCGTTAATGTACGTTGCAACCGCGCGCACGTCGCAAAAGAGTTGAAATATGATTTCCGCGCGGGTCGGCGCTCGTACAAGAGGTAAAAAGAGAGTAGGGGAATGGAAAAGGTAGCTTCTTGATACGACGACGACGAGGAGGACCGAGTAAAGCGTGTAATTCACATTAATTCCAACTTATAAAATGTTTAACGCATGCGAGCAGGCGAGCGAGCTACAGACCAAACATTAATTAAACGGAAACGTCGAGCTGTGCCTGCGACCGCGCGCGGGGCTCTGCTTCAATGTACATTATACGAGTATCCTTTATGAAATCATCGATTTGCACATTATATTTATTCAATGAACGAACGTTATATAGCACTGCCACATTCGCAGCTCTCTCAGCGTTCGCGAGTATATACAAATACGTACCGTCTATATGTGTGTGTACATAGACGATAGGTTATCGATTTGTCTTTGCGCGCGACTGCTAACCTAATTAAAACTTGGCGAAAAAAAGTCAATGTAGGCATGCAGGTCTCTCTCTCTCTCTCTCTCTCTCTCTCTCTCTCTCTCTCTCTCTCTCTCTCTGTCTCTCTCTATGTTGAAATAATAAATTGCGTGGAAAGCTCGGAGACGAGGGTTAATTTAAGTTGCTGCCTTTCAAGTTGAATAGCTATGGATAAAGCGAGTTAACCGCTGCCACTGTTGTTGTGCAACATTGCAAGCTCCATATTCTGAGCTACCTTCTAAGAGTGTTTGTGTACGATTGAATGCGTGTGTATAAGTCAATCCTGCTGAGTTTTGAAAATTGAGCTTGGAAATAATGTGGTTTCAATAGATAAAGTATAAAATTGTTTTAAAAATGGTATGCATATTTTTATGAATACATTTTTCCCAAAATATAATAAGGATTGAAAATACACTATGGATTTCAAATCCCTGCACTTTTTGAAAAATCCTTAAATTTAATGGAAAAGTAATGTAAAATTAGACAATAAAATTAAAGTAATCGTTGTTGACTTGTATTTAAGGTCCTTTTACATGAAATTTTTGTTCGAAATTTAAGAATAAATATTGATTTTTTTGCTTCCATTGCAATAAAACGTACAAAAAAGTAATCATATTTAAAGCCAATTTCCACCACTAGATGGCGAGTACCTTTAAATCTGTAAATCTGCAAGTGGCGAAGTAAAAATACTTGTATAAGTCAAAACACGGTTTAGATTTAATCTTGAATAAACAGGCGATTAACCTTTTAAAATGTATTGTACAATATCAAATTCTTATTGATAATTTTTGTCTCCTCCGATTACGTCTGCGCAGACTCTGGCTCGAGTATCGCAAGCATTCGGGACAGCGCCATAGCGGAGCATCTGTACTGCACGATCGACGGCGAGGATGACGACGACGACGGCAACAACGTGATCGTCGAGACTCGTGCCCCGCAGCAGCCACCACAACAGTCCACAACGTCGGCGACGGCGGCGTCAGCCCCGACGACGACGACGACAACGACAGCGTCCAATAACGCGATTAATCAGCAGCATTCGACGCAAGCCGCCCAGCAGCAACAGCAGCAACAGAACAATCGCCCGATGCACGCGATCCCATCGATGACCTCGCCGCCGCCTACTTACGACGTCGTCATCGCCAAGACTTGGCAGGTGCGTTGTGCACGAGAAATTACATTGATTTAGAGATAAAACGTTCGTCGAGTTTTTCGCTTTCTTTCTCGATCTAAATGTCTCATTGATTTGCGTTCGCTAAATGCGATACTACTATGGATCGAGAGATCTAATTAAGCCGCTCGCTGATCCTCGAGCAAACACGTATAAGCTAATAATGCGTCGCGAGCCGCGATGCTACAAACACAACACACACACACACAAAGCTAGAATCCCCATTCGTATAGATACATAAGCGTACGTAACATTATAATATAATCGTGCCAGAGTTTCGCGATTAGGTATGTATCAGCTTTAAATGTATGCCATGTAAAGGCGCGGCCTCGCGCTCGAGCTTTATTGCTCGCTAATTTCTCTCTGCTCGCAGCTGCGTTAATGGTACACCGAATTTCGCAAATGTTCCCCTTCTCACAACGTACGCAGTAGTGGCCGCTGCTTGCTCGTTTGCTTTCAACAAAATCCGAGTATATATATAAATATATATGTGGCGCTGCACACGTGCACGGACAAAAAGAGACACGCAATTAGCCATCACCCTTTAACAATCGCGTACGAGTGCGTTCAAACATAAAACTTATTTTTGAATCCGCACGTGCGCTACGTTATATTACGCATAACACGCGGCAAACGATGAAGGGCAAAGCCAATGCTGTAAACTCGATATATCTATATGTATATCTAAATATGTATAAACATAGAATAGATGCAAGTACGCGCCCATAAATCTTCCCCTGGGGCACGATCACCAGCTAATTTAGCGAAAACAAAAAGGAATTACGATCTCGTTATATCCGCGCGCGTGGAAGGTGTATAAAATAATAAGCTTTTCGAATCAGCGGTGGCGATGGCGTCGTGGCCGTTCGGTTCAAGCGAGCTTTTATACACGTGTGGTATATAGTCTCGTAAAACGCGCTTAACGAGCTTTAAAATACGTGGCAAATAGTCTTGGCATCTCGATGCCCTTGGTCCCCGTTCCCCTTCCCTTCCCTTACCCCTTCTGGCCGAATATGTACACACATCCAGCGCGCAAGCCACGAGAGAGCAATATAGCGCACGAGCTAGTATAGGTAGTACGTAGAGTCAAGGGAGAAATGCAAATTCCTCGGAGCCTCGAATGCCCATCCTAATTTGGGTCATATAAGCGCTATACGTTGGTGTGTATGTGTGTGTGCGAGGGCGAGAGCCAGAGAGTGAGATAGAGAAGCTTGCATTCATACACATACACCCTTAGCTGCCGCGTGCGTTATGGTATAATAGTGCGAGCGGTACGTTGGTAAGCAGCTCGTGTAGTGCGTATACATGTGACCATGTGTGTGTGCACTACACATGTACGTAATATCGAGACGCGCAGACGGCGGCGACTACGACGACGACGCCTGTATAGAGATGAAAGTAGATTATGTGCATGCACTTCGCTGCCGTAATGGACGTCGCAGAAGCAGCAGCAGTAGCGACGACGCGCGAGTTGTAATTGATTGCACTAGATACGCGCGAGCGTCGAAGAGAGAGAGAGAGCGGCGAGCTTTTGCGGCTGGGCCATTGCACGCGGTATATCGTACGCATAGGCATCGGCTTTCGAGAAAATTCAGCAAAAATACCATTAAATAAATTGGTGTTGCTGTAGATTCTCTCTTTATCTTGTCTTTTAGAACGTATATAGCCGTAAGATAAACAAAACGATTATTGCGAAACATGCTGCTGTCGCGCGTTATTATAAGAACGCGTTGTTGCGAGCTTTTTCAGAGCTTAGGCTGCGGCGCGTTGCGAAACTTTTTAGCTGTGAATTGGTAATTGCCACCACAGACTACCCTTGTAAAAAAGTAGCAAAATTCCTGCAGGAATTTCTGCAGAAATTGCGCGACTTTTTTACAAGCGTAGTCAGTTTATATATTATTAATATTATAGATCAAAGCTAAAGATAAAAAGTAGGTTATTCCAAATGTCACTTAAATATGATCGGTTTCAAAATACTTGTAAGATAAGTTCATATTTGATCTTCGTTCAATTTAAAAGTAAGATAGGTCGTAAAAACAAAATATTTGCTATATTTAAAATGTATACTGTTGCCCAGCGTTTTGAAAGTGACGAGCTTTAGAAGGATTTTTGGAATAGTCTAGTTTGTGAACGTGTTTTATCTTTTGTAAAAGCTCAAACTCGAATCAAACTATATTACACCAAATTTCAAAAACGTGAAGGACTGGTTTATTTATGTATTTATCATCATTGTTACCATTTTTTTTTAATTTTACGTCAGCTACGCCTGCAACGCAATAATCACAATTTCGCAACAACGCCAACGCAGTTTTCCAGCTTCTTTTCCATCTCTTCGTCACCAATCAGTGAAATTCCCCGTTTTCCTAATGGAAATATGTAACTCGATTCATACAGTTACGGCAGTAAAAAAATAAACAAAAAAAACAACCAGCTTTTCGAGAGTTATCAAAATTCGGTTATATGGTTTTGGCTTTCTCTCTTTCTCTTTCGGAGACTGACCTACATTTTAAGCACATCGTATACGCGTCTGGCCGAGTGAAGTCGAGGCGCAGGCGCCGCGCGCCTTCCCTCGCACAGAGACGACTCTTTGGCATTTTATGTATATACCTATGTATACAGCGGCACTCGAATCATCGCAAGACAAGAACAGCGCGGCGGCGTGCTACACTTAATAGCGCGTACTACGTATGCCGCAAGTGCGCGTGCACGGGTGAGTTTACGAGTTACGTGTATACATTATGTGCAAAATCTCAAAAGACCTTGATTCGCTTAGCACGAGCTTACTTACTTTACGTTATTTCCGTATTGTGTAAAAGCTCGTTTGAAGCGACGCGTACAAGGTACCGCAGAGTTGCTCCGATTCAAATAAATATAATAGCAATTGCTATCGTAGATTCGCAAATAGCAAAAAAAAAACGCATTATTCGCATTGGCAAAACGATCTGTGAAATACACTTTGCGGAAAGCCTATGCAATCTAAATATAAGACGTTAAGTTGCATCTGCCTTAGCTGCTGCTCGAGCGTGTGCAGACGTGCGTGGCGAACACGCGTGCAAGTACTCCTCGGTTCCGGGTTCTTAGCTCTGTCTCTAAACATGTTTTATAATAATATATATCGTGTGTAAGCACGTGTGGCCGACGCTGCACACATTACACACGTAGAGCCTCCTTTTACATCTCCACGCCCGGCTCAAGTATAAAGGAGAATGATAAAGTGCACACAAGCGCGTGCGCGAGGGGGGATCGGCTTCAGACGAGATGAAAGGAATGTAGGAGCTTGCATACGTGGTACGTACACATTTCTAAAACTCATCCCCTTGATGCACCCATAGAAGCTTTTTTATAAGCTCGACCATTACATTTTCATGTACATCCTTGTCCGACGTCGTATGGATGTCGGCATTTTAACGGCAGGTCGTATATAAATTGACGCGCGTTCCTCAATTATCGACGATGGCATCTCGTGAAATTTTACGACGATCAATACGCGCGAAGCTCTCCGCAAGCTCATAGATTCTTAACGCGTATTAACACCATTGAATCGTAAGATATTTCATGCATCGTGTTAGACGTAGGATAATATTTCTCTTATGGTACAGCTGTTACGGTAACATATCGAAAATTGATCATGAAATGGGTTCGCAAGAGAGGGGGAAGAAAATTTGTAATCAGTTAGAGAAGACGGTGATCGTAATAGACTGTGGAGTGTCATCCTGCATGCCATTAGAACATTGACCCAGAAGACATTTATTATAACAGTGATATCATCTATCGACATAAGTTTTCAATAACGATATGCGTATAAAGCGGAAGGGCTCGATTAATACGCCACAATGGTAGAAACTTTAGCGAGCAATGAGCAGCCCGTAGCTCATAGCTTTTGTTGCATCGAAAATGCTCTTCAAACCGAGTGCGGTCAAGACAATGAGCGATGCTTGCTCATATTTGTATTTATACGCGTATAACTTTGGGACGTGCAGCTGCAAGTTCTCAATGGCATCTTCTAGTTTACGTAGGACACATTTGTCTATATATACTCCATGCACGCACATGCTATATACCTGGCACACGAGGCAGAGCTTGCACTTCCGTATAGCCACGAGTCGCACTCGCAGCAGGAGTTCCGGAAGGCGCGTCGAAACTCCGAAAGCGAGTTTCCATGTAAATATTCGCATCGCTAGACTGATATCACGCGCGAGCTTGCGAGGTATACGAATTAGTCCGACGACCTGCGAGCAAAAGCAAGTGTGTATGTTACCCGACGTTTTGAAACTGACGTGACGAAGGTTACTGTTGTGGCCCACACACAGACACAGCCACTTGAACAAAAGGTATTCGTCGCACGCAGTGACAGCAACATGAGACGGACGTTAATTAACCGAATGTGTTTCTTCGCGCGCTGTCTCGAGCAGCCTTCGACCCCATTAAGTTCGCGAGCTTTCGAGGTTGGATTTTTGTTATCGCAGTAGCAGTTTATGTGCGCGTAGCTAATCGACTGGAACGCCTCGATTTTTCTCAAATCGCAAGAACTGTCAAACGACCTGCGAGAACATTTTGTCGACCTCGTACGTGCTTTCGTATAGATTTGCGATCAATTCGCACGAAATCTTTGGAAGAAAAAAAAATAATTCTCTCCTTCTTGCACTTACACACATACACACTTTCAACGCTTGTCAAAAGTCAAGCGGAATATAATCTTTCACCCTTGCAACACTCGGGCCGCCTTTTTGTTCATCTCAGCTTTTTATTATTATTATACATGCTCATCGCAGGCGCAAAGAGATGGCGTATAAGTGTTGTATAAGCAGAGGAGAATATATTTAGTCGTGGCAGCAACAGCAACAGCACACGAGGCGATGCGTTTACTTGCTCAAAGATAGACTTTACGCCCACTCGAGGATGTAGTATATGCATACGTAAAATTGTCGGCGCGTCCACGTTTTCACTTGCTAGCGGTGGCATATAGGCAACAGCAGCAGCGAGCTTGCAACGGCGCATAAAAGGAAAGAAGAGAGCGAGAGAGAGCAGAGACGTCTTCTTTTTGTCGCAGATCGATAGCTAGGAGTGCATTTGCTCGGCTGCTGAGACTCTCTCCGTCTCTCGCTCCTTTTTCGCGGGCGTGCCTTTTACTCGACTCTCTCTCTCTTCTTCATTTTTTTTCTACTTCGCGCTCTCTCACTGTAGCTCGCGCATTCAAGCCTCTATCTCTTTCCATTTTTCAATGTGTGTACACGTATAGATATATGCAAGTGAATGCTTCGTAAACTATGTACACAGTGGGGAACGCGAGAGGAAAAGAGAGAAAGAGCGAGCCTGACTACTAGCACGATAGAATGTGTGTGAGCTTTCGTGCATGTGTGTGGGTATACTTTTTATACTCGCAGGAGAGCTTTTCTCGCCGATAGCAAACGATGTAGAAAAGTTTGCCACTATATGTACGCTCTATAGTCTTTGAGACACACTCGCTCACACGTATATGTACACTCATAAATACGGCTCATAAGAGCGAGCTTCATAAGTGCCATTTGACACTGCTGTCAATGCTCTCGTCCGTGAGTGTATATGCATGCTTGTATGGGTGCGAGAAAATATAAGAACTAAATAATAAACAACTCGCACTCGCGCGACGAGCTGTTTCGGAGGAGGAAAATTTCAATCGTCCCCTTGGGATCCGATCGCTGCTCCTGCTGCCTTTTCTGCTTGCGTAACTTTTTTCTTCGAGTCTCGTAAAGAAGTTGCAAGCCACAGTGTAAACGTAGGGCAACTTTGAGGATGATTTGATATCGCTTGTGACGCAGCTCCCAGAAGGATTAAAGCGGGCAAATAGAAGCGCGCGATCTCATTAGGCTCGCAGGTCTTGTACGCATACGTGAGCAAGAGCACGTGGGAGTGTAGAAATCGATTAAAAATATAATTGGCTTGAGTACAGTTGGGTTCTAAGCGATATCGATTTTTGATCGTTGTAACATTACGAGGCGCGACTCGTTTAATGCGGGCTGAGGACATAATATAGCTGTTTCCGATCATAATAGATAAAGCTCAAAACTTGAGAATGAAAATTAAATCTCATTCATTACCTGTATCGAGGGAAAAAGAGAAAGGCGTTTTCTTCTTGACTTGTTGACTTATCGACGATTGCTTCATATTTATAAATATAGCATCAAATTAAATATTGAGAAGTCATTTTTATATCAGATATCAAATGAATTGAATTAGTACGGCTTGCGAGCGTGAGCAATTATTTTCAATAGAATAAAAGCACGACGTAAGAAAGTAATTAGAAAAAAAATGAAATAAAGAGAAACAAAATCTTATCGTAACGATATTTTTCAACGCCTAGACGAGACATCAAAATGTGAATGCGAGCTTGCGGCGTAGCTATACATATTACGTATCAACGTGCTTTAACGCGCACCTACGCGAGGAATTTTTTTTTAACCTTCCACAATTTCCTTTTTAATACATACACCTACGCGCGCTCGCGTGAAATTTCATCGGTATTTTTATCTTTCGAAAAGTTACATTTACACTGTCCGTGTACAAGTTCCGAATGACTAGACGTTTCTTTTTTCCTTTTTCGATTGAAAAAAGGGAAAAAGAAAAGGCTGGGATAAAAATCGGAAACACGTAAGACTCGACCAACGAGACGTTGACATCCGGCACGCGAACAATTCTAAACTGACGGATACTTTCGCAATGCGAGCAACTTGGTAAAAACTATACGAGGAATAAAGTACGGAAGGAATCGCGAGTGCAAAGTTATTTCTAAAAAAAAGAGGTGGAAAGGATACAAGAACGATGTTGCTAAATCGAAACATGTTAGTGAGCTTCGTCAATAAAAATCGTATTTATAAGTATATATACTTTAGCAAGACTCCATTATATACGCTTCTACTCTTTGGAGTTTCGCAGATATGAAGAGTGGAAATGATAAAATGCGGGAAAGGTAAGGGCGGATTCGAAGGTAAGGAAGAAATGAAATTCAAAAGACCGCTACCTAGTGAAGAGACACACGGGTGCATGAAAGTAATTTTACAGAAATATATGCGTAAAAAAATAAAATAAAAAAAGAAGGAAGGTAAAAATAAAAAGCCCGAGCGTATCTATCTAAATGTGGAATATAAGTATAGTCGTACACGCGCGCACATATGAGCATTTCTCTAAAACTACTCCTTTCAGCCACAGTACTACTCGCATTACTCGCTTTTCACTTTTTATCTGTCTCTGTCTCTCTCTTCCTCTTTTGATTGCTCCTTACGCGCAGCATCGTGTGCATAATGCGCAGCTCTCTGGGTTTGCAAAGAAGTAACGAAAAAAAGAAGGAAGAAAAAAAAACACGGAAAATTTGGCCGTTGGATATGAAAAGGCAAAAGTCTGGAGTGGAGGCTCACCGCACCACTGCTTGCGCAGAACTGACTTTTAACGTAGCTAGTTAATTTCTCTCTCTCTATCACTGTGGCTGCTCTTTTTTTTGCCAGGCTGGTGAGCTTGCGAGCGCAAAAAATGCTTCGTATAGCGCTAAAAACGCCAGCGATACGTATTACGTTGCTCGCTTCGACGAACGTGATTATATATGTGGCAGCGTTACAAACGTACGCAGAGATCACAGCTACAGCAGCGTGTGCACATAGGCTTGTTATAATACCGTATCATTTTTGCATCAGTCGCATGTGTAGTTAACGCGCATTCGGCTGCAATTTGTCGAGATATTTACATCACGATCGGCTTTCGCGGTTTTACACGCACGACACAATCGCAATTTCATCTAGTTGCATCATATCGACAACTAGATGTATAGCTACGTAGAGCAGAGAGATCGTTTATTTTTAATAAATCGCTGGCCGAGACAGTCTCTCTTATCGCGTCTATGCACGCTACGCGAACTGCTGCGATGATTTGCATCATGTACACACAAAGCTTCATACATGGCCCGGGCACGAGCTCGTCGCGCGATCGCGGCAAATGTGCAGCCACGTAATAGACGGATACGTGTGTATATTTATATACAATGATGCATTATCGTCGTGGCGCATTCTTGGCGCTTGTTCGATGTGTGCGAGCAAGAGCGGCCTCGCTGCAAAGGCTTATAACTTTTAATCAGATTACGTACGTGTGTGTAGGTATGTATTAGTGGTAGCGTTGATCGTGTTGTACTAAAACATACACACACGCACACAAGATATGTACCAGCTTATAGTGTGCAGGGAATACGTGTGTGCTTTGGATCTCGCCCGCGCGCTTGCTCCCTCGCGATAATATGCATAATTCCACGTATTTTCGTTCTTATACTCTTACATGGTAATCCTTCATATCAAAACAAACAGCCAAAAAACTAATAACACAACAACCACGATGCTACTCTGTTTATGTATAGACGGGATTACCGCCCTCGTACGAGGAGTACCTGTTCCACAAGCAGAGCCTGCTGCAGCGCTCGCACACGCCGCCCCCGCCCTGGACGGACTCGTCCAACTCGTCCACGATGCTGCAGACGACGACGGCGGCCAACAACGCCGCCAACAGCCTCGAGATACACAGCGTCGGCCGCGAGCTGCTGGCCAGCCATCCCGAGCTCAGGGAGTACCTGACGCAGCTCGCGCTGCAGGCCGGCGCCGAGCACGCGGCCCAGCAGTACCACCAGCTGCTCAGCCAGCATCAGGCGCTCAAGAAGCAGGCGGCCAGGCAGCAGCGAACCAGAGCCATGCCACCGAGGTACGGTATACAGCTTCTTCTTTTCGCTCTTATGATTTTTCTCGTTGTGATGCAGTTGCGTATGTATACAGGGATTGCACTTTAGCGCGAATTCGCCTCTGCGTTCAAAATTTATGGCCACGTACGTAGTACGTACGTACATAGACCGGCGCGTAATCGATAATTTTAAGCAGTTGCCGCTCCAGTTACAGCCGAGTTTAATTAAATCAGATATAAAGTCAACGACTAGCGGCAACGAGCGAGCGAGGATAGGTACATGCACAGTAGCGTATACACACACCCACATGTACATTCGCGCGTGTGTGTGGTGGGTGGTGTGCGGTGCCGCACGCGATAATGGCACGGATGATATTTAAACCGAAAATGAAGTTCGCCAGTTCTGAGTTTGCTAAACTTAATAACAGCAGCGGTAGCAGCAGCAGCAACGAAAGATATATAGGAGATGCCGATGAGGGAAGCCCAAGACGAATCGTTGGGCCTTCGGCAACAATTTATGGCCAAGGCACAATATAATTACCATGTTGCGATTTTTTCTTAATTTTTTTATTTCATTTTATGTATATTAAAGCCGCAAACATACCGATCAGTAGACATTTGGCTTAAGGATATCTTCTGAAATAAAGAGTGCGAAAGAAACAATATTTTTTTCTATATTTTAATTTTCTTACATAAGCTCTCCCACGTATCATTTGCTCAAATGCGCCGTAATAATCTGGTCTCGCGCGTCAGAGAGTGATGTGACGTATGTGAGTATGTATGTAAGCAAACTTGACACCTGAATCCTAATTCACCAGTACGTGATTTGTTGCCGGAACTTATATTTACGAGGCCATTTTTATGCGCACTTATGTGTAGTACATGAGATACCGGAGTATTGAGAAAATAATACACTGGTTTAATAAAAAAACCATTAATTTAATGCAAATTTGATGAAACAGCAGACATTAAAATAAAAAAATTTACTCCTGGTAGAAATACTCAATATAAACAATGTCCTAGAAAGAAAAAAAATCATTAAAAATGTTTTAACATATTCATGGATTAGCGTTTTTGCGACTTTTCTATTTTATTTGCATTACGAATATGCGTAAAAACGCCAATAATGCCCCAGCGCTACACCCGGGCAGCGAAAACAGCCGGATTGATCAGTTTTCAACTCGCACAGAATTGGTTAAATAAAATTTAGAAAAATAAACCAACATAGGTTTTCGATAGTTTTTTACCTCGGCTTTCTATTGGTGAGGTTAAAAAGGCAAAAATGTGCCTACATAACCTCACAAAATGGACTTGAAGATAAAACACGTTGTAACTTCCCGAGTTCAGCTTCGATTGACTTTCTGACTAGCTAGATCGTAAGATCTCGCGATTTTACATAAGCATGCGGTGAAGAGGGAAAGAGAGCGCGGTCGGCCGTTTTCGAGCGCCGTGGCCTGTTTTTTCGGTGCACTTTACGTTTCTTTATCTTTCACGCGTTAGCCTTTCGCCATAAAAATAAACAAATACATGTTTTTTGTGTATTTTTGCCTCATCTTTCCAATAGTGCAATTAGAGTTTGGAAAATTGAATTTTTTGAACAGATAATTAACTTATTTGATTAATAGTTTCATTACTTTTGTTTTATTCGCAAAACAAAGCAACTTTTCCAAAAACTAATTGCACCATTGGGAAGATGATTTGCTTTTTCGACCTCACCAGTAACCAACCAGTAACTATGTAGCTACCATAGTTAGTACCATGAGATAAATTATAATTATTATCATAATTTTCTTATGGTACGCTCAGACGTTATTTTAGGTAGCTATACACAGCACTTATGCCTCTTTCCCAATGAGCTCATATCATCGTTTTCTACCTCTCAGAGAAATGGCATAAGTTTAGAAATGGTTATCCCAAAAACGACTTTTGAGAAATGCTCACCTTTGTAGCGCATTAAATTGAGTAGCTACTACCTGCGCTTATACCAATATTTTTTATCAACTATTCTAGTCAATAAATTTCATACAACTCAAAGGCATAAGTTAAAAAAGTAATATCCTCAAATTATTTTTTTTTACATTTCGAGTCTAGACCTGTAGATTTAAGGCTACTATGTGCACTTATGCCTTGTTCAAGGTAAGCTGGGCTAATACTTCACAATTATTATATGAAAGAGGCATAAGTTAAAAAATAAATATCCAAGTCTTTATTTATTGACACGCGCATGCGCCAAGACATTTTTATCTATATGGGATCACGCTAAAATTTTAGGTTCAGTCTTGTCTCTGGACATACTCTTTTTTTTTTTTTTTTTTTTTTTTAATGGGAGCGATGGGCTCAGTTTATTTGAAGAGAAAAATGTATTACAATACATTTGTGTATTTCTGCTACATAAGTTATGTAGGGTAAGAGGTGGCTTTTTTTTTTTAAAAATAAGTATAAAAACAGAAAGTGTGATAGACCCATCGACGTCTCCTTCTGCCCCTGATTGACCCCCGCGGGACCGCCGTTGGGCATTACTTCGCGGGGAGGGGCTGGGCTGGTGCACCGAGCTCGTCACGTTTGCACTGTTTGTTGTTTCGTCTTCTTCATGCCGCGTCGTCCGGTCATCTTCTTCTGGCCATCTCTTCGGCTCTCAGTCTCGTTATGACTGATTTGGCGAAGGTGGCTACCGCAAGCCAGTTTTTTTTGTCTGCTAGCATTAGCTGGACGACATTCTCCGGCCTGGCAACTTCTTGGAGCTGACGGTGGAGCTTTGCTCTTTCCTCCTCAAATCGGGTGCAGTGGAAGAACACGTGCTCTGCGTTTTCGACCGTGTTGGGGCAGGCCGGGCAATCCGCGCTGGCGTTGCGGTCGTAGCGCTGGCTGTGATGTTTGAAGTAGCCATGGCCTGTCAGGAGCTGGGTGAGGTGATAGTCTACCTCTCCGTGTCTCCTGTCTATCCACAAACTGATGTTTGGGATCAGCCTGTGCGTCCATCGTCCTTTTGTCGAGCGATCCCATCGGCTCTGCCATCTTCTTAATGTCTCCTGGCGTTCTTCAGCTCTCGCATCCTCGTGGCGACGCTGATAGAGCCGGCTACGCTCGTCTGCCAGTAAGGCCAGCGGTGGTATGCTGGCAACGACGTAGGTAGCGTCGTACGAGAGGTGCGGGCGACCACTGATGACTCGTAGGCAGGCTCGCCGATGGATTGCTTCCGCCCGACGGATGCCGGCCCGTGTTTCGGCTCCGCAGCTCCAGATGGGGGCGCCGTAGAGGAGGATCGAGTCGACGACGTTCGCGTAGAGCCGCCTTCGACTGCTCCTGGGGCCACCGATGGTCGGCATGATCTGCGAGAGGGCACCCGCCACTCTCGATGCCTTCTCGCTTGCCGCTCGGAGGTGATCGTTGAACGTCAGCCTCGCGTCCAGTTGCACGCCCAGGTAGCGGATGCAGGGAGAGGAGGCGATGAAGCAGTCGCCTACTTCGATGGTGATGGTCTCCAACCTCCTCTTCTTCGATAGCAGCAGGGCCTCAGTCTTGTGGTCCGCCGTCTCGAGGCCTAGCCCCCACAGCGCGTCGCGTACTCTTGCGATGGCGCGGCTAAGCATGTCCTCGACCTCGTACGTCGTCCCCGCCACGGCAACCACGGCGATGTCATCAGCGAAGCCGACTATGCGCACTCCTTCCTCCAGTCTCAGGCGCAAGATGGAGTCGTACATCACGTTCCACAGGATCGGGCCGAGGACCGAGCCTTGCGGAACGCCGGCCGTGATGCTGCAGGACTCTGGGCCATCGTCGGTATCGTATTCCAGCACTCTGGCTTGGAAGTAGCTGTGGATGATCTTCAGCAGATACTCAGGCGTGCGGATTCTCTCGAGCGCGGCGAGGATGTTGTTCCACCGCGCCGAGTTGAACGCGTTTCGTACGTCGAGGGTGACGACGGCGCAATACTTGCGGCCGCCCCTCGCGCCTCCAACCGCCTCACGGGCCGCAGCGGTGACCGACTCGATGGCATCGATGGTCGATCTTCCTCTCCGAAAACCGTGTTGGTGGTCCGAGAGGCCGGCCGGGGCCTCCGTGTACACCTCCAGGCGTCTGCATATGATCCTCTCAAGGATCTTGCCCGCCGTGTCGAGCATACACAGCGGACGGTAGGACGAGGGTGCGTCAGGCGGTTTGCCCGGCTTCAGCAGCAGCACAAGCCTTTGCCTCTTCCACGGACTCGGGAAGACGCCACCGCTCAGGCACGCCGAGTACACCCGCAGGAAGGCATCCGGTCGCAGGGCAACGGCGAGCTTGAGAGCCCTGTTTGGTACACCATCGGGTCCGGGTGCTGCACCATCCCGGATCCTAGCGCAGGCTCCTCGCAGCTCCTCCAAGGAGACGTCAGGGACCTCGGCGTCCGCAGGTCCCGCCGGAGGCCGAATCAGCGCCTCGGTCACCGTCGGGAACAGCGTGGCGACTGTCCGGCGCACCAGAGATGGCTCTCTTGGAGGCGTCGCCCTGGGACCCCTCAAGCGCGACATGACCGTCCCGTACGGCCGGCCCCATACGTTCCGGTCGACCTCGTCGCAGAGGGCGCTCCAGCACCGGCGCTTGCTCTCCTCGATTGCAGCGCGCAGTCGGCCTCTCACGATGGCGAAATCGACGCGTCGAGCATCCTCCGCGGGCCGTCCTCGCGCTCTTTGGGCAAGTCTGCGAGCTCGCAGGCACTGCCGACGGAGGGCGGCGATCTCGTCTGTCCACCAGTAGACGGGCTCGCGGCGGCGGCGGCGGCGGCGTCCTCCTCCGCCGGACATCGACGCGTCGCAGGCCTCGGTGATGGCGGCGATAAGGGCACCCGCCATGTCCTCCGGTCGCTCGGGCGTCGCATGAGGGATCCCCGCTCCAGAAAGCCGCTCGGAGAAGACCTCCTCGTCCAGTGTGCGGGCGCTCCATCTCCGTCTCGGGCCCGCCGGGCCTCTATGAGGTCTATGATCACTCAGGCTGAATGTGATAGCTCTGGACATACTCTATGTACCCCAAAAGACATGTGTAAGAAAATCGTTATGCAAAATCTGTCATCTGCCAGTCTATTAGTATACGTTAATTTCTATTGGACCTTTTCATGTCCAAGAAAATTTTTTGCAGCCCAAAATTCAGCCATAGAATGTTTCTATCTCTCTTAAAGTTGCTGAATTTTATTTCTGATACTTTTACTGGAGATGTTTGTTATAAAATTAATTTATGTAAGTGCTGATTTATTTTCAAGTACATTAATTTTCATACAAAAATTAACAAAAAAGATTCAATGATATACTCGAAGTTTTATTTTGTTTGGAAATTATATAGTTGTTATACTGCTTTAATTGTTTCTTTAATCGCCCAACGAGTTTATCAAATTTATGATGTTTACCAACAAAGAAAGTGTAGAATTTATTTCATCTTTAACATAGAAATAATGAATGGAAGCAGCATTTCGGCGATTACCGATACAGGGTGTCAAGCATTGTTTGCTGCAGTAAGCTACGAAAAAAGAACTACAAATTCAGCCTGCTTAAACATTTATGAACATTGTTGACAGCACAAGCCGAGTCACAAAGAGAATATTCGCAAGAATAGCGGCTGTTTGTGAGTGTGCATGTGCCTGTACAGCTAAAGCCATCGCAGCCGAAAGTGCACCCGCGGCGGAGGGTCTTGTTTCGGGCTGCTCATTGAACGAAACAATCGAAGGCGCAGCGCGGGCGATCGAGCTTGTTTACCTTTAGTTGGGCTAACTTAGCTCGACTAAATCCCGTGAATAATGAATTTCTGCTCGTTGCCGCGATATATATATAAATGTGCGCAATGCATTAGCCTGCGGAGCCGGACGTACGTCGTTGCTCTTTTTACAATAAGTAGACAGCAGTTAAAAACATGTAAAGAAAACTTCGGATCAATTGGTTATTTCTTTGGCCGTAATAGTTTTTACATCTTGTCGATGACCTGAAAGTTAGCGTAAGAGACATTACCGATTGCATACGCGCATCAGCGAATCAAAAGTATATATCGGACGTCGAGCTGCTTATTCAAATTACCAGAGTGGCGCGGAAAACTTTTCGTATGCCCCGAAGCACGACAATGTTTATAATGATCGAACAGTTTGTCTTTTATTTCTTGTTCTACTTGCTATTGCGATCTATTGAAGATGGAACATTTTCATCAAGGTAATTGATTTACAAGAATGCTCTGTCCTACGTCGTTTCTTTTGTTATTTTTCTTTTTTTTTCGAATTGATTACGGACGCATCGATATAAACATAAATCCTGGCCGTTGGCTGTACGCGAGCGAGCACACTCGGCTGATATGTGCAGTGCACCACGACTCTCCCGACCAAGCATGATAATTTCATCGTCGTTTTCTCGGAGAAAATAGAGCATAAATCTTCAAGATGAAGTGCTCGGTTCATTTTAGTCAAATAAAGGTCTACCAGGGATGAATTATGCCTTCGTACAAGTGTGTATGTGGATATATATGACGAATAAATTCTTCGAAAGATATCTCAATGTATTTCGGCAACTCGTTACTTGCCACAAAAAAATACGAGCTAAAAAATGAAGAAGAAAAAACTAAAGGAAATAATTTTTGGTGTATTTTTGCAGATCTCAGAGCGAAAGCCGAGCACAACAGCAACGCATGTGTGCGGACGCCGCTTTCTGCATGGAAACAACGGCGATTCAGTCGGCCTTCGACAATGGAATCTCGTTCTGCAGTCTCATGTAAAAAAATTAATAGTAATAATAGTAATGGGGGAAAAACGAGCAACTTTAGCACGGGATAACGAAGTTAGCAAAAAACTACTAACAAAAGAACAGCAAGGAAACAGCAACAACAACATCAACTACAACAAACGAAAAATAACTATACAAGAAAACACAAAACTAAAAAAAAAATTCAATGGCTCCGGCTTCATTATTTCTTTACTTCTGGCTGGTTCAGAAGACGGCTCAAGCACTCGGCTGACCAAACACCGCCTTTTTCTACTCCCCTTCTTTGACTTACCCGGCGTCTTGTTCTGCTATTATAGGTGAACTTTGTTACATAAACCTCCTCGGTTTTTTTCTACAAATTGGACAATTTAAGAAAAAAACAAACTCACATTTAATCGGTTTTCTCGAGAAATAAACTCGAGGAGATAATTCAATAGCACGAGAGAGAAGAAGCAAAGTCCAAAAGTAAGTTTTGAAATTTCAATGAACCGTTTTTTTTTCAACTCTTCATCGAGCATATATTCCGGTGGGAACGGTGGAAACTTATAACTGGTCAGAAAGAGAGCGAGTAAGAGTGTGAAAGAAAACTAGGGATTAAAAGAAAGAGATATTTTCGATATTAATTTTACGATATATTTTTGCATGTAGATACCAAAACGAAGCAGTGCTTTTTACGAATGTATATTTTAATTGAATAAACGAAGAGAGAAAGAGAATGAGCGAAAAATTAAGAGCATTCACAGATGCCCAGTACAAAGTACAAGAATGACCGATTGCTTTCGAATCGAAACGAGATGTATTTTTTATATTGTAAGTATATTTCAATCTACATATAGTATATTTATTTCGTTGAAAGAAAAATAAATTAAAAACTACGAAAAAAAAATAGAAGAGATCGATGCATCATAGTTTGCAACGAAAAAAAAATCCTTCTGCGTCGAGAAATCCGAAGCTGTAACGACAAGTATACGCGAACATTGTAAAAACCAGACGCGTTTCGAGTTCATGCAAATTATTTTACATATATACGTTTCCTTCGTTTTTTTTTCATTTTTACTATGAAATACAGTAGACTCACTGATTGCGACTTTATTACGGCCCGAAGAAGAGAGAGAGAGAGAGAAAGAGAAAAGAACCTCGAAAAAACATTTCGCTACTGCGCCAGCACGAGAATGAAAAACAGAATCGCGGACGCCCTTTTTCCGAATACATAAATACGTACGTACGGTATACCACGACGCACTGACTGTAAAATTTTTAAATTACATTGTTAGTATTCACGACTATTATTTCGTGCGTGAGCACGTTCACATCGTTTCGCCAATAAGTTACGTGTACGGATTAAAAAAAAAATTCAAATGGACAGCTCGATGGATCTCTCGCTCATCATTGTTAAAAAATAAAAAAGAAGAAAAAAAGAAACCAAAAGAGCACCGATATAAAGTATATAAAATATGTTACGAAAAGGTTTCTCAGTTATTGATATATAATTTTCATCGACCTACTAAACGATTACGATACTAAAATCGGCCAAGTAACGAGTGAAACACTAAAAAATTGAAATACATATGAATATATACGATATTAGACGTGTTATAAACTGGTAGTTAGTTAGAATATGTCACGTATATCCACGTGCGTCTTTGTGCACAAAAAAAGAAAAGGTAAAATGCGGCAACGAATCCCGGTCGCTTGCTCGACCGGCGTGTTATGAATCGCACTCGTTCAGCTGTAACAACCTGGAGCGCGTTTGATATAGGAGATTTACAGAGTTCTAAAAGCCCAAAGATAAAAAAACTAAAAAATATAAAAAAAAGAGTGTGTGTCCTACTAGCTCTCGTGTATAACATACAAAAAAAATCCTTACTGTAGAGACTGTTTACAAATGACTTGATCCCCAAGTGTTAACACCGCGACACGAGCACAATATACCGCACGAAACCTGTAACAGACACCCACATCCATTCGATGCACTCACGTGCGACACACACGCATACACAAACACACACATACACACACACACACAGGAACACACGCATCATCGTGCAAACGCAAAAACTCGATTGTACAAATACTAGCCCACATCATTTGCTGATGGATAAAACACACAAGTGCGCGATTTACACTCGCGTATATAAATGTTATAAAGTTGGCCAGGCCAACGAATCGATACTTTCTCGACGTGAACACATACACACGACACAAACACGGACACACTTATGGCAAAAACTCTTACGCAAAATCACACGCAAACAGAATCGATCTACGGAAAAACTTCTTTAATGATAATGTATACAATATATATTAAAAATAATTATAATATAAACATAAAATATATGAATTATACGTGCACGTGCATGAAGATGTGGCTATATTATAAAAACAAAGTACATCTTGGTCCTCTAAGCTCTTTTTCCAACTTTTAGTCGACGAACTAACGTAACAATTATAACTCTGGATTATACCGTCAAAAGAAACATTTTTGCCGCGAGTGGGTACGAGCGTGCGAAACAAACGGAAGTTTCCTTTTCATTTTATACTTAAGAGAAAAAATGAATATAGCTCCTAAGCAACTGTAAGTATTATACATACAAATAGGTGATATATTTTATTTATAAGTTAGCGCGAAAAGAAAACGGTGAAAAAGGTGAAACACGCGACATCTCGTGAAAAGTAGTAAAGTACGACGGAATTGAGAAATGATCTCACTTTGATTCGTCGTGATTCGAAAACTCGTGTTAATAATCGTGTTGAGAAGTATAAATATAAAAAATACACATGAATCAAGAAAACGTAAAAAAAAACGATGATATTTTTATTCTAATATTTTCATATGCGTATGGATGATTACGGAGACGATTATGAACAAACAATGCGCGTACATGTATTATACATAAATATATAAATATAAATGCATATTTTTATATATATTAACAATTTCCATAATTTATTTGGCAATCGATTTCGTGGTTTTCAATAAAACAAAAGTTTGCACACGCAAAAGAGACTCTGATCACATATAAATCTAAAGGCAACCGTTCAAACGCGATATCACATGTTAAAAAATTAAAGTTTGAATTTCGTCTAATATAGGAAAGGGAAAAAAATAAAACTGTAACTCGAACGGCGTGGATGGATGCGTTTTAAAGATTTAATAATTAAATTTAAGAATGTGTTAGCGTAAACGATTAGTACTTGTATTATTGCGTGGCCACTTATTTCCCTCCCTTCAAACGATCTAAAAATACCCGATCGTCATTCGGATTCATTTGATTCAAAGGTTGAATGCTTCTTTCTAGAGTAAATGGGTTTTATAAGAAAAAAAAATATGATGAAACTTTGCAGCTGAATTCGAATTAATTGCAGTCAGCGTTACGTCTAAGCGCACACTTAATTATATATGTCTAAAGTAAAGAGAGATGCAAATCTTGGGTTGGACAAAAACGAAAAAATAGCGACAGAAAAGAATGAATATTATATTATTAAGACACTTGGATCATAGAACTGCCAGGAGCGCAAAAGTTCTAAAAATACATAAAACATTATTACCGTAAGTCTACTTCTTATATTAAAAACATGTTTGAAAACAGATGAATATATGTGTACGAGTTCGATGCATGTATAGCGTAATAATAAAATTGCAACGAGAAATATTTAAAGGTTTTCCTCGCTGTAAGTGATTAAATTTCTTTATGTTTTTTTTTATTATAAAGGAGAAAAAAATGTGTTAAACGAATGACTATAATTGTACATTAAAAATGTTACGAGGATGTAGGTAAATGCATTTAGTGCTAAAATGTGTAAGCTATGCTGATCGCTGGCCCGTATTATGTAAAGTACAAAACTTTGATCGAGCTGGAACGAATCTCCACTATTACGGTAGTATTAAAAGTCGAGCATTACTTTTGAAACAGGTTCGCTCTAAATTTATTTATATTTACATAACGATATTAAAATTTAGAAAACGAACAATTATTTATATATAATCCAATAACTTAGAGTTTCATATCCATCATACATGTAACGACTAATGCACGATATCTTATTTAACTTCGATGAAATTCAAGCGATTCGAGAACCGAGAAGCATCGAATACAACAAAAAGAGTCAGAGTGTGAAAGAAAGAAAGCTCAGCCGGAAAACAAATATGAAATATGTCAGTTTAAATTCGAGATACGTGTACATAAATGCGAGAGAACGGTGGGAGCTTTCGTGACAAAATTGTATGCTCGTGTTTGTTGCGTATTCCCGCCGATGCATGGAATATGTCGCAAGCTTGCGTCAGGTGCTAAAAAAGATGCGATTCGCGCAAAAGCTCTGCAGCTGGCTCCGATTATATGCACTATACATAGGATATGCTAATAAAACACTTTGCTCGCTGCATTCTTCTTGCTCAGAGCTCCTGTATATATACGTGTCTGTTTTTTTTATTTTTATCGTAAGCTTTATTAAAATGCAAATGAGTGGCGAAACAGGAAGAGAGAGAGACCGAGTTGAATTGTCTGCGTTGAAATTACTATACGCCCACGTGGCTGAATGCGCGGTACGTATATACGGTACGAGAGCGAGCTTTTTGGCTTACAACAACGGATTTGCAGCATAAAGGATTAATTTGGTCACTGCACCTTACACCGTCCGATTGATAAATATATTTCTAATATATACGATGAATATTTTTCTTCGATACACTAAAAAAATATGTGTATATTTGTTTTTAATTTTTGTTTTGCGCTTTACATCTATGTGTAATTCTCGAGTATCGATTGTACAGATACTTTATTACTAATATGTACTAATGCTCGTGCACACACCTTCACACATAGGTAGCTCGCGATCTCTGCGGCCCGGCCTGAGTAAGTGTGCATGCCCACCGTAACGATTATGCAATTATATCACTCACACATGTAAATAATGTATCGAGTTACAATTGTTCCAGAAAACGAGTTGCGAGTACGTCTATATATGTAAGATATGTAATGTTCCAGTGTATATGTATACGCACTTATGCGCGTTGCGATGCTTTTGAAAAGTCGACGATTCCGACGCGTGAGTGGTTTATGCGTTACGTAAATATATAAGCGAAACTTGGCTGAGGAAATGGCGCACGAACAGTTCTGGCGATTGGGAGAGTGGGACAGATAGATTATTGTGTAAAAAAATGCAGTGCAGTGCCGTGCGAAGACTTGATATTTTTGTATGACTAGGGAGAAAAGCGACGAGAGGGAACTATACGATGATTCGTCCAGTAAGGGTCAGAAAAAAAACATTACTTTACCCAAATATTGTCGATGATAAACCAAATTCATATAGAGAGAAACGGAGAGAAAAAACAAGATTATAGCTATCATTATCAACGTATCGAAATAAACGAATTGTGTGCATGCGTGCGTGCGAGCCCAAGCCGATTATAATATAATAATATATGACTTTCTTAGCAGCAGCTCGCCTGCGCGCATATATGATACAAAGGCACTAACTGACGAAATGAACTTTCAACACTTAATTGTACGCGTATACCATATTATATAATATAACGTGTTATAAAAAATAATTGACAAAAAAAGAAGAAAAAAACATACTGTATTAAATGTTGTGTATAAATGTTTAGAGGACCAAGAAATATAACTTGGAAAATGTGAAAATGTCCTGAAGTTTTTTCATTCGTAATCGAAGATACGTTTGTTTACCTTATATGCATGTATCTACATCCAACATCCAATATCACTACTCGCTCCCTCGAAGTTGGAAACGAAAAACAATTGCTTTTCCTTATTTCCTTTTTTTTTATTGTTTTCCCCCCTTTTTTGCATATATATCCACAGATTCTATCATCTTTGATCGAAGGAGCCACGTGAGACAACACTGATGCACGCCCGAGGAAACGTTGCGGTGGACTTTCTATATCTATATGTACGAGCAATGCAATGAGAATGAGGTCCACGCAAGCCGCAACACACTAACACGAGCTCGGGGATCTGTCTATATGTATGTCTGTGGGCATCTCAAATCCAGGACTGCTCTTGCCTTATCAAATTGCACCCAAATCTGTGTCATCTACGTGGATGTCGTATGTGAAGCTGTTAGCTGCGGCCAGGTTGCAATATCTTTGCTCGTGTGTAAAGCAAATATTTTTTGAATGGATATTGCTTCTGTCCGCTCGTGCGACTTCGGTTTATATTGATGATTGATTCAAATGCTTTTATTATTACTTTTTATTGATTTATCTGTGGTTATAAGGTAATTGATAATATGTCAAAAGAAGATAAATGAATATGTATTTTAGATTGATTATATTTTATTTTATTTCAAGTATCAAAAAACAGAAGACTAGTTTCACAAAATTACAAGTTGATGTTTTTTTTTCCTTAAAATTAGATCTGTTCCTAGTTTATGTAAGACAATATCTATGAGCAATTAAGTTTATATCATTGCGTATAAAAAAATATCGTAACGTACTAAAAGTAACATTGAGTACATATGGCCACAATTTTCGTCGTTGTTTTTTTTTTATTCAAGACTAAATTTTCAGGGGCAGAAATCAACTCAAAGAGAGATTTAATACAAATGGATTTCACGTCTTTTTCACTTTTATTATTTGTTCTCGTATTGAGCCGAGAGCGCCCCATCTCGCGTATACATGCAAATAGAAATTTACGCAAATAAATTTTCCGATGCGCGATTGTACATGTTGTGTATTTATCCGTGTTGCACATTTGCTCTCTTTGTATACGTCTCACTCGAGTGCCGATCGAGTATTCTAGTTGAACAAACGGACATTAATAACATTACCGACTAATCGTTAAACTCATAATATAAAAACGTTGTTGGCACGTATTTATATTTTTAGCAGATCATTTTCACTTGCTCTTTTTTTTTTAATGTATTTAAACATCTATAATTACCTTAATTTAACTATAATATGACGTACGTCGTTCTGCTTTTCATCGTGCAAGATATTTTTGCTTATTGAATAACAAATACAATCAAAGTAATATCACGCCTCGAATGTCGTTTGTTACAGGAGCGAGATAGAAAAATTTAGTCTTGCGTAAGTGTAAAGATATGTAATTTCACTATTTTTTTTTTGTACATTCGGCAGTGTAATATATCGAAGGCAGCGGTTCACACAGCGCGCGCACGACCTTGTTCATCAGTTCGTCGCATGATAAATGCTTTTAATGAGCGAGGAGACCCGTAAACCGACAATTATCGCACTCGCATTACACGAATCATTGAAATTCTTCTTCTTTTTTTTCAATCGAGAGAGAAAAGTTTTTTGGCTTTTCGAGTAAGTTCGAAACAAAAAAGCTATACGTCAACTTTTTTGCTCCTCGAAAAACAAAATTAGCCGAGAGAAACAGCAAATATATTATGTCAAGTGATTCAATTATCGTGAGCACTGGGAGAGGACACACTTCAGTCAAAGTCACCAACTTTGATGCCGTTCTCGGTGCGAAATATCCTCTCCTCGAGCGGCAGCTCACCGATCAGGTACTTCTTGAGTATCCTCTTGGCGCCCTTGGAGTGACCGTAGCCGACGAAGGCCAGAGTGGCGTCGCGGCCCGCGTACTCCAGAAGCACGTCCTGGCCGCCCGGATGGCTCCTGAGAAACTCGGTGCAGTCGTACACGTAGTCGCAGATGACGAGCCAACAGTCCTCGAGGGTGTCGTGCCAGGCCACCTGGTCGAGCGTGATGATCTCCAACTGCTCCGGCGCTCCGGAGGTCGTGGATTTCTCGTCCGTCGCTCCGACGTTGCCGTTGTTGCTGGTCGCTGTGGCGCCCGAGCGATTCTTCCAGAGCTCGAGAAGATTCAGCGAGCCGAAATTCAGGCTAAGCGTCGAGAGTTCCATGTTGCTGTTGCTGTTGCCTTTTTTGCTGTTGCAGGTACTGTTGTCGTCGTTGGTCGTAGTAGTAGTAGCCGTAGCAATCTCGGCCGTTACCGAACGATCACTGCCCAGAGCACACAGAGAGCAGAGAGTCAATATTAATAATAATCGACACGCTAGAGCAGCCTCGGCAGGGAAAACCGATACAGAGTTGGACACCGCGAACGAGTATATTATGTGTACGTAATGTGCGCGGCTATATAGATCGCGGCGTATACGCTAATATTCAGCTGTTGATTTATGTATAATGTATAATACTCCGCGTGTGCAATTGAGATGATATTAGATACCGTACTGAGTTAGCCACACGTGCCAGCCCGGGCTTATATATATCGGAGGCAGAGAAGCTTCTGGCGGCGCAGCTCGAGCGCAAGCAGCAGCAGCAGCAGCAGCGGCCGCAGTAACAGAACGATATGCAAAATACACACGGATGCATGTGTGTATAGAGCGCATACGCACACAGATGCGTGTAAATGCATGTGAGCTCACACGGTATATAGAAGTCGAACAGATAATTAATAATAATTAAAATAGCTAGCGACAACGAGCGCGGCGGTGGCGTATGATACAAGTATAAGCTAATGCACAGAGGCTGCATTGCGCGCGGAAGAGGGAAGATGGGAAGAAAACACGTGTTCTGGTATATGCAGCACACGATTCGCGACAACGATGACGAAATTCTCTTATCTGTTATCGAGTGTAACTGCGGCAACTTCGAAATGTATAATATTGCAGCACACACATAGACACACACATTTGCGACACACGTCAATATGCATACCACTGTGTGTGTGTGAACTACAACGATGCAAATTATTGCAGCTGGTATGCGGATATGTTAATCGTTGACTACATAGCAAGGGCTATTACGCGGCTTGGCATATTCTACAGATCTAAGGGCATGCCACATATAACTACTATTACATCTTAAAGCTGCAGAAGCGAATGGACCAAGCTATATACGTATAACTTGTATATATGTTCGTATATAATGATTTAACTTACAAATGCTCGGAAGCAGCATGAGGACGTCCATTGACTGACATGTCGGAGACAAGACTATGAACTACTAGACGTGCGCGCGTTCGTGGGCACGCACGCACACGTCGCAGGGCGACGGTAAATGTTCTTTTTTTTTTATCATCATCGCGTGTACACGCAAGCACGTTACAGGTATATTATACGGTCGAGTCCGAGCAAAAGAGCAAAAGAGCAAAAGGGAGAGAGAGAAAACAAGAGAGGGACAGTGCGGTGGTGTGCAAGTGAGAGTAGAGAGTCGCGACGGGCAGAGAGAGACACTAGAGACAGAGAGTGAGCGAGCGAGAGCGTATTATATAGAGGGAGTACCGAGAGAAGAGAGGTATAATTCCATTAGCCACTGAAACCCAACACCTTTTGCGGCCGCGTATGGTACGTACGGCCTCTATACAGGTGTATGCGTGCTCTATGCGATAGTAGTAGTAGTGGTAGTATAGTCGAGCAGCAAGGTGGGATACTCGCGCCGCTATATACGTGTATTAACGAGCCACTATGCGCTACACCTGCACCAAGGTAATTCAAAGAGACAGTTATACAGGCTGACCACTGTCATATGCGCTTTCTCTCGCTCCTTCTCTTACTCTCTCTCTCTCTCTCTCTACGGGTGTATACATCGTATGTAGCGCTAAGGTATTCTCAGAATTGCTTGAGCTAATGAACTTCCCTACGATCCAGCGCACATGGAGCTTTCGTCGATGAGCGCAGATCAGGCGTTTGACACATAAATAAAGCGCGTGCGTACAAAATCATCGCCTGTACATCGAGAGATTTTCATTTTTGCTTCGGCGACTATATATAAAATTTGCATTTCCGTATACAATACGTCGAGTCGATCGCTCGTCATGCACCGACACATCATCGAACCGATTGACAAATTGTTGTTTATGTATGGGAAAAACGATTACACGATGATGCGCGATTATTGCGCCTCGCGATTATCGATGTATAATATACGCATTGATACGTATAGTGCACTACGATGACGAAATCAGTGACGGTTAGTTGTAATAGCAGCTACTACGACTTGATGAAATATTATTGTTGCGACTATTGCGCGCATGAAAAGCCATTAGAGAAAAATCTGCTCGTGACGATCGATTTTCGCTTCGATGAGTTGAAAAATATCAACTGTAGAATCGCGCGTTCTTTGGCACAGCATATGACACAAATATAATGCACTCACGTGTTTTACGTGCAAAATATTTGCACAAGCACGCGCACGTCTTTGTATCGATGGTCCCCCCTCATCGAAGCTGCACGTTGAATCTGAAAAATATTTACGTCCAACGAGTTTCGTATTATTACTCTTCCGCGCGCACACGCCCATGCACGCGTAGTTTATTTATCAAGCGGAGGCTCCCTCGCATGTTGTCGTTATTCCCGGATATAATTTCGGTGTAAATATTTCGCTTTACGGATTATATTTTCTTTTCTCTCCGTCTCTCTTGACTAATCTCCAGTTTGAAATAGCATCGATGTTGGTTAACTTAGCTGATGTAAAGTATCGAAAAAGTGACGAAAAGGCAAAAAACAATAAAGCAGTCCCTCGATTATCTGCCCCAGAAATTTCACAATAATTTTTCGGTTAAAAGCAGCTATATTGGAACCGAAGGCGGCGCCGCGCGAGTGTCGTAATAATTGTTATGAAAGTTGCCTCGAACTTATAAACTTGCGCGCCGACACTGATGTGCAAGTTCATTGGCGAACGAAATGCATCTCTCTCTTTCTCTTTCTCCATAATCCGTATCTTTCACTCGGCGATTCGTGACACACGATTATCTCTCATACGCTTCTACATATGAGATATTCTTGCATGAGAAAAATACTTGCATATTACGCGTATTACGACATCGACGAGCGAATCTGCGAGCTCTATTATTATTGTGCGATAGGCAGAGCTGAGCGCGAGCAAAGTGTCGAATTGCCTATCCCCCAGGCGCTTGTTTCGATATACGTATGCTGCCACCTCTTGTGAAATCGTCGAACGCGACTGCAGAAACTGCAGCAGCGACTGCGAAAGCCCGACCACCGCGGAGAGCTTGCAGGCTGTGGGCAATTCTTACTCTTTCTCGAAACGACGGATCACAAGTCGAGCTTGCAGTCGGTTACGATCATTTATCGATGTTTGGTACGGAAGGAGTCGTTTGTGCGGCGCCACTGTTAATTATCAGCATCGATCCGCACGACTGACTGCACGCAATTTACATTAGTGAAAGCTTCTGTTACATTTGTTTTTGGTCAATAACGATGAAAACATCATCTTTGAAACGATTGTATAGTGTAAAAACATCATATCTTTTTTTTTTCTTATTTCGTTTGTTAATACAGCACCAGATGTCACATCGAAAGCGTCTTTATCCCAAACAAACCAATGAAAGCTGCCCAAAACAGTTCTTCCCCCATATAGCGCCGGCCGCACAACTCGCTGGTATATGTAAGCTCGTATACCTGTAACGCGCATGCGAGCTTGCGCTACCGCCTTCCCTCTTCCCCGCTTCACTCCCGACGGCTGCTCGACCCACGTCGCCAACAGTTGCTCCCCGCGGAGTAGAGAGCTTTTTCGGTGCGCGAGCATATAACGCGTGCGTGTGTGCTATAGTCGCGTTGGGCCGCGCGGACCGAGGCACAGAAGCAGCTACAGCGGTAGTCACTCGAAGCAACTCGCAGGTGAACGACGACGACAACGACAACGACGGCTGCTCCGTGTGTGCGTGTGAGTGTGTGTGTATAATGTATGGCTGTGCGCGATGCACTTCGAACCGCAGTATGTCGGGTGAAACGGTGGCAGCTGCCCGGCATCGTCAAAGTGGTGCCTGCTGAATTGGGCCTAGTCTTTTGATTACTTTTATAAATCCTCGTATAACGCGATATAGTTACAGCAGATGGATTTAGAGCCGCACGATTTGGTTGGCTTTTAAATTAAGAAGCAGTAAGAGTGAGCTGTTCATTTTGCGTCCTGTATACGTGTATCATACATGTATAAGCGGCAGTGCTTCGGTAGTGTGCTTTTTATTCATGAAGCTGAGAAAAATTCAGAAATAAAGTGTTAAAAAAAATTAGATCATTATACAGTGACAGTGTGTCGAGACGCTTAGTTGTGCCACATATTATTTTTTTATGTGATTGAAGTGCAAGCAAGATTGAACAAGAGAAAAGCACAAAGATCGAGCAAAATTTCATCATTCGCGTATTCCGCAATCAGAGTCGCAATTGTCCGTCATCTCGAGGTACTTAATTATCAAGGAAACTTCGTTTATTACAATAAAAAGTCCGATGTAACGCAAAGCAGCACTGCAGCAGCGGTCGGCAGTTGTAATGTAGAGCTTTCAGAGCTTTGCAATCGCACGTATGGTCGCGATTAAAGTGTACAACATCGTCCCGCACGTGTTGTTTAGCTACCACTTCTGCTACTGCTGCTGCTGCTACTGTTCATGCTCGGGGGGAGGGGGGAGGGGCTGAGATCGATATATACATATAGTTCCGAGGCAAACTCTCTCTCACTGGCTTACTGCATATCTCCGTTTTTCTCGTCCGGTTTTACTCTTTCTGACTCTCGCGCGACGCGACTACCTGCCTCTTATATATTCCTAGTGCAGCGTGTATGCACACCCAAGGTAGGTTAGCTATCGCTGATTGTCCGAGTCACTTTCCCTCGCAGTTTTTACGTGCGTCTATGTGCCTCTGTCTTACAGGTCATAGACTCGTCCAGGAATACTTTTTTTTTACTAATGAAAAGCCAAAAAAAGCCGGAGCTGAATGTCAAAATGAAAAAAACAAATCGTTGGACTTTGCTGTTGCAATGCATACATGCGTGTGTGTGGTGTGCGTTTGAGTGTGCGTAAACGAGTGCGCGACGAGCTTTTAACGTACAGTTCAGCGGACGCGTGTTGGTGTGCTGCTGCTGCTTCGAGCAAGTATTCGGAGCGAGAAATGTGTCACGAGTGCGTATACCGCCTTAGAGTTTCCTCGAGAGAGAAAGAGAGAGAGAGAGAAAGAGATAGGAGGAGAGCGTGGCCGAGCTATATTTGTGTATATGTTATACTTCGTGTGGTCAGTGCGCGAGAGCTTTGCGAGAAGCTTTTTTATTGCCTCACTCTGTACGTGTGCTTTTAATATATTACTATACAACTCTCTGTGCGTGTGAGTGCGTGCGTGAAATAGGTTTCTCTTTATTTCTTTTATTTTTTCTCTTACACAATGAAACGAAAAAAGTAAGAAAGCTCGGCCACGAGTGCTCGCCCAACTTTGACGTTTTCGACGGGCGTTTGGAAAAGAAATTTGCCTATTTTCCTTTTTCACGACTCGAAGCTGTCGCTGCTCCGCAAGCTCCCCTCCTCCTTCTTTCTTCGTGCAACAACACACACCGACGCCTTGTCACGATGTATGGCTTATACACAGAGAGCCGAGGATCCAGTACATATTATTTTCTCGCTCTTCTGTCAAAGCGTCGTCATAATAATGTCTTTTCGACATACGTCTCACTATTTATAAAATTGATTTGAACGTTATACTCGAGTTTAGTCTATATCTTATGCCCGTATACGTACGTGAGAATAGCATTGGCTCGTCTGTATGAGTGTGTGCGCGCTCACCGGCACATAATACTACAAGCAAGCTTTGCTCTCTTTCTCTTCTTTCTTTCTCTCTTTCTCACGCAGGGAACAATTCGTGCATCGTCGTGCATTTGTGTGGATGCGCGCGTGTGTGTATGTGTGTAAGCGTATGCATGTGCGTATGCGTGTGCGCGTGAGTGAGGTACGTATACCCCATAGTAAAAATAGTTCTCAGCTCCGGAGCTCTTGCCTAGAGCCTACTGTACTACTATACGGTCAAACCTTTCTCTCTTTCTCTTTCGCTCTCTTTTTCATCATCATCTTCTTCTTCTTCTTCTTCTTCTTCATCATCATCGTTCGTACCATCGTCGTCTTCTACAGACCCCTCGCGCGTATATATGCGTAACATTTTTTATTTATTTATTTTTTCATCTTCTTTCTGTTGTCCAACGTTTTTCATATAAACACTGTCATCGTCCGATCGTGCACTGCATGTTTTGCAACGTTAGGATCGCCAGCTGAATCTCAATTAGCAGCCACGTATGCCGTTTGTTAATTTTCAGTCGAAAAATATCGCTTCTCGTGCCCATCGACAAGTCTCGTTCAGTCGAGGATGGCGATTTTTCATGCACGTCAACGAGTCATGTAAAATTAACTTCAAGCAACTCTGGAGAGGGAAAAATTTGAACGCCAGACCAGACGTGTAAAATGTCATCTCGAAGCGAGAGAAATTCCTTAGAGTAACTTTCAAATGCACGTCTTGTATTCCAAAGAAATAGTTTCTTTCATTCATTTTGTTCGTATGTAAATTTGCATTCCTCCGAGATTAACAATTGCTTCACGCGTGCGTTGCAAACGAAAGAGAGATATTTTCTTATTGCGTAATGGCCACATGCGAGTGGCAGTAGCAGCAGCAACAGCAGCAGCCGTATGTAAGCCTATACAGGCGCGCTTTTCCGAGACTGCACGGAACGCTTGAAAAGAGGCATCGGAGGGGAAAAATCGTCCAAAATATGTGTCTCGGTCGGTGTGCATTTCGATCATGTGTGTGTATGTGTTTCTGTACGTGTGCGTGAAAGCAGACACTGTAACGGTAAAGTGCCAAAATACCATACAACTGTAACTCTACTTTTTCATAATTCTGACGCGTCTCGATATTTTTCCGGTTAGTTTTATTATTTGACGATTTTTTCTGTTGATTCACAGAGCTAATGATTGAATTAATCGAGGTTATTACTTTTTCTAATTATTTATTTGATATGTTTCTTAAGGCTAAATTCATTATATATCCAACCACAAAACATGGTGTATTTTCCAACGAGGCTACCTGTTGATATTTTTAAATGCTTTCAACTTATCTGATTTATATTGAAAAATGCGGTGACGTTGAACAAAGGTGGGGAATCGTGGCATTATAATAGAGCACAAAATTAGTCCGAGATCTCTAATAATAACAAGCATATTATGTACCTTCTGCGGGTATAACTAAAATACACCCCGACAAAGTAACCTAATCAATTGCACGACGGCAAGCGAGAAACGTCGTCCGGGGGTAATGGGTAAAAAAAACCTTAAAAAATTTTCCTCCTTAACATGCTGACTCAAAATGAATGAAGTAATGAATGCTCCCTTCGTCGTCGTTCTGTGATCAACTTAAAGCTTCATTATTCAAATGAGTGTAAAATATATAAAGCTCGAAGCTAAATTAAAAATGCACTATACACCGGGAGGTAGACAGCTAGTGTGAGGGGAGAGAGAGGGAAGGGGTCATCGAACATGGCTCGGTTCGTTGACGAGATAAAGTTCAAGAACCTCGTCAAGGGGAAGGGGGATTGTAAATAAAAATGTCAAGGACCGCGTGTGAGTATTGGGTCAGGTTTGAATTGATGCACCAGCTGACTAAACGTACCCGAAAATATATCTCGCAGCTCTTATCAAAAATTTTTAGTCGTTTGTACATATTTCTCTCCCGCATAGCGTACGATATCGCATAAAGAGAAGTGGATTTATTCTGTTCTTCGATGTTTTCAATTAGATAATTTTAATCTCACTTTATTCAAAGATAGTTTATGTGATGAAGGTTTATCTTGTTTGCTTTTCAGAGTCAATCGAGGTTTTGAGGTATGCTACGAAGGAAAAAGTCAAAAAAGGCAAAAAAGAATGAGGAAGAGGAAACAGAGTATGATTGTGTGTGTATGGGCAGTCCAACGAGCCCAGAAGGTAATTAAAAATTTAGCTATTGTTGAATTATTTTTTTTTACCAATTATGTCGATAATCTCATGCATTTTATCAATATTTTTTCCATTATTATTATCGCAGCTTATGAATTCTACTGGTATTTCAAATTACCAAAAAAAAAATTTAAAAAAAGCTTTAAGATTAAATCACATTGAATGTAAAATCAGACATTTAAATTAAAGTACTTTCACAATAGATGTCCGTTGAAAATTAATGTATCAGTACTAAAACGATTTAGTTCTGTACTAAAATTTAAATACTATCATTGAAAATGCTAAAAAATTTCATGAAAACTCAATCATAATTAAATCCGGCACCTACCACTAGATGGCGATTACACTTATGTGGAAATCTGCAAGTGGCAAAGTGAAAATAATTTTATAAGTCATCGAATTAAATGACGATTAAAAAATCCGATCATTGATTGTGTTGATTTTACACGAGATTGAATGCATTTACGCGAAGTTAATTACGTCCTATATTTTTACATTAATTTTAACAGTGTAGAAGAAAAGCTTAATATACTTGCAATCATTGAATTTTCTGAAATGTATAAAATATGATATTTTACAAAATCAAAACTCAGGCACAGTTTCCATGTTATATCATGGATTCACCAGGCTTTACTAAAACTTTAATTTAAATGATTAAGCTTGCATGAAAAGTAATTATACGGCAAAAGTATATAATCTGGAATTGTAGACGAGCTTTCCTAAATAAAATCATTATTTTATTCAATTTTTTACGATAAAACTAATTTAGCATAAGCGATAAAGACTTCAAAGTTTGAAGTAACATCGACGAATCTCCCATTTAAACTCCGCATGACCCAATGCCTCACAAAGAGAAATCCCAATACAAAACCGATTACACTAACATTTCGCCTTCACAATCTCTCTTGCTGGTACTGCTGTTCTCTTCCGTACAAAAGTGAAGAGATATCGAATCAAAACCGAGCAACAACAACAACAGCACTAACGGCGGGGCCTCGAGCAGCAGTATTAGCAGCAGCAGCCTCGGCGCTAACAACAGTACTGGCCCAAGCTTCGCGCGAAGCGGGGCAGCCCCGTCGGCAGCGCTGCAGCTACCAACGCCAGCACCACCGCCAGCAGCAGCAGCAGCAGCAGCAACAACAACAGCAGCAACAACAACAGCATGCAGCCGCCCCAGCCACAGGTACCGGCGCCGAACGGCCTGGCGGGTGGGGCCCAGCTGCCCCAGAGCCCGGGCCATCAGCACGCGCTGCAATACGGCGCCCGGGCCCAGGTGAACGGCGGCCGCTTCGACTTCGACGACGGTGGCACCTACTGCGGCGGCTGGGAAGACGGCAAGGCGCACGGCCACGGGGTCTGCACCGGGCCCAAGAGCCAGGGCGCCTACGCCGGCAGCTGGCACTACGGCTTCGAGGTGTCAGGCGTCTACTCGTGGCCCAGGTTCGTCTGATCTGCATGCGCTCTCTGCTACCCTACCCCCGCTGCGGCTGATCGCACGTGTTTCTCGCTGACTGCGGCACTGGCCGTGTATGTTTATGTGTGCATAGCCTGCATATATCACGCAATTTATTTATCTAATGCAATATCCTCATGCACGTTATATCCCGAATCGCTTGAAAGAAAAAGATAACAAAAAACAAAAGTTGAATTAAGACCAGAGGCAGCTTCGTTGCATGCGAATAGCGAAACTGCCCCATTAACGTTCGAACACACGACTAAAACACTACGGAACGTTTATTTCGTCTGAACGTGAAAATTACTCGTTCGGCCAATACACAATAAACGTCACTTACTCCTTCCTCGACCATAATAATATTATGTTCGAAAATCCAGGAAAACGATTTGTTAAAACCGAAGCTCGAGCAGTGTGTGTGTATGTGCCCGTGTGTGCGAGGTGCACGTAAGCTTCGAAGGGGCACTCGGGAATTTGTTGAATAAACAATTGCAGCAATAATTCCATGAAATGTACTATAGTCTAAAATTGACTTTGCCTAGGCGTTAAGCGACTCGCGCGCGCGTTCCCATTTGGCCGAAATATCGAACGTTTATACGCTGCACTGCCTCGGCTCTCATGGAAGTCCATATGTGCGTTATAATTAAAGCTGTATTAAATGTACACCACGCACCCGTCCGCGTAGTATACGTCGCGATAGCTGCAGAAGCTTTCGCGTGAAATAGAATTATTTTTTCGCAATTTTCTTCCGCATCTCGGCTAATGGACTTCTTTTACGGAAAACTATTTTAATAAGAAAAATGCTAATGCGTTGCCGAGGCTGTGTTCAAGAGTTATCTTAAAAAAAGGCAGCAGACATGATTCAGTCTCGAAGCTTTGCGGGGGCGCGCGAGCGTCTCGCGCAAATTGCCAAACGTGTCTGCTTATTTTTTTCTGCCTGTCTGTCTCTTTCTCTCTTTTCTTTTTTTGTTCGCTATTAGTTCGCAAATAGAAGAAAAAAAATAGCATGCGGCGCATCTAGAATATTCCAAAGTAACGGATTCAAGGGTACTGCTCTTTTTACAGTGAGCAAACTCGATTGTGCACAATGCACATATTTGAATACTTTCGTGGCTCTGATACGTACACGTAATACATATAAAAGCTGGTGTCAAACAGCCTCGAGCTTGATTAATTCTTATATAGTCGGGCGCGCGCATCACTCGTCAGTATTTGCTTAATAGCTGATATAGCTCGAGAAACTTGTCCATTAAAAGTGTGAGATCTTCGTCGAAAAGTCAGGAAGTATATTTCGCCGCACAAGACCTTGACACATTTCCCTCGTTATAACGTTCTCTCTCTCTCTCTTCTCTTTCGTTCAATCTTCCCTGCCCTCTCTCTCGGTCACGAATGCACGCATTATCCTATTCGGCGTTGGCGCTGCTAACACAGCACGTATATAGTACATTGAGAAAAGCACGACAGAGCGTGGGTGGATACGAGCAAGGACAAGCCCTACCTATAAGGATTCAAGCACGTGCTAATCTTCCGCATACATTGTACGTAAACGTCGTCGTCGTCATCGTATTTTACGTATTTTACGTATGTACGCAAACACACACGGACTCGCGGAAAGGGAAAATTATCGATACTACTTTTTTTTTACTGCTTGTGCAAATGCGCCCACGGCCGAGACGACAAGAACTCGAATATAAAGCTCGGAGACCGCTATTGTATATAGTTATTCTCTGAATAGCAATGCTTTTCAAGGCTGAAGGACTGGCAAAAGGTCTTTTTATACATCATCTGGGGGTGAGAAAAAGAAGAGAGAGATGAAACGACACGAAAATCCTCTTTGCGCTTACAAAATAATCTTGAAATTATATTGGCTACGCTGAATCGCCTACACCTCTTGGCACCTCATCGATTTTTTTCTAATCATCCCATCGACGGGGCTCTTTTGTAGCCTTTCTCTATGAAGACTTTTTCATTTAATCAAGATATCGTGAATCGTCCGTATTATGTGTCGAACTGCAGCTCACGCCACTGCACTGCTCGTGTCGAAAAAGAAGATTACCCGTCGTGAGATCGGTTAAAGGAGCTGAACTTAATCGCAAGAGAGAAAAAAGAAGGGGCCGGCATTACGCACCTATACATAAAACATGTGCTCACTCGTGAACGCGATCGGCGCGTTATAGGTTTGAAAGCTCGGGCGAGTCTCGATATCGTATACAGTCGGTATTAATGTATAGCTTTGCGCGAGATGCGCGCGGCCGCCTACTATATACGCGCGCGCGGCGGTCGGCGGTAGAGAGAGAGAGAGAGAGAGAGCAGGAGAGAACGCGTGCGCTCGGGTAAACATAAAAATAGCCCGTGGATCGAAATAGACTCGAGCGAGCGAACGAACGAACGATTGACTTTCAACGAATTCCTCGATGCTGCCGTAATATATGCATAAGTCATGCCTGCGTATAATATACGTATAATACTCGTGTGTGTGTGCGTATACGAGCTTGAATGTACAGTACGAATGTAAGCGCGACGATAGCAATCTTGACATATTATACGAGCTTACCGAAATCCGATACACTAACTGTATACGTCTAAATTTGGGGTGGCTTCGATTTTTCAAGGTAATTTTTTTTGCGTTCTTTCGATGGCAGCGAATATGTATCACGTGAGTGTGTATATCTGAAAAACGCTGCGGGAACTCGGAAAGGTCCTATATGTTCGTTCAATGTTTGTTAAGCACGTGGTTTGCAAGCTCGCGGCAAAGGGCGTGCGCGATTCCATCGGTTCTTTTCGGAAACACTTATTATAAATATGACAGCGGCTCGCGCGTCAAGCTTAACTTGTTTCGTCGCTTCGGAAGTCTCTGTGCATGTCGCTAGATATTAATAGATCGATTTGCCATGCCAAATTTTGAATAATGATTGAATTGGCTCGCGCGGGCCACTGGTCGATTATACTCTAGATAAAAAGTATAAAATAAAAAAGTAAATAAATAAATAAATAAATAAAGCGACCGTTGCTGATCCGTCAAACATTTTGACATTCCGAATAAGACATGTGCGAGCTCGCGTAAACAAACAAAAGCACGATCTCGAACACTGTATATAATTTCATTTTTTACGACGAGACTAGCTCGGAGAGATTTTTATTGAAGCCGACGCGAGCTCGTCGATCATTTTCGAAAAGTGCTTCGGAAATTTTTCACGATACATATCGGTATACCTATACCTTCGACAAAAAACAAAAGTTCGACTCGTAGTTTTTTCTGAAGTAGTCAATAAAAAAATGGATAAACATCGGGGAAGAGGGACATTATCTCGGTAGCGGTATATCATTATACTCCTCGGTGTTGACCTTGCATTATCGATCGATTCAGTGTCGGCTCGCTGCGAACTTAGCGCACATTATGCGAGTCGGTGTGTACGTACGTGTGTGTGTGTGTGTGTGTGCTCCAAAGAGATGATATCATCGTGCGCTGCACTCCATATAGTAAACGAGAGGCGCTCGCTCGCACGCGTTTACGACTCTCGGGGCTTGTTTTTCGAAAACACAAGATCGTTCATCATGCGCGCACAATGCACAGCAAGCGTGTGTATATGAGTGTATGTGTGGGATGTAGGGCGATCTCGCAAATGTATATAGTTGAATTGGCTTATGGATCATCTAAGAAAGAGAGAAAAGAGATCGGAATTATACCGAATCAAAAATGATTAACTGCAGATGCGCGCACACGTAAAAGCTCGCTGCGGCAAGGCTATTGCTCGATATCTTTGAGAGAACGAAATGCATTTTTCTCATCACGTTCCACCGCCGCAATTCGCAGACGCGCTCCTACACAGTTCGCTCCATTTTTCCAAAGAGTCGTATATAACGCGAGTCGTAAGTTTCTCGGCACGCGTCTTTCGTGTAAATAGGATTTGATTTACGGCTATACTGCTGGACCAGCGGCGGCGCGCGAACGAATTATCATAACCGATGTTATTTATAAAATCATATCGTGAAAGCAGCCTGCGAGCTTTTTGCGTGAAAAAATTCACATCATAATAATAATGATGATTAAAACTCGGAACGCGAGCGCGAGTCGGGACGCGCGCGAACGTATATTTTTTTTGGAAGATATAAACTCGACCTTGCACGTGAATGCGCGTATATATATTTCGTGCTCGTGTGGCAATGGGGAAGAAGTCTCGAAAGCTCGCGCGTTCCAATATCAATTTTGAAAGCTCGTGTCTTTCTCGAGCGAGCGAGAACAAGCCGTGCACGATTTTACCGCACGCCGTATGCGTTTCGTTTATATACATAACGAAACGAAAATCAGACACAATTCCGTAGTTATTTTATACAAATTGCCACTGGCAGTCGTTTTCGCGATTTCGCTTGTTTCGCTTTTTTTGCACATTTCTTTTGTTTTTTCGTACCTCTATTCGAGTGAAAAAAATACTATTTGTATTATAATCTCCAATCCGGCCGGGGCTTTGTTCGGTAACCCAATAAGCATGCTCGAGTGTCGTTGCCGCATATAAATTTATTAATCGTCGACGGCCGTGTGGTTATCGCAGAGAATGAAGAAAAAATCAATCGATGCTCTCTGGTTGAAGCAATTAATGAGCGCCGCGCTCGAGAGCACGAGATGCTCGAGAGAGAAGAATGAAGAAAGTGAGTTTCGCGTTGAGACGATCGAGTGGCTTTCGATATTTTTGAGTAACCTACATTTGCGCGCGCGCTGTGGGCATTTCTGCATGTAAATGTATATGCACGTGCATATGTGAATCGTGCGTGTGTGGCGAATTTCCCGGCGCACCCAGTGTGGCTGCCGCCACAGCAGCTTCGCGCTCGCAAGCATGAGGCGCGAGCGAGGGATATATCTCTCTTGAAAACGTGCTAACCGGAGCAAGGTCAGCGGCAGCAGCCGACGCTTCTGTTCACACATACACAAGAACGCCGCGAGAGTATCATCAGGTGCAGCAACGGTGGCTACGCTTCTCACTGTTGCGGTTGTCGCACTCTCTCTTTCTCTCTCTCTCTCTTTCTTTCCTCTTCGCTGCTCTTTTTCCGTCTAATTCTCGTTCTATTGTGATTCGCTGCATAGATATACGGGCGCGCGCCACGAGCTGCCTCGCGAGAAAAGGTTTCGTATGCTAGCTTGGCGTAAAATTTTTGCTACATTCGCGATATTGAACATCGTTGAAGAGAAGTAATGATGACATCGATGCCCGAGCCGAATAATTCAAAACGTGCCCCATCTCGTACGTGCGAAGAGCAATAATACGCCGCTAATGTCGATTCGACATTGCACTTTTTTCTCTATGATACTTTTATAACGAATAAATGGGAACAATCCTTAAACGTGTGCCACTCACAAAGTAGTTCACGTTGTCGAGATTTTTCGCTTTCAAGCTCTTGACGATCTTGAATAGCGAACGGATACATTTTAAGGAAGACAAAGTACATTTCATTTTTTCAGTTCAATCGATGCTATTGTTTTTATAAATGTTCTCGCAGCATGAATATCTACCAAACTAATCGGGTTCATACAACTGCTACGGCACAATATAACAACCACAAAAGCTTTCTTTAATTAGCATGCTCGCTTATAATTATAATAGCTATTATTTTGTTTCACTATGGTTTGTAAAAGGTTATTATGATTTTTTTAATTTTAATAGATTTGCATATGTCAATTTGTCGTTCGCAAGTCGATTCGTAACAATAAGCATGAATTAGTAATTATGTGCCTGAACCCCCGGGCAAAGCTCCAAACCTTCACCGCAACCAGCATGACTCCAGCACGTGTGTAGCGCGCGTGCGCGCATTAACAGCATTCACATGTAGAAATTGTGCAATGATTCATCAGCTAGACTAATCGTTGCGAAATGTGTTACATCGAAACTTGATTTAGCGGCTCGTGCTACGAGGGTCAATGGCAGAACGGCAAGCGCCACGGCATCGGTCTGGAGAGACGAGGCCGCTGGATTTACCGGGGCGAGTGGCACCAGGGCTTCAAGGGCCGCTACGGCGTGCGCATGTCGGAATCGTCGCACGCCAAGTACGAGGGCACCTGGTCCAACGGCCTTCAGGATGGCTACGGTAGCGAGACCTACGGCGACAGTGGTAGGCATTTAGTAACTAGATGTACAACAATTTTTTTTCTGTTTAATTGAGGATAAACAACACAAATAGTTTTTAATTATAAACATGGGGGTGTCCTATATTACTCGAGCTAAACATAATACAATCACATGTGTTGACGTCCAACACGCGAGTTGATTTTCATACGTGCGTCTTGCAACAACGAGCAGATTTACGTCGTACTATTTAAAATAGAAACCAATATATGGGTTTACACATGACTTACTGCGAGCTTATGATTGAACGAAGCTGTGATAGAATGATATACCATCGCTTGATAAAAACTGTTCTTGCGTATTATCGGAAGATCGATTAAAATCGTATATAAAAACTGACCAAGTATCCTCGTCACCAATTCTTTTTCTTTTATAAAGTTTTGTAGTTCAATAAAGCAACGACTACAAGACAAAACCTATTATTTTCTCTTCGTTAATGAAACTATTTTCGAATAGCCAGAGTATTTTCACATATATTCTTCGAATCCGCGATATATAAGCCCACGCGAACGATGCACAATACAAAGTTTCGTCTTTGACGCGTATTCATACTCTCGGATATATAAATTAATGGGCAAGCAGCTACTGCAACGTACGTGAAACGTAAAATTGTGTATATAGACTGCGGCATTTTGGCGAGTCAAAACGAGAGAGATCATGCTGCTTTATGTGTGTGCTACTTTGGCCCCCCAGACGCGCCGGCCAGTGCCGACAGATAATGCTCATATACTACGAAGATTAATTCGATCGAATACACGACTGCGGTATTATACATATATACCGAGGAATAACAAAAGACTCGAGAGATGGGATTCTAAAGCGAGAGGTATTAATTTTTTTGCTCGGACTCTGCAAGCTCGATGCTTTCGATGCGACTCGCGTCGTCAGAGAATAGAATGTCTGTTATGCACAGATCTTTTATGCATTTGAACAAATATTTAGCCCGTCCTCCCTATAACCTTCCCCCAAAAAACAGCTTTGTTTTTAAGAACAATTCAATTGTGAATATGGCGCGTGAAAAATGTCATCTTAATCGAATGATGATACTCAACTTCATGCACGTGCATGACATATATGTTGAAATGTAATATATATTTACAGAAAATATCCGCTGCGAGCCATATTCATTATATTGCAAGCATGGCCGCGTAGATGAGTACGTAGGCGCCAGCTAGTCGTCGTTGCGTCGTCTGCAGCGTCGCGCGAGTCTCGTACTTTTACTACTGACCCCGCATTGGCGCGATCGCTCAGAACATAACGCGCGAAAAATTTCGAATCTCTCTCTCTCTTTCTATTCTTCTCGTTGCATCGCAAAAAATGTGTTATATGTGTGTGCGTGTGTGTGCGAAAGATCATAAAAATGGGAACACGAAACTATGTCCCTTTCGATCAACGAGATGAATAAGCTTGCACGAGCTTGCGCGTGCCAGAAAACTCGAGCTCGTGCTCTTGCTTTTTTCTTTCTTTTTGTGCAACAAAAACTATGTCCGTGTGTGTGTGTGTGTGTGTGTGTGTGTGTGTGTGTGTGTGAGCGTGCATATGTAAGGCAGCATAGCGCGTACCGAACGTATTGCGTTTACGCTGCGACAAATATAGATATGTAACGATTATACAACGACCGTACGGACGTCGTGTACTGCCCTATGCACGCGCAAAAAGTGTATAAACGCATGTTCGAGCGAACGGAGCGAATATACACTGGCCATTGAGTGTAGTTGTTATAAAAAAAAAAAAAACAAATCAAGAAAAAAAGGGAAGCGCGACGAGATAGAAAAATATCGTACCGCGATCGTATCCATCGTACTGGCACGCGCGTGAGCTTAAAATCTCGTCCGTCTCTACCGCTCGTGTGCATACTGCTCTGTTACATACTGTGGAGAGCTTTACTGCAAAGCGCATGGTTTAATCAAAAAATTATTATTATTATTCGTTGGACTCTTGGCTATACAAACAATAAACATCAACGTGTATGTTAGATAAACAAAATAAAAAAAAGAAAACGAAATCTCTGCAACGCAACGAACAACAAAAAAAGGCAGCAGGATAATTTACAAATTATCCTGGACTCTAATGTTAGATCCAGTCTTATGTTTAGCGTGTAGAAGCTACATGTAGGCTATATCGCCGTTGCTTATGAGTAAAAACGCAGTGAAAAACGCTATGAAAAAAAACCTTTTTATAAAATCCTCATTGAAACGCCATGAGGTGTGTTTTTTCACAGCGTTTCAATAAGATGTGTTTTTCTTCACGGCATCCAACGAGGTGTGTTTTTTTTCACGGTATTTCGTTAAAGTGAGTTTTTACTGATAAGCAGCTGTGATATACAGGAAGTATACGAGTTTCCAATTTTTCTTTAATTTTTATCAAATCAAGGCGAGTCAGAAAATTCGAGAAATTTTACTTTTTTGAGAATTTCAACTTATAAGACTGCGCTATCATGTAATCATTTAAAATTTATATTTTTTATATGGATATAGACTATTTTGCTTATTAATAGAAAAATAGTAACTCATTTATTCAATTTATTGAATCGGAAAATCTATAATTAAATAATAGAATGACATACGAAAATATTGTATCACTATTACGAGCTTCGACGAGAAGCTGCGCCAAGCAAATGTGATATAAATTTGATATAATTTGATATCCAGTGACGGGTCAAGCTCCAAGAAAAAATCCAGTATCCATCGACGGAAAAATCTCCTTTACACTTCCTGGCACAGATACAGAGTACAAAACTTAATATGCCTACTAGAGGTCTAAAAACTATTGGTGACCGCAACCTTGTAGAAGTCCGTATTTGTAAATTGTCCGCCCGCCTTTTCGGTCGAAAAAGGATCATGTCGTAGAAGGAAATATTTGGGTTCATCATTATTTTTTCGGATGTATATCGCAAACCCTTCGAGATTACGCTCAGTCGTGTATTAGAAAAAGCAACGACCCCATGTAGAAAACATTTTTTGGTCAAAATTAACTTATTAATTTCCAGGTTAGTTTTTTTAATAAGAAAATATTTTTATTACCAGCCACATCTATTTTAGCATCCGTCTTTCAGAAAATTCATCAAAATCTTCCAAATACCAAAGAATTTACGGTTAGTAGTAATAAACAGTTCACGAAATTTCATGAAGTTTAACAATTAAGCACTTCCACGTAAGTGAATGAAGATGTAATGATAGTTAAACGCCCGAAATTCAGGAGATATATAATCGCGTTGACAACATTTTTATTGAAATTTTAGAAAAACATAGATATAAGTATCTATATACATATTAAAAATTATCAATCTCGCATTTATCTCTAGTAATAACTTTGAGCCCTTCATAGGTGGTTTTTTGATGGTTGAGCAAATTCCATTTTAGTCCAAATTTTTATTTGGTGGTTCAACAAATGTGATTTATTTCCACATTTCTTCTGACACTTGTCGTATTCATAATCTTTGCGTCCTTCGTGGACTGTTCGTTGATGGTAGAGCAAATTATTTTTTTGTCCGAATTTCCTTTCGCACTTGTTACATGCGTGGTCAAAAGTGAGGTTTATACAAAGTTCAGTATCAAACTTAAAATTTGTCTCGTGCACAGCTCCATAAAAAACGTGAAAAAATAACTTTGGGATGATCTAATCATTCCATAAATAGCTGCGACAAACAAGTAGCAAAGATTTTACAGAGAGTTGTAATTAAAAGTTTGCGAAATTTTGATTTAATACCAAAGTACACCACCATGAAAGTGAACAAAGGTGCAATGATAGTTGAACGCCCTAAGTTCAGATAATATACAATCATTTCGGCATAATTTTTATTGAGATTTTAGAAAAACATATGTAAAAGCAACTAAACATATTTACAATTGTAAATCAGCATTTACTATCGCAATTGTTATGAGCATAATCTTTGCGGCCTTCGTGAACAGTCTTTTGATGTCTTTTCAAATTGCTTTGATTCCCAAATTTCCTTTCGCACTTGTTGCATACGTAATCTTTGCGACCTTCGTGGATTGTTTGTTGGTGATAAAACAAACTTGTTTTTTGTTTAAATTTTTTCTCGCACTTGTTACATGCGAAATCTTTACGCCCTTCGTGGATTGTCCTTTGGTGAAAAATCAAACACGATTTTCGTCCAAATTTCTGCTCGCAATTGTCACATGCATAATCTTTACGACCTTCGTGAACGGTTTTTTGGTGGAGGAGCAATCCTGATTTTAATCCGAAATTTCTCTTGCACTCATCACAAGCATAATCTTTGCGACCTCCGTGTACTGTTCTTTGGTGGTACAACAAATGTGATTTATTTCCACATTTTTTCTCACACTTGTCGCATTCAAAGTCATCGCAATCTTCGTGAACGGTTTTTTGGTGGTAGAGCAAATTTTTTTTTGTCCCAAATACTTTCTCGCATTTATTGCATGCATAATCTTTGCGACCATTATGTTGAGTCTTTTTGTGCGCAATCAAAGACGATTTGTGTCTTAATTTCTTCCCGCACTTATCACATGCAAAATCAATACGACCATCGTGAACCGTCTTTTGGTGTACGAGCAAATTCGATTTTTTTCCAAATACCTTCTCGCATTTATCGCATGCATAATTTTTGCAACCCTCATGGACTGTCTTTTTATGAAGAAGCAAAACCCCTTTATGTCCAAACTTTTTTTCGCACTTGTCGCATGCGTAATCTTTGCGACCCTCGTGGACTGTTGTTATGTGCACGAGCAAACCATGTTCATTTCCGAATATCTTCTCACACTTGTGGCATTCGAAATTTTTGCAACGCTCATGGACCGTCTTTATATGCACGAGTAAACTCTGTTTATTTACAAATCTCTTGGCGCACTTTTCACATAGGTAATTTTTAAAAACTTCGTGAAATATTTTGTTGTGCTTAAGTAAAGTTGATTTATTTTCAAATTTCCTTTCACACTTTTGGCACGTGAAATCTTTGCGATCTTTGTGTACTAATTTTTGGTGAGTACACAAAGTCGATTTTTTCACAAATTTCTTCTTGCACCTGTCCCATGCAAAATCTTCGCAGTTTTTGTGTTCTGATATTTGGTGTCTACTCAAGTGACTTCGGAACTCGAATTTGTTTTCACACTTGTCGCATGCGTAATTTTTCTGATTATTATGAATTGTGACTCGATGTGTTATCATACTTGATTCAAGTGTAAATACCTCCTGGCAAATATTACAAACGTATTGTTTGTCGTCTGAATCGACAATTTCGTGTTCACTTAAATTATTTTCCGTGGCAAATTTTTCGGATTTCTCCTCACTATCACTCATTTCGTTGTAATTATGAATCCTTTTATTTCGTGCTACAGAAATTGAATGAGTAAAATTTATTTTTTCGTTTTGTGACTTGTTTCATTCGGAACGACAACACTTAAACTAATTTGTTTTTATTGTAAACATAATAATCCTAATCATGGAGTCAAAATTGAAACAATCACATTGTTTACAAATTAAAGTACCGATTTATCTGTTTATAAATTATCCTAATAATATTTGAGATAATTTAAATTTCTAATTTGGCGACGATTCCTTCGACGAAATTTTCGGCCTTCTAAATGTAGGTACTTTAAAAAAAACTTACTACTGACAACATAGAATTCATAATTCATTTACCGTACTCTATAACCCGCCACTGACTACACTAGTGCTAAACAAAATCCACCACCTCCTGACATAATTCGAGCTCTGTTGAAACTTTTATAAGCGTCGAGAGAAAGAGATGCACAAGGCTACAGATACGTTGCAATCAGTAAAGGTGATAAATATCGTGCGTAAATGAGAAAAATGAGATCCAAAAATTATTGCAGGTTTCTCTTCAAATATTACCTTTAATGGTGAAAATACAGCTGTCTCTCGTAATAAAGTGGTGGTTAATTGTTCCAATCGATCATTTAGAACAATTAGAGCAAATATAAAGTTGGGGCCTGGATCATTTTTTTATTTAGTTAATTTGGGATAATAAAAAAGAAAACTTTTCTTGATCAATTTCTGTAAACTGTATATTTCTCGATTTGTAATAGATTTTAACTGATAAAACAGTACTTTTTTCATTTTCAATCACGTGTAACAATAAAAAAAAACAATAAAAAATGTTTTCAACTTTATCAGTATGTTTTATTCAACTTTAAACATTGCATCTATATTTAATATTTTTTCCGAGTTCTCTAGCTTAAAATTAACGTAACCACACAATTAATTTTTAGCGATATCGTGTGCAACGCGCTTAGCTAAATAGGTTTACTGCTTCCAAGGCACGACAATGCTTATAAGTAAGCAATTGCTCAAAAATAATTGTGTGGTAGCATTGCTTTATCATTGGAAACCTCGGAAAAACTAACAATACTCGATACGCACAAGTGTACACTCGTACATAGCAGAGGTGCAGATACACCGAAAATATACGGCCAATTCTCCATACAACTATATAGTGGCTAAGCGCGAGCGATCTACTGCAGCTGCGAGAAAGAGATGCAAACGAGCGCACTAAGCTGTAACAGGCAGTATAGCACGCGGGGCAACAACATCTTATACTACTTTAGCGCTATTTCAAGCAGATTTGCTGTTAAATACACGCGCGCCTGTGCGCGACTGCTATACAGACGAGTCAAGAGTTTGAGTTTTAAACTATTGTAATGGATTATATGTTCGATGTTTTCGGCAACAAAAAAAGTTAAGATTTTCAAATTTCACGACCCACGAAGAAATGATAAACATTAATAATGACCTAATAAACGAAAGATTACCGTTTTAAACGTTTTAAAATACATTCCCTTATTAAATGACCTAAAAATGACAATTTCATTGACTCAAATATTGAAATCAATGCTCAAACACTCTGAATATAATAATAATATTTTAAATCTCCACCACTAGATGGCGAGTGTCTCTACTACTGTAAATCTGCAAGTGGTAAAGTCAAAATAATTGTATACATCTAAGCGCGGTTCTATTAAAAAAAAAACTTTGTGAAAGTGCAAAATCCCAGGGTTACAAGTGTCAAAGCTTATTATTTCAGTTGTAACATACCTTTATCCGTTGCACAGTGCACCTTGATCTTTGGATTTAAATATTTATTTCTGGGCGTTGCAAAAACAAATGAAATGATTAAAATATTATCTCCTTTTATCTAAACACTCGTGAAATTCTTCATCTCTTTTCTTTCAACCCCTCGTTTGCTTCGAATTTATTTCTGAAAAAAGGAAAAAATCTAAAATGAATGTAAAAAATAATACTTTGTCGGCTAGGTGCTACCGCACCTCTTGATATCACTGAAAAAATAAAAGATGTATAAATAAGTTAGAAAATGTTTGCTTGTACTTGGTACAGAAATAATGATACCTTTACTTTATTCAAATATGAATGTAAAATACAAAAATCGTTCTCATCGCTCGAAAGAGCTCGCAGACGCGGAATACGATGCAATTATAATTTCAATGATACTTACATCATTAGTGTATAAGAATTTGCCCGCTAGTTATAACGCTTACGGGCTTGATGAACGAATCAAGATGTTTATACAAAACTGGGCTGCAATAACACGTTTATACGCTCATCTGTAAAAATATTCAATCAATATAAACCAATGTAATATGTGTTTTTTTCTTCAATAAAATTTGAAACGTAAATTACTGAGCTCAAAGAAAATTATTATAATAAATATAAAGGCTCAATATTAACAATGACATAATAATCAAAAAATGACAATTGACTATCATAACACTTTGAGTCTCCACAACTAGATGAAAAGTACGTTTATTCGTAAATCTATAAATGACAAAGTAAAATTGACTGCACGAGCGAAAACAGTGAAGAAAAATTGTATGAATAATATTTCTATTAAAGTTTTACAAAAGGTTAATTATTTTTCGAAAAAGCTAAAATTCCGTAATTTTAAATCGTTCAACTTGGTTGCAGGGACGTATCAAGGACAATGGTCGAGGGGCATGCGCCACGGTTACGGCGTACGAACGAGCGCGCCGTTCGGCATCGCGTCGTACATCAAGCCGGAGAGTAAGGGGGTCCGGGCGTCGCTGTCGTCCCTGAGGAGCAACGAGGCACCTGCACCTCCGGGCATGGCCCCGACGCCCGAACCCACCGATCGCCGCGACAGGCGCGTCAACGAGAACAGAGGAGGCTTCGTGCTCAAAGCGAGAAGCGACGCGCCTCCATCGAGGCGCGCCAGCCTCACCGAGAAGGGGCCGAAGAGGGGCTTTCTCGCTGTAAGTACAGGACGAAACTCCAAACGCTTTTGAGATTGCGTCAATAACGTTAAGGATTAATTTCCGGATTCTAATGAGTCTGATGTGCTAATTCGATGTTGCAGGGCTTGCGTATGCGTAAGCAAAGGAGCACGGGAGATCTTGAAAAGCGTGGCACGGCAGGCAGTATCCGGAGCAATGCGAGCACCGTGTCGTGGATGTCGACCGAGAGCTCGCAGAGCCAGGCTTCCGCCTCGATGCACACCGACAGCAACGCCTCCTTTGTTGTCGAGGTTCGTTAACATAACTCTCCTTTTAAAAATAATCGCAAAAATCAATCAAAATATAATCTCTCACTGACATTTGCCTCTCATTTTGCAGGACGAGCTGTTAGATCCAGCCGTAACCGAGACGTACCTCGGCGAGTGGAAAAACGACAAGCGCACGGGCTACGGAATCTCGGAGCGCAGCGACGGGCTGCGCTACGAGGGCGAGTGGTTCAACAATCAGAAATACGGCTTCGGCGTGACGACCTTCCGCGACGGCAGCAAGGAGGAAGGTAAATACAAGCACAATATTCTCGTTTCCAGTCAGAAGAAGAAGAATCTCTTCTACATGCGCTCGGCCAAGTTCCGTGAGAAGATCGACCAGGCCGTGCAGCAGGCGAATCGGGCGAGCAAGATCGCCCTGCAGAAGGCCGACATAGCCGTGACGCGAACCGCCGTGGCCCGTGGCAAGTCCGAGACGGCCGAGATGGCCGCCGAGGCGGCCCGCGAAGACTCGGAAATAGCCATCGCCACGGCCAAGCAGTTCGCGCCGGACTTTAAGCAGCCCGATTTCGAAAGGTACATATTATTATATCTATACACTACAACTATAGCGCACGACCACGACACGCGTGAAAAAGAAATAAAGAATTCCCACTAGCGAGTTTTTTATTGACTGCAAATGAGTCATTTTCCGCCACCAGAGTGAAAGAGTCATCAGTGCCAAAATATACCCCACCAGCCTCGGTGGCTGGTAGCCGTAGCGTACAGAGGAGGCCGAGCGTCGATCATCAAAACAGTATGACACCGATGAGGCAGCAGACGCCACAACCGCAACAGCAGCAACAGTTGCCGTCCGGCCCGTCGGACAACGAAACGAATCCAACCCTGCAGCAGCAGCAGCAGCAGCAGCAGCAGCAGCAGATGCAGAGCCTGATGAATCGACGCGCGAGCGGCAAGCCACTGCCCCAGCACACGCTCGAGCTCGAGATGATGCAGGCCGAGCAGATGCAAGCCCAGATGCAGGCCCAGATGACGTCGCAGCCGGGGACGCCGTCGAATCCGCCCAGCGAGAGCGCCTACATGTACGGCACTGGCCCTCGAGGGATGCCGGATCAGTTTATCAACAACAAGCAGCAGCCGTTCAAGCCGATGAGCGTTAACGATCTGTTCAAGGTGCCGTTCAATCAGTTCCCGATACACGAGCCGACGCAGTACATCAACGAGTCCCAGGTCAATTCGTTCGGCATCGATCTGCGACATCAGTATCAGAGCCAAGGCTATCAGAATCATCAGGTACGACGTTTCCAGATCAATTATCATCGATCATTATTATTTTCCGCAGTTATTCTTTTCTCTTTTGCTCATGTTCTTTTTAAGATGCGATTATGACGGAAAACCCGATACTCAATACAAAAGTTACAATTTATGCGCAGGTGACGTGGAAAAAGTTATATGATATAACTTATATCATTACATAGAAGGAATCATATTTTTTCTTTCTCTCTCAATTATAATTTACTCAAAGGATGTATTGTTTTTGTGTTCTCTCATTTTCTCTTTTATAGATGTATATGCAACAACAGTCACCCCAAACTTCGTACAGTCCAATGTCCTTAAGCCAAATGAGTCTTTATGGAGCACAGCCCTACGGTGTAAGCGGCCCGTATATTGTTTTGACGTGTCGTAAAAAAATGCTACTAAAATCAAATAGATATAGATTCACGTTATAAGATTCTTTCTGACATCCCAATCCTGAGCCACCCCTCTTTCTCAATTTAACAGTGACTTATTTACTTTACTCAAACTCTCTTGGCACACATCTTGTAACCGACGTGGAAGACGTTAGGTGTTTGTTTCTTCATTTTTTCCCATTTAAAGCTTGCGAGTTTCTTAGTTCTTAGAATGCGGAAGACAATTTGCAAATAGAACCACGTAACATCAAGTAATAAATAATAATGCGGAGGAATTTTCTTCGACTCGATTTTCAGCAACAGATGGCGAATCAATACGGCTACGGACCGATGATGAACCAGCAGAATCAGTACGGTAACACGATGCACCAGCCTAACGCCTACGCTCAGAACCATCAGATGCCTGACCAGCAATATCAAGCGAACCAGCAGCAAGCACAACCGGGTGGCACAATCAATCAACGAAGAACCAGTCGAGTGCTGACTCCTACGGAGAGCACCGACACGGGTGTCAAGCAAACCCTCTCTGACAGGTTCGTCCCGGCAGAAGTTTATTTATTTACATGATTAATTACGCACGGCATTGGAAAAGCTTATTCGTTATTTCGATGGATTTTCAGATTGGATCATTACAAGAAACCCCCGAGTCGAGACAATTCAGTTGATAGATACAGACGGCATCCGCTCATAAGCTCATCGAGGCAAGCGTCTATGGACCAAATGCCATCGTCACCGACTCCTGATATTCCAGACAAGTAAGTGATACAATTAAATAACTAATTATTTCGTCGCGAAAATTTTGGGTCTCACTGAAATTCGTCTTTTGCATTTTCACAACAGTAGGTCGATGAGGGGCTCCAGCGTCCTAAGGTCGCCCACACCACTGAACGGCTCCGTGGTTATGAACAGCGGCAACGCGTCCTATCCTGCCTCACAAATCGGTCAGTTCGAGGATGTTCTGCTGAGAAATAAAAACCTTGGACAGGAAATATTGCCCAGTTTGGGTCAACCTAAACGAACTGAAAGTTTATATGTCACTCCAGGTAGAGGAGGTAGTGGTATTGCCACCGGTGGTGGTAGTGGTATTGGTAGTGGTGGTGGTGGTGGTAGCAAACCGAAACCAACCATCGGCGGAGCTGGCCGAGGCAGTGGTAGTGGCGCTGCTGGTGGAGGTGGCGGCGGCGGCGGCGGTGGTGGTGCAGTCAGAAAGGTAAGACTTTACGTTTTAATGGTGTTCTTTGAAAAATATTTTACAATTTTATTAACGACCTTTTGGTTCAAAATGAAACAAATGATTAAAGCATAGGGCCAAAACGAATATGAATAACCAAATTATGATTGTAATAAATAAAACATCAAAAAAGCTGCACACAAAGTACACACTTAACATTATTTTATTGCAGTATGTTATTTTATAGCTTTGCTGAAAATTAGTCAATATTATTAATATACTATTTTTGCATGACGCCAAAAATTGATACTTACAGAGCTGTATAGTCTTATTGTAAATTTCAACTTAATTTAGAATTAGAAATAGTTAAGATGATAAGAGCTTAGAAATATTTTACGAAATTGTAATTGTAAAAAATATTCTTCTAGAGATAACCTTTTAAAAATCTATTGAAACATGAAAGTTTGAATTCTATTGCTTCAAAATATAGCATTAGTTTATTACAAATATAAGCTAACCTCTAATTATAACAATAGACTTTAGTTTAGAAATAATGATTAACAATCCGATTTTCATACAATTTTTTGATGTCTAGATCTATTTTGATAAAAGTTTAACCAGCAGATACCCCATTATAGAGAAAAATTATGTATAGTCCAATTTTTTCCCTCGATACTTTTTAATAGCTATAATCCTTTTTTGCAAATTTATTATTTGACTGTCTGTAACTGTTTTGGTATTTGTACTTGTGTTTTGTGCATGCCGACACCGCAGGATGCGAGCCAGACGGCCCTCGCCTTCGAAGAAACAACTAATGGTCCCGCTACCCTCAAAGTATAAGTATCCTCAGTCATTACAATCTATCACAGTTTGTATGATAAACGTTATGATGAGGATTGACGGCTTATGAGAATAATTCAATTACATATATACTATTTATATATTAGTGTTTATGCTTTTATAGAAACAAAATTTTGTATGAGACATTTTCATAATTGTTATTTGTCCATTTTGCTTTGGTCAATCACTGCATACACTGGGCGGTCAATGGTTTTATAGTTAAAAGAGTTTTTTTAAATATAGCTTTTTCAGCTTTATTTATATCTTATAGCTGAATATAAAAGCATGAAAAATAAATGGCTCTAGGTAAGGATTTCTTCCCTAATAAAACACGATATTATTGTCGTGCATAGATAGAATTTATGTTAGGTAGCTATCAAATAAATATTCTATTTCTAAAATTGAAACATGCTATTAATCAATTGTTTGAGAGCTTATTGTCGATTAGATAAAGTTAGTATTTAATAACTTTGACTAAAATGAAACTAGATGTTGAGTAGATATAAATTAATGAAATTAATGTTTGATGGACAGGACAGCTTTTTATCGTAATTATAGTATATCCGACAGGTTTGATAATTCACTTCATAAACTAAAAATGAGATTTGTCAAAAATAAAATATACTAATATTTGAAAGAACAATAATAGTGGCTGCAAAGTCAAACGTTCCTATAGCCTATCATAATAAATAGCAAATATTGAATTCCTATTCTACACTGTAGGCGCTCGTTCATTATGCGAAAGTTCTATTTTTAAAAAGATCGTTGAATTAATGAGCAAATATTTTTATCAACTCGAGATTATAAAGGGTCGAATAATGACGTCATATTGAAAATGTTATTTAGAGTCATTTACAGTATTTTAAAAAATAATCACAACAGTGATTTGTACTCAATACAAGATAGAAAATTTCCAATTGTTATTTCTATTCGCTTCAATAAAATAAATGTGAATTGAGCGTTTTAGAATTAAAACTATATAAAAATATAACAATGTTCGATGTACAAAGTATCTTACAACGATAAAACAAGAACATTTTAGATTTCTTTTACGTGTATCTTATGACATTTTTATTGTGAATATTTTGATATAAATTGTCATGGACACCATTTTGTTGATGCATAAGCTATAAAGTATGCATTTGTGGGTTTTCACGCTTTGTGTAGAGGCGGGGACCAGAACAACAAATTTTTCTAAAGTTGTGTAACGCATGATTAAAATATTAAATTTTAACTTTGTGTACATTTTTTTTTATCAATTTACAATTCTGATTTGCAGTAAATATTAAAGACATTATTTGCTTTTTACAGAGATATTTTTTTTTTTTGCATGATATGTATGAACAAAAAAGTATGTCCACCTCCACACGAAATCCTGTAATGATTTAATTTTTTATATTAAATTTTTTACGCATGTCCAATTCACTGTTAATAAATACCTAACAAACAGTGAATCTATCAATGTTAAAACTAATTTATTGTAAGATAAACTCACGATTGCAGATATGTATATTTCTCAATATAAACTTGAAAATGAATTGAAATTTGGGAATTTAAAAACAACCAATTATCTTGATTAAAGAATAATTTTTAAATTATTCAGCGATTTCCAAGTTTGAAAACTCGGAGTTGAAAAAATATTTAGGCATTCCGCAAGATTGTTCATTCGAACACATTTAGAAACTAAATCTTCAGGAAAATTTCTGACATTTTTTCCGAAAAAACATGATTTTAAGTTAAACATTGGTTTAGACCGCAAATTTTATTTTTATTCGTCAGAAAAAATATTCGATTTATTAATGTTGAAGCATTGATGCGCCATAAAAGGACGACCTAAAAATATTTTAGTTATATCTTTTATACAAAAAATTCCTATTATCCTACGTTAACATTTTTTTTTGAAAATTGTGAACTCACCACATTATGAATGTTAACAAAACAATAAAAATATCTAATTGCGGCCAAATTATAGAAGTTAAATTCTACACGTATAAGAATAAGAATTATAGTAAAAATGATTAGTTAGTTCGACGTAACTCGTGATTGATACGAAGAGGAAAATGAAGTAGGTTTTTTGGATAAATATAAACAAGTGCCAAGCCATGTAAAGTGTCTTTATTCTTGAAGAAGAAACATACTAAGATAGGATAATTTTTTCGAACGAGATATTCCAAAATATTGTTTGAATCGTAAAGTGTTTTGTTGTCGAAAAAATAAATATTCAAACATATTTTTGGGCTTGAGACTATACAAACATTTTCATACATTATTATATATCATAATAAAAAAATACGGAATTTATTTAAAAGTAAGCTCAAGAAAATGATAAGCCCAAAAAATCACATTTAAATAATAGTATATTTTGTAACAAGTGCGCGAAGCAGTTGACTCACCCAGGAGTTGTTTTCACCCGAGCGTAGCGAGGGTGCAAAGACTCCTGGGTGAGTCAACTTCCTCGCGGACTAGTTGCAAACGATATTTTTTAACTCTGCTTGCGAGAAACTAGGGTTTTCTGACGCTTTAAGGTTAGAAAGCCCGTGTTTCGCGCACGCAGTGTTAAAAAATATATACTACATGTGAACTTTATAAATGGTAAAAAAATGTGTCGTATAAAAATAAATATACCGTTTCACAAGTAAGAGAAATATCGATCAGATACTAAATTGATGTATACTTCGATACTTGTGAAAAATATATGTAATAATTAGATTTTTAGCTTGAATAGTTTAGCGAGGCCTACTATGTTTTTTTGTGATAAACAAGTGATTAACTAATGACTTGCCAAGTGTGCGATGTTTTAATGATAATTTTTCGTCATATAAAAGTATGTTTTTTACAATTATTATACATATTACTTTTTCAATATCAGGGTAAAATAAAACGCATATTAAAATAATAATGTTATACATCTGTCTTCTCTTTGTAAATATCGTATTTACTGTTCACTTTGGAATCAAAAAGCTCATGAACGTTTTTAAAACTTGTTGAATTTTCACCCCAAGTTTTTTGCTTTCTTCATCGATTTATTTTCAATTACTCGAAACAATGCATTCAATGATCTAAAAATTTTTACAAATGATCGGCTAGTCTCTTAGATTCTTGGTAAACTCGTGCCAACATTTTAAACTAAGATATTACGCGTTCAGCGACATGCATAGTTGAATAATACTTGAGTCACTAAATTATTATTTTCACGATTTCGTCTCAGATAAATATTTGAAAAATGCGAGCAGCCCAGAAATGTGTATTATTGTTTCATCACCGCTGTCACGCGAATCAAGGCTTATTGGGAAAATTCTTATGCATTTCAAGTTCATATACAAAATCGTTTCATAGTGGTATACGGTATCATACAGTTTCTTCTTAATTTGTCCTTCAATTTCTTGGCGAAAACTGAACTATCTCTTAAAAATCCTTGAATTTACTTCCTCAACTTAATACTCTCGAAAAAACCTCTAACAATAAGCTTCTCGAACCGCTTCATCAAATATTGACATCGTGTTCCAAAATTTTCTTCTCGTATCATATACTGTCTACACCCCCAGAACTGATTATTCCGATGGACTGCGATTATGCACAAAAAAGGGTATCTACTTGCGTTTCATACCCCAATGACACACGCGCGCAGGTAAAAAGACACGCAAGTGGGGATAGTTTGTGCTCATGTTGCGACCATCGCTCTATTTCTGTCGAGCGCTTCAGTCTATCGTTTAGCCTCTGCTCGTGTCATCATATTTTTACTTGAAGCAAAGTTTAAAAATTCCCCCACCTTAGTGAAAAAAGCAAGCATTTTTTCCAAAATAGAGCACTGTGATAAAAATAACTAAAAGCAAAAGTTATTCCAAATCAATCTAGCTCTTTGAGCAATAATCTTATTTAAAAAACTCCATTTTGTCACATAGTTATTTAGTGTTGAGTGTGAATTGATCAGATTAACGTGAAAATGTTTTGGCCAGTCGAGCCAGACGAGGATGAAGAAGCACTCCTCAGCAGTCCTGCTCTCATGTCCAGGAGAGCTTCAGAATCGTGGATCGACACACCACCTGTTGAGGTACACAAGAGAATACTCTGAATATCGGTTCGAACAAAAAAAATGTATCTACTATCGTTCAATTCATTCTCTATATATTTTCTTTGATTAAAGAAAATTTTTTTTATCTCAATTTTGTCGCACCACGCTCAGTTGGTGGATATGCATGCTTATGAGTCGTAAAAATAGTCTTGGCCACGCGGTCAATTATATAAAATATAGTCATTAAAGCTGAAGGCTGTTCAACATTCGATACTCTGTATCGGTACTAAATCTCGATGTTTTTACGCTCAATGAAGTCGTACAGAGTAATTTTGAGCTCTTTAAAACCGATAGCAGATACTAACATTAAAATTTCTCTGCATCGTCTGATCTGAAACTCTCGAATGCATTTGATCTAATTATACATGCTCGATTGAATGCACATTTTGATGCAATGCATCGCCAAAATCTCGGTTTATTCAACGACGTGTTTTAAGGATTCAAGAAAACATTCACTAACATCGCACATAAATTGTAAATGTGTACATTTTCGGCTAGCTAATCTGATGATAAATATTGAAGTGACTTGCGTTTCAGTTAGTGCAAGTAGTTTTTCTCCAAAAATGGATCCTATTAAGTAAATGTACCATTCGTAAAAATAATTTCTTTGATAAAATTTTAGTTAACTGTTGGTTCTTTTATCAGTCCAAATGGCATTTCCAAAATATACCCACGTGAATAAAATTATGATAGCTTCCACTAAATTGTTCTAACTGCTAATTGCTTTGACTAATCTTGCAAATTTTCATCAACCTTTTACGATGAATCTCATATAAGTGGAACAGTGTAAAAGTTATCGAAATCTCAAAAACGCCAACTGCATCTACCCTTTTTATTTAGGCAATGCCAATGAACTTTGGTCTGCAAAGGAAGAAGTCACTGCCGGACGTGGCGCAACCCATACAACTCGCAGCAACGGCGCCTCTTTCCAGGGAAGAGGTCAGCGCACTGAGCAGCATGAGGCGCGAGGAAATCCGAAGACAATACGACGAACACGAGAGACTCAGGGCCAATCCTCTGCTATATCTAGTCAGTCCTCAAGTCAAAGTGAGTTTCATGTATTATGTCATCGACAGTGACAACAAAATCAAAGCGACAGTGTCTTGGCCCTCGCATTTGAATGAAATTCATGAAACCAATTGAAACTAATTGCGTTGAGGATGGATTTGTGATTAAACGAAAGCATAATCATGATAAACTTCAAAATAATTGTCAAATCTATGATTTACTAATCCATTTTGCAGGACTAATAATTTAGGGTACTCTGTAAAAAAGAACACCAGAAATAAGGCTTCTAAAAACCTAGTTGTCCTTCTATTTATGTAAAATAGTTACTTACTCTGTAAATATCATATATTAGATTATTTCCATACTTCCATCGGATAGCTATTTTTTTTGAAAATCATCATTCTTGCTAATAACCATTAAATTAAAAAATTTTATTTTAAAATGTCCCTTTTTTATTGAAATAGGAAATGATTTTGAAATAAAATTTGGATCTCTCTGTAAAAATATAGTAAATGTTTCATGTTAAATTCAAGTAGTATTAGTGAATATAAACTATTACATTTCTAATTCCTATCGCTCTTATCAGTTGTATATCGTCGCCCCAGCGCAAGAACCGCACAAATAAACTTAAGGGGCAAAAACAACCTTATCCCTATGTTAAAAGGATAGGATTAAGGCACCTTTTTGCCACTTGCGTTTATTTGTGCGGTTCTTGCGCTGAGGCGACGATATTATGCATTGGTCATTTTCTTTCTCCATTGAAGAAAAGCATGAATTATCTTGAAACCTCACACAAAAATACTCACACATTGCAGCATTCTAAAATCATCCGTCAATTTGAATGTATTCTTTTCAAAGTCTAGACAAATCTTCTTGTTAAACCGACAATTCGTCAAATCATCGATCTTATTAATCATTTTCAATAGCTTTAAAGCGGCTATAAAATATTTCATTTTTTATAATACAATTAAAACTACATCGGATTTTTTTGCAGGACTGGTTTTCTCGTCAACAAATGGTGCTTCTCATCTTCATTGTCAATATTTCATTGATTGTGATGTTCGTGAGACTGTTGACGTAGCATATAGAGGCAGGTGACCATAGGCTTGAATGTCGAGTCGTCGAAGTCACTTGAAGAATTTGAAAACGACGAAAGGATAATTACGAATTATATTTATACGCAGAAACTGACTCAAGTATCAGACAAATCTTAGACAATGAACGATGGGACGAGTATTTCAAGCCGCATCGATGTGACAAAAAGAAACGAACTTTTCTAACGATTCGGAAAAAAGAAGAATCGAAAACTTAAGCGCACAAAAAACACAATTTAGCAAAATAAGAATTTCAAATAAATTTAAAAAAGGAAAAAAATTATGTTATTAAACTGTTGAGCCATCGACGATCGTTTTAAACCGTGACTGTTACTTAATTGATCGACGTCGGATCTTCGAAGTTGTATCGAAGGTTTTTAGTGTTGTGAAGTGGCACGCAGTGCGATGCCAATAACGGGACTTTATAAATAATAAATTGTATTGTTATTTAACTGTATCGACAAAAGAAACTTTTATCTTGAGACGGACACAAAACTATTGTAGCGGAGAAATATTAAGCCCATACTGATCGACTGATGAAGCTATTTGTAATATATTATTAATTAATTGATAATGATAAATATATTGAATAATAAAAAAATGAAGCCAAATGCGTGAAGAAATGTTGATATTTATAATGCAAAAAAGAAAGAGGAACAATATAATGAGCATATCGCCAGGTCGTTTTTAGCACGTTATTAAGCATAAAGTATGTAAAATATTTATAGTTAATACGAGTCGAAGCGACGAAAAAAATAAAATAATAAAAAAGAATGTACTTGAAATATTTTATGAAATCAAATGATCGTCAACTGCACAACATTTGTAACTTTGCCGCTATGTTATTTTACGATTTTATTATAAATACGTATTCGTATAAATATACTTAATAGATATATATTTCTTGACGAAGCCAAACGACAAAGTCGCTCGTTGTCGTTGTAATTCACAAAAACGTACCTTTGAATAAACTTATATACATATAAATTATAAATATATATATAGATTATATTGCAACACAGCCAGAACAATGGTCAAAGATTTTATTCTACAACGTTTATAAAAAATCATATTTGATGGAAGCAAGAATTCAGTCTGATTCTATGGCGTTTTTTCCTTTTTTATATTATATATTATGCAAATATTACAATGCATTTTCTATATTCCGTCGCTTCATGGCGACTTGCACAATATTTACAAGATTTCCTATTTATTCATAGGGAAAAATACAAAATTTGCATATTCTGGTCAAAGCAGTGAAAGATCCAAAAGATGGGTATCAAAAATTAAAAAAAACGCCATGGGATGAGAAAACATTTTTTCTACCAATTCAAATTTAGAGAGAACGTTTTCCTATAAACAAGTGTTTCACCGCGCGCTACACAAAAGACAGATTATAATAATTATAAAGAAAAAGTAAAATTTATTGGGAATGCACGTGTGCATGCAACTGTGAATTTGAGTGTGAGTCCGAAAGATATTACAAGTGTGAGTATAATAAACTATAAAACTGAATTGAAACATGTAAATTAAAAATTAATCTCTTGATTGACTTTAAACCTTGCAATTTTTTAAAAAACGTTATGAAGATTAGAATTGGAAATAGCAACTATTCATGGAAAAAAACTCGCTATAAGTAAGTGTATATCGAACGCTGGTAAATAGCTGAGTTTTCGTTTGGCGTTTGCCGTGTGATAATAAAAATAAATTGAACCACCTCGAGAGTCTATAATCGTTTGCAAAAACAAAAATGTATTTATCCATCACACGAAAATATGGTGCTTTTGAAAACCCCTGATTGCTTTGTGCTCATTTATCAGCGTTCTTTAGGGCGAACGAAATACGTAACCATTTTTAGATTCCTTGTTAATTGAAGATCGCAATTTAGGAAATTACACGGTTTGATATATGCAATTAAACGTTATCATGTACATCTGAATGAAACAAAGCAATTTAATTACTATAATTGGGCTTAACAAAAGTATCGATGTTTTTTGGGTATCTCGTGCCTTCTATGCCTTCCTGAATAAATGCAGATAACTAATTTGAAATCCATGCAATCAGCTCTGCTTAATAATGAAACAAATTAACAAAATTATCTTGACTTATTAAATTCGAATCAATTCTATAATATGACAAGCCAAGCTTGCATTGCATATGAGCTGTTTCGAAATTGTTACATGAAAGTAAAACTCTCGCTTTTCAGATGATTATCATCATGATGATATCATGACTGTGTACTTTTTTAAATCTAAAACGATAATTAGATAAATAAAATCAATAAGTGTCAAGATAAAAAACTTCAAAATTTTGCCACTGCAAATTATTGTTAAAAAAGGATGATTTATTTATCTACTCTGCTGAATGCTAATTGTGAAAAAATTCAATATTGAATTGATTAAAAAAAAGTTCCAAAATGATTGCGAACGCCAAATGATTACGCAATTCCGTGCTTACACACTGATACATCGATTTTTGTTTTATCCTATATCGATAAGACACATTCATATTTAAGCTAATAAAATCAACTAATAAAATCATAAGAGTTATATACTTTTGTCTTTTTTATTATGTAAAATCGACGATTAGTTTGGAAAAAATTAAAATGTTGCATTATTTGTTTATCCTTTCCATATTATTTTTTGCTCTCTAAAATTTCGCGCCTTCGTCGATACTCCAGAGACTCTGGCGTGGCTGACGCTCGTAGTAGTAGTCATTCAGGGGCTATATCGTTATATCGTTCATGCGTAAAAGTGACGGATGATGATGTGCTTGTTACACGCATGTCCAGGGCAGCAAAAAAAGGTAATATTTTTAGCCTGACCATACAGTTACACCGCTCCGGTGCGCGCCTGACAGAATCAACTTTTTGCCTTGTGCGGGTGTCATGCATGTGTGTGTGTGCGTGAATAAATAAACGATGCAATCGTGATGCGAATGAGAATGAATAATCGCGTAAGGTTCGCGAGGCACAGAGCTGTGTTGTATTAATTTTCATTTCAACTATGAATAATGATATCGCGCTTCTTGCTTTTTTTTATTGTTCTCTTTGTTTGAAAGTGCACGAAGACGCCAAGGTTTTTTTAGTAAAATATCTTTATGCTTTAGCCTTTTTATAACTCATCGAACAGAAAATTACAAAATCGAATTTTATATTGAAAGTATTCGTCACAACAAAAAGACGATTGCGTAACTTTGGCGATTCGATTAGATGGAAACTATTCTAATTGCGCCTTTTCCTTTGCTGATATCGGATTTGACAATTTTAAAATGCAGCTGTAATTGCTTAATAGATCGATTTAAATTTTTCTCGAAAAAATCGAGAAAAAAAACAAACAATATCATATCTTCTGAATCGCCGATCCTTATCAAGAACGATAGTGTAAATATGAGGTAAATAAAAACACACACTCGATAATTCGCACGCGGAACAAGTGTATTTCAACGTACGCACCGTCTGCAATTGTAATCAATTTGCTCAGAGCCAAAGAGATCTCGGCGCGGTATTATAATCGCGTATGTATACAACGTCTGCGCCGTTTCAATGCGTACATAATGGCAATAAGTGTAACCTCGCCATTGACCTTGATTGCGCAGATGAAACGGGAGCGATAATTAAATCATAGCATTGCTCCTAGTTATTTCAATGATTAAAAAGAAAGCGTGATGAAAAAAAACTGTAAATTTGCACATTTCACTGTGTGCGATGTGCAGCACGATGAGCTGTGCATTCGACGATGCAACAAGCGAGACTTATTGAGTTATACGCAGACGGTTGGATCGATGCGATCGCGATCTCAATCCGACGTAGTAAAACGATATGTCAAACACATCGGAACGTTATATACGCGAAAAAAAAGAAACACGCGTGTAAGAATGTGTGCACTTGTACTAGCACGTATAGTGCGGGCGGCATGCATACTCTCGATCGACGCGATGAGTCAGACGATATTCAGATCGGAGAGCTGTCGTACTTATTGCGCCGCACCGCAAACGATTTATGTAAAAAAGAGTGTACGTTACCGGCCAAAAAATGACGAAAATCTTTACAATCATTGCAACTGGCACGACGAGTGCGAAACGATTGAATAACATCAAGATATGACCCATAACAAACAAAAATAAAAATATTTTGATCGAATCCCAACATGGGGTTTTTCGTAATTCCAGTAGTCTGCGCTACGTAATCCGCTAGAGGGCGAGCTCACGCATCGTACTCGTACCCAAAAATAAATGATACTTGGTAAACGTATGAAAAAGAGTGATGCGCTTAAATCGATGGTATTCGCATGGAATTTTCTTTCTTATTTTCGTTAATAGTGCATTATACCCATACCTTATAGACAATACGCGCGTATACATGTGAATCAAACTCGTCGACCTTCACCCAGTATTATAAAACGCAATATAAACACATTTGCGACGCGCATTCGTGTACACATTAGGTGTACCTGTATACGAGGTGGTCCGATGCACGGCGTGTGACGCGCTGCGTCGCAAGTAGCGAATCGCAGCGTTGAAAAATTGCGTCGCGCGCACTTATTAACGCGCTCGGGTACGACGCGACCGAGCTTATTACGATAGTGGACGAGCGACGCACGTGTCACTCTTATATCGTACGCGCCACTATGCGAGTTATCTGCGCGGAAACTCGTCAGAAACTGCGTTGTCTTGCATATTATAATAATGTACGCGTGTCTCCTTCCGTATAATTTAGTTTTGTGGCTGACGCTGCAGCTGCAGCTGTCGCCGAAGGCGATAATTTTTTGATTATTAAAATGTAAAAAGCTTCTCTGCTCGAAATATTGCGTGCATTTAGATCCAATCCAAATCGTCGCGCTCCAAACTCGTCAGAGAAAATGACATACTTGCAATTGTCTTTATTCGATATAGGATATAGACTCCCCTTTAATCTCTCGACAATCGAGTGCACAGACACGATCAGACGATCGTATAATAATTATTTCTGACAAAGCCTCCGCGAGCGCACAGATAAAGTCGAGCCTCGCTATGTCAACTTTTATCGTTTTCTGTCTCGCGCTCTCTATGTCGTTGTTATTTTTCATGCGTCGTGTGCGCGCTTTTATAATTTTTCATTACGTGAATATATATGTGAAAATGTGTGTCGCAATTGTGCAACCTCGATATGCGATGCGCACTGCACGCACACACACACACACACACACACACACACATTCACGACGATATATTAGTACGGTTAAGTAATTGTCTAATAATCGCGACGCACAGCGGCGCAATGTATAGCAACGGCGTAAATTGCGCACACACTACTGACTACGGCGTAAAGCGTGTGTTTTTTTTCTTTTTGTTTTGTCATTACATTTGCTATGGTGCGCATGAGAGAGCAACGCGCAAAAAACGATGACGAGTTTCGTCGAGTCTACGCGCTATAAGAGTTTTGTATACGTTTATGTGTTGTGTATTCACCTCCTATGTTTTGGTCGCGCGAAGTCGCGTGATTCACGTGTTTTGTTCGTTCGGTCGCGCGCACCGATTGTTAATACGAAGTAGCGCATATAGAGGTGTACAACAATATATACATGCCATGTGGAGTCTCATCGTGTTATATCTAGTAGTAGTGGTAGCATGAAGATGAAAAAAATTTAATACCTATACATTATATTTGCTATATGTGTAAGGCTTGTGGCTGTCGGATGATGAAATTCATGTTTTGAATTTCTTACATTATCGTATATACACTGCTGCACGGCGCGGGAGAGAGAAAAAGAGAGTCGAGCGCGCTCGTCCTCAGAGCGTCGAATGAAAGATAACAAGTTTTTACTTTTTTTTTTCCTTCATTTTTTTTCTTTTCACTAATATACCACCAACGATATATTTCATCAGTGAAGGCTCTAATTCAAATTGGCGCTTGGCAGCTCGCTCTTTCATTTTTCCTCTTTTGTTCTCGTTATTATTCAGAAAATCGTCCGCCAGTGACCTCGATTTTATATCTACTTTTATTTAGATCGAAAACACGATATAAATATTGAGAAACATCCAAGTTGGAGAGATCATTGACTTTGAAAAAATTACTAAATTATAACGATAATTTTGGGAATAATCCAATTGCTTTTCAAACCAAAATAAGAATATTCCTATATGCCCTGTAATATTCGAACCAACTTAGGTCTCTAATGGGTCTCCAACGCACGCCACGTTACCTCAATATCGTGCTCCGATTTATTATAGGATAGGCATCGCGCGCGAGCGAGCTCACGTGACATTTAAATGCATGTTTATACTTCTCGCGCATAATATTTATACGATATGTCGAAGGCGATCGCGTTCTCTCCTCTACAGCTCGCGATCTGTGGTTTTGTAAATCTATGCCATTAGCTCACGTGTGAAAGGCGTGTACATGTGTGTGTGTGCGAGCGTGTGCGGGCGGCCGTTGGTATATATTTTATATGTACACACATCGCGAGAGAAACAAAGAAAGCGAAAAGGTGGTTCTCGCACGGCGGTAGAGAGGGAGATCCGCGTCGACGAAAAGAAAAGTGAAAACATACATCGCGAGTGAGCACGAGCTGCTAGCTAGCTACCTATCCTATGTGCCATTACCGCGTAAATCGGCCTAAAGTAGAACGTATATACTCTCCTCTTGTTGTTGTTGCTGCTGCTGCTGCTGCCGTGACGCAGTAATCGTGCGATACATACACTCCGAGTTATTATTATGACGCCCGCGAGTCATTAACATTTCGCCTGACTCGTACTCGCGCGCGTATATACGTATAAGCTCGGCAGCCGATCGGCAGTGTGTGTACCAGGTGCAGTCAAAGAAAAACGCATAAACATGTATTAACGATATGTCTGTGTGTGTGCATGCGACTGTACCGTACTTTTACCGATGTGATCCTCGCGCATATGCTCCTACATATCGAACAGGTTTTAGTGCCGAATACACACACACGCATAAAGTAGCTCGAGCGTTAACTCTCGACTTTTCCCCTCTTTTTTCTCTCGCTCTCCCGTGTGGCTCTTACTCGAAGCTAGAGCTTGAGCGCCGTTGCCTATATAGTTTCGACTGTATGTGTGTGTGTGTGTGTGTGTGTGTGTGTGTGCTGTGCGTGGGCCACCGAGTATATACACATATTGGGTTACGTAAGCCGAGTGGGGGTGCCATGGATGGAAATTATTAATCATGAAACTCTTCGTTCGGCTGATGAAAAAACATACAGCCGAGTACACGAATGCTCGACCATGTTGTACTCGCGTGTTAGCCGCTTAAAANATACAGCAGGCGAGCGCGTCTCTGTTTTAGTACATGATCGATCTTTGGTAAATGTGGTACAACTCATAGTGATCTCGAGAAGCTTCATCATGTGTCCGTAATACAGACACGCGATTAACCAATATGATTTAATTCAATTGCGATATTAGACGAATTGTTGCACACATCATTATGACATTAAAGTCATATGAACGCCAAGCTGATGGTGGAAAAAGTTGAGTAGGAAAAGTTGCGCGTGCAACGATGCACTCGAGTCGGGACACGAAAATTGAATCACGTAAAAAGCTTTTATTTGCATCTGCATTTGGTTACATATACATCTGCCCATCGTAAAGAGCCGAGAGGCGCGAGAAGTATGTTACAAGGTCGATATTTTACGTTTCACGCGCGAGTTTGAACTCGTTTTCCCGATGCTTAAAGAGATCAGCTGTTCTCTATATGCTTACACATCTATAGATATATAGTTCGTGTACATAAAAACAATATGTATCGCAATAATGCCTCGAGACATCGAGAGTCGATTCGGGCGCAACACGAGACGCAGTCTATCTGCAGGCGATCGTGCGTTATAAGTGCACCCGAGCTTTTTCAACCTGCACCGGTCGCAATTAACGAGCGCTCTCGAGAGATTCGGTGGTGCATTACATCATTGACAAGCAAGGTCACACGTTGCCGTAATAAGCTGTATGTATGCACTGTGTGTGTACGTGTGCATATTGGCGGGAATATATAGCGCTGCAATGTGCGTGGATGCCTCGGGGGAATCGATTTTAACGACTCGCGAGCACACGTGACCAAGTTCTCTCACTCTCGTTCTCTCTCTCCCTCTTGGTTAGCGCCGGAAAATTCGTTAATATAATCCTCTATATAGATTCAAGCGGGGGAGTGAGCCGAAGGACAACGATATGAGGCAGATGACGACGACGACGATGATTTGGCTTGTACGGGATACATATAAATATCTAAAAATATTATAGCGAAGAGAGGATACGTATTTCGTCGAGGTCGAATTTTCATATATCGAATTACAAAGTGCGCCTGCGCCGCCCTCCCCCGACTGCGACGACGACGACGACGAGTCAACTGGCTGCGCTCGCGGGACGTTTGACAGCAGCACGAGCAGCTGCATCTGTGATCTACATGCAGCTGAGAGCTGATGCGTGCACAATTGGAGCACTAGTAGCAGCGCCACGCGCGTGAAAATTTAAACTTGAATTATTGCCGCGCGCGCACAGCTACGATCGCTGAATTGCGTTGTGCCATTTCGTCGCGTATTTTGATCGCGTTGAAAAAGTTACGGTGAAAGCAGATGTAGCAGATTTGACAAGTTTCACTCGTGAGCTCCTTTTGGCGGACTCCTTATCGTGTAACGCGATAATTATATTTTAGACGATGAGTGTGTTTGTTGTTTTTAATGCTGATGCTGTATACGCCAAGAGTTCCTGTCAACTTATCGCGTTTACCGACAAATCAAAGCTCATCGTTTTGACTTGGACAATGTTTGGTTTTGAAAACATGGAGTTTTTTAATTCAAAACAAAGACGAGAAATGATACCGTGTTTACGAGTTCGATCTTGAAGTGTTTTTAATTGCGTTTAGAGCTTTTTTTTGACTAAAATTGTACCGCAAATACTTGATAGAAAGTGAACGTTACCGATCATCTCGTCATAAAAAAATCGCTGCGAGTAATAAAATCACGCGAGCTAGTACCAATTTTATATCGAACTCGTTTTCGATTAATAGTTTCAAGAACTGAAAATTTCGATTTTTGTTAATGCGATCGTCAAGCCCAATGTCAGTCAAACTCGGTAGTTTTTTTTTCTTATTAAAATTAAAAAACGTAGCTCATAACGACGCACAGAGAACAAGTTTACCAGTCTCGAATTCAACGAGCTTAACTGTTTTTGTCACATCGTCCTAATCTTTAATGAGAGCGCACACGACTTTTTCTTCTCGCATATAATGTAACGAATATTAAGCGCTGCCGTTTGTCGTTTTGGATGTATGCGTCGTGTGTTATAAAAGAAAGATGAGACGCGTATATGTAACCCAAGCGATTACACAAATAGCCGCGACGGCTCACACACACAAACTCACATGCGTGTATGTACTATGTACTCGGCGGATTCGCTTGCCGCTCACGTACTATACATATATTGCATATATAGTACCATAACGTCGTTTTTTGCTCATACGTATTTGTTGCTCGTGCCGCTTCTCGCGTCTGTGCATATCGTGCATGCACCCGAGTCATATATACGCAATGATCGCAGCTCCTCTCGCAATTGTGCGGCGCGGACAGTTTGGAAAATTTGTTGTAACAAAACTTGAGCTCTCTCTCTCGAGTGTGCGGTATATACAATAATATGTAGTACCAACGCGTATATCTATACGCGCGTGTACCCGCTTATATATATATATGTTTGAATCGAGAGAGGTTATTCAACCTTTGCGGGGCCTATATGTGTGTGTAGAGCTCCGGCAGCAATAATGTATACGAGAACGATTGAAATCGCAGAAAAAAATACGGCAGAGGCACCAAATGACTCTCGTTTTTTTTTCTTTTTTCTTCTTCTTCGCTTTTGCTTGGATCTTTAACCATCGCGAGCTTTGCGCTACGACCTTAATAACTGTTTTCTCTTTATTATTAAATAATTCATAACTGTTGAAGACTTGAAGGTGAAAACGCAGGCTCTTGACAGTCTTTTTCATTGTGATGAACGAAGCTTTTATTGTTACCATGGATCTCGGGTTACTCAGCGTTCTCTTCCCTCGTACATAAGTATAATCGAATCTCACCCTAATTGTAACTATGCGTGACTTTGTTTGTTCGGAGAAATTATGTAACGTCAGTGAAAGAAAAAGAGATGAAAATTAAAGCTCGCATCAGGGACTTAGTTTCCTGTTAAAACCCATACAAATTACGATAAAAGGTTCAAGGTTGTCACATCCCCCCACGAGGTTACAGTTTCGAATGATAAATTCTCGTTATACACACAACGTCGCGATACGCTCTGAAAATTTGCGGAATTCAGATTCTCGAACGATCGCGTGTGTCGCAGTCCGTGCGACGACATTATACATTAATAAGTATACAAATCGAAATAGTCTAACGACGAGAGTGCCAACGACGACGATAAAGAAAAATCGAAAGTGGAAATCAGTCGCTCTGACTCAACCGAGCCGATCCCCCTTATTATTTCGAACAAAGTATATAATATTATCTAGATGAAACAAAAGCCGCTCGGTATACTTACAGTGCTGCAAAACAAAGTAAGAAAGACAGAAAAGAAAGAAAGAAAAAAAAGACAGAGACGAATGAGTGTAACATCGGCGCAGGTATACCTACACGCAGTACGCGAGTTGCACGAGCAAGTCCAACTACTGGTGCTTCGCGGCGATATATAGCCGGCTCGCGCGCGCGTTTAGTGCAGATTATTATAGGCGACTACTATCCGACTAGCCTGTCATGAAGCTAGCTCGAGTCGCAGTTCGTGCTGCACTTTGCACAGTATTGCGAGCAGCCATACGATATAGGTATACATAATGTGACAGCAGAAACGATCGAGCTTCTGCGTTGTGTTGTATATCGCGCGGCTGAGACGCAGTAGCGGTCTGCGCCGCCGTCGACTCCGACTTATAGTTTCGTCTTCGTCTAGATGTAGCACGCTTGCAACCCTCCCCACTACCGCCGCTACTGCTGCTCCGACACACACATACACATTACACACACGTAAACATTGGCGCAGCAGCCCAGCAGCTAGCGGTCGAACCGAGAGTTTCTGCAGCTTGTTGTTGTTGTGTGTGTGTGTGCGTGTCATATAGCAACATCGCACGCACACACCTATGAGGATTGGCCGCCGCAGCGATTCTGCCCGCCGTGCGACTCTGCTGCGCGCGTTTCCAATTGCGAGACTCGCTTTCTGTGCAGCAGCAGCACCAGAGCAATGCAAGTGTGTGTGCTGTGTACGTGAGAGTCGAGTCGTCGTGGGGGCAAAGCATCGTCCGTGTGTTGCTGCCGTCGTCGTCGCGACTTTTAGTGAACAGCTGGCGAGCAGCGAAGTCGGGCGTGCGCGTTATACAGTGAGCGCATCGCCCACCAGAACACACAACACACAATAACACAACATATAATATAGAATTATATACATATAGTGTATATGTATACAAACTACGAACTCTCGTCTTCTTCTTCTTCTATATTGAACTCCTTTTTTTCAATTCTTCGCTTCGGTTATAGTGCGTGAGTGCGTGTGTATATTTACCTAGCTATATCTGTATATATGCACAATTAATAGATAGATATACGCGCGAGCAAGTGCGACAGTTGCCAAGACTTACGTGCGACGAAAAATCAAGAAAAACGAAGCGAGAGAGTGCGTCTCTTGCGCTCTTGTCGGTGAATTTCGTTGCTCTCTCGTGCGTGTTTCATCGTTGAACCGCGAGTTTTCGCGGAAGTCGACGACTACGACAAAGATATTCGCCCAAAGCGAGAGAAAGTGTGTGTAGTACATCGAAGGGGCCTGGAGCTTCCTTTTTATCGTGCTCACACACACACGTACAGCAGCATTTCGAGCTACAACGTCGTCAACCCCGTCGACACGCATCACATACACACACACACAGTCGCAGCTCCGAACTAGCAACAATCTCGCAATAATATAAAACATTTGCGAGTTGTCTTTTGTTCGTTGACGAGCTGTGCACACCGTTCTCTATCTGTCTTACGCTGTCTCGCTCTCTCTCGAGTGAGAGAGACAGTCATAACACGCTCGCAAACGTATATACCACCGAGCCCGGAGTACAGCCCTTTGTTCTCCTATATACGAGTCAGTCTGTACAGATACCTGCGCTCGGCAGTGGATATTTTCATGCGATAAAATAAAAAAATCACAAGAGGGCTTACTACCCAATGTACATAAGACAGTTACGCAGCTATCGTCGTCGGATCATTACGATACGAGCGTGATATCGTGGCTGAGAATGGATGACAATTACGTCGTTGGTGAGTGCACGGCCATTCGCGCAACCTTATAATATATACATATAACGCAATATAGCAGCAGCAGCAGCAGCAGCAGCATATATATATAGATGGTAGTGTGTATACACAGTACGTGCTGTTTCTTTGTTTTGGACCTACAGCTGATCGAGAGCGCCGAGGCTGCTGCGAGCGGACGCGTCGAAACCTGCGCGCCTCGTTACATTTTGCCTTATACCTATATATAATCAGCAGCATTACATATATAGAGATATACCTACGAGTGTACTTTGCACTGCAACGATTCTGCTCGCGCTATCTTTTTTGCACTCGTTCGCGCTCTTGTGACTGCATATACGTATATATATCTATTTCGCTACTCGTTCGCTCGTATTATATTTACCTTCGTGTACATGAAGAGTTTACGCTCGTGTCTGTGTGCAGTGTATATATGCGTGCGAGCGAGCTGTGGCGCGTCTATGTGTGTAGGTGGGAGAAGAAGTTTCATGCACAGACACGCACACACGAGCGCAGGAAAAGCTGCCTATGTATACATGCTGCTGCTGCGTATACAAGCACAACATGTACACAGACAGCCGCGCACTAGCTCGCTCGCACACAGGCTCAGCTGCTGCTGCTGCTGCCTGCTAGAGTCGGAGAGATATCGATTCGCTTTTCAAGTGCTCGACTCTCTTGCGCCTGCGAGCCTCTCTCTCGCTATATATGTATACATTATAACGCTGTGTATACCGTAAGATGCTTGTAGGTCTTATTTTCGAAGTTTCATTCCATCTTTTCTCTTTTTCAAAAAAAAAAAGACTATGCCAACGACACTGCACGATCTATTTTCATAACTACGCGTATCGTGTACTGCGGTTACGAACGATGTACTATGTAAATGGCATCTGCTTCGAATTCATTATGTCGAAGCAGCAGCAACCCCCACCGTCGGCTTGTTTACTTCGAAAAACTCCACGTTTTAAAGGGACAGACGACGACCAGGCTGGATGATGATCGTTCGTCGATCCCCTTCCTTTGTTTTGCTTGCTGCCGAGCTACTATATTACACACCTTCGTTATTGCAGAGCTCGCATATTACTTCGGAGTCTTCGTACATTACAGTCAATGGTTGGCTTCGGCGATTGTTTCCCTTTCGGAGATTCCAATTGCTGCAAATGTATTTCTATACACTTGAAGTGTTTTTATAATTGGATCGAACGTTATTCAATATTGACTTTTACTCGAGATCTCCGCGACTGTACAGTACATAGACTTTCTTTGAATGCTATTATAATGAAATTTAATACACTATTACGCTCTGGCTCATTTCATAAGTAAAGGTTCTGAAGAAACTCTGTGTACGTCGCGTGCATTTGATTTTTTTTATATGAAAATAAGATTGAGAATCTAGGAAAAAACATTTTTAACTGCTAAAATTGAAAATAATTGAACTGTAATTTTAAGAAATAAATTAAAATGAAATTTTCAAAAAGGTTGGTAACAACAATTTTTTTTCTGTTTTAGATGAAGCAATAAAACAAGCTTAACTTAGTCAAGAAAAGAGCACATTGCTTCTTTACTAAACCTCAACTTAAGGCTGTAATAAATACTGTATTAAAGGAAAGCATATTTTCCAGCTCTTATCACGGATTTGTGCAGATAATTTAGTGAATGATAGTATAACTAGTCAAAAGCGAGCAAATTTTTTTACTGAAAATTGTTGTTTGTAAGCAAGGTTCCTAAGAATTTCTCAAGTTGTTAATTAACTACAACCATTGTTCAAGCAAGCGTCTCATTGATCTCTCAGTATAACTGTTAAATAATAAGCTAATTTCAACGGCATAGTAATTTAACTTGTCACAGAATTCAGTATAAAAGAATATTATTCAGTTTTCAATTGATCTGAATGAAATTGATAAATATCAGCAAGTTGGCCAACGTTAGAGCATCAAAGGCTCTTTAGATTAAAATTGGTGAATCGAGCAGGTAACTGTTTTGGTCTTTCTGATGAGCACAGCAAAGTCAGGGGCCATCCTCGAACAGTTACAACAACCTGGGGATCGGCCCCGGTTGAGCTGACTAAAAGGCTTCAAACAATAGTCAGTTATTTGATGACCATCAAGCCAGAGCAGCTAGGAGTTTGCCTTGACCTGCTGCAGCTGCATCACCATCTTCTATCAAGAGCAGCAGTCAGAAGAGCATGAACATGTTGTACGTATTTCATGTTGAAACCGGCTGCACCTACACATTCGAGATCAAACATGCTCTGGATAGGTAAATTATTAATTTTTTATTTTACATAAACATTAAGATTTCTTTTCCTGGCACTCTACCCAAAATGACCTTATAAAACTTTGATTAATGAGTTATCTAATTAAGGCCCAGTGTGTTTAATAGTCAGTCGGTCTAGATAAAAAAGCTTTGCAACAATTTGGCACTCCATTTAATAAATCATTAAACTCGGTTATGGTTCGTGTGCATGCCCAATGAGGTCAAAAACAATCTTTCCTTAAATATGCCTCACCCTCTGATTGCCAACCAGCATAGGCTTCAATTAAATCTCGATTGTAGCAGTAACATGCACACTTGGAGAGAGAGAGAGAGAGAGAGAGAGAGAGAGAGAAAGAGAGAAGTTCATAAAGTAGAACACAACGTGATAGAGATAGAAGGAAAGCGCCAATGATAGTGGCATACATATATAATTAATGCTTGAATTATTGTAGAGTGAAAGAGGATGCGTTCGATCTTTCTCACTGATCCGAATAGATAAAGGCCACTTCTTGCATAGGGATATTGGTCGAACGATCCATCGAATCTCATTCTCCCTGACCGTTACGTTATTTACTCGAAGAAATTGAGAGAAAAAAGAGTTGCTCGCGCGCGATTCGCACTTTTCCATTGGATTAACCGGGCCGCGTACATCTCGCAAGGTGTAATAAACTCCGAAATAGAAGCTCGAAACCTCCGATCGGAGCATACGTGGTCGAAACGTTTGTTGCGCGCGCGCGTTACATCGTGGCGATGATTTATATAGAAAACAAGTCATTGTGCGCTCATCAGTATGTTGCGCAGATACATGTGTACACTAATACTCAATGGACGGCCCCGAGAGTCGGAAAAAGGGAACGAGAGCCTCCGTCTATTTTCTACTCGTGAAAATGCATCGGGCACGCGCGAGCGAGCGATGCAGCAACGCCATATCGAGTGGATGGAAGCGTATAATACTTATAATGTACGATCTTTGCGCATATGATATAGTTTACGTTAATAAGGTGTAGCCTGTGTTATGGTAGCGTATACAGAGTCCGTGTGTGTGTCTGTGTTTGCATGCGCGTACGATTAAAGAGTCGGTTCAAAGCCATAAATCGAATCACGTTGCATCGAACGTGTACACGTATGTGTGTATAGCGTGCACGCCGCGTTTGTATTAATAATATTAAATGTATGCGCGCACAATATATGTTGCCACCGCCTGTGTAATCGAACACACACCGCTATATACGTATACACATAATGCTCTAGATGATTTTTTTTCTCTCCTCGTTTTTTTTCATATCATAAACACGCTTCTGGACGGTTCGGTTTTTGATCTACATGGCAAGGTGACAATAATCATGCCATAGTATTACACATGATATATGTACCCCAATATAATTGCACATTGCGCGCACACGACCAACTTGTTATGTAAACAGACATCGGTAAGAGCGAGAGAGAGAGAGACGGAGATAAGCATGCGTATATATCGGCGAACGAGTCAAGTGTGTTGATATACGTAACGTATACATGCTAGTCCGATCGCCGACTTTGGTTTTGTTTTAGTTTTTTTTTTCATGCACTTTTTTTTACCAAACACCGTTTGAGAATTGATCGACGCGTGTATGTATAATTATAAGATAGTGTATCCACGACGCATGCACAATTCAAAGAGACCATGAAATATAAAAAAAGACCGATTCGCTGCCGTTGTACAGTTTGTTTCGTTCTGTTTTTGTTTTTATTGTCTTCCGGCATACGATTAATCGTGTGTCAAAAATCGTCAAACGTCTCGGGGCTTCTTGGCGAGTTGAGTCACTATCGCGTGAATTTTTTTTAACAAAGCAGCACGACGCAACGCGCGGCGCGTCTATATTTTGCAACTGTATGGGCTCGACGCGCTTTTCCGCGTACGAATGCACGCCGCGCATTTGAATATTCTATAGGTCTCTCTCTTTCTGTTGCGCCGCTTGCAGAAGCGATCGGACGTTTAATATAGGTAAAGAGATCAACGACATGTATACGCGTTGCATGTGTGCTGTGTCTGGCCGAGCAGTGGAGACTCGACTCATCGCGCGCGCCGATTGAATAAAAAGAAAATTAAACATGCGCCTCGTCCGTGTTGCAGCTGTGGGAGCAATTATTTCCATAGAGCAGTTGAGCTACTCCACTTGCGAAACTTTCGGGTGAGTGAGATAGGGAGAGAGAGAACCACCGATAATGTCGAAAGCTCGACTCGTCCGTATAATTATGATTTCAAAGATAGGCTTTATAAAAACACATCGAACGAATTCGTGTTTTAAGCTGAAAAACGAAGAAATTTATGAATAACTCTTTTCTTGTCGAGACGAGTCTTGCCACGTTCGATGCTTGAAAAAATATGATTATTCACTGTGTGACGGATAGCATCCAAGTAGCATACTATTTATAAAGACAACGAAAAAAAAAGATGGAACGTGACGCGTGGTCTCTAATTTCGCGCGGCCACGTGCTGCCGCTCAGTAATCTTAGACAAATGAATCCCGCGCAAAAAAGGAGAAAAAAAAGTGAAATGTCACGAGTGGGCACACACGATGTGTACTCATTTTCGAATCACGCGTGAAGCCTAGCTACCTCTAACACTGTTATATTTTGGTCTCGGGAAAATCTCGTAAATATATCTGCTGCGTACAGGGTCAAAGCTCTCACGAAAAAAAGACAAAAAGGCATAAGAGAAGAAGGAACTCATAAAACGTAGCGGAGCGTCGTCGCTCGTAGTACGGCACATCGAACTCGATCCCGCGCGCGAGGCAAGAGAACGAGAGAAAAAGCAGGCCTCTGCGAGCCCGATAGAGAGAGTATATATATATAAACGCGAGAGAGAGAGAGAGAGAGAGAGAGAGATAGGAGAAACACAGATATATGTATGCTGCAGCAGCGTTGAAAGGCAAGAGAGCTCGGCGTAAGAAGGAGAAAAAAGAGTGGCTGCTTGATTTTCTTTCGGCCTCTCCAGCGTAGTTACGGAGAGAAGAAAGATATAGAGTCACGCGTATGTGTGCCTGAGTACATGAACGCGTACACCAGAAGCTCTCCGCGCCGCGCACACGAGCCGAACCTTATTTAGGATGCTGAACTTTTCTCTTTCTCTCGTTCGTGGCACGTGCGTATCACGTACGTGCGTGTATTATTACAGTGCTGCCTTGCCCCCCCGCGCACCGCACCGGGACACAGCAGACACGCACGCGTGCAAAAGACTTGCGCTAGCCCCCCTCGAGTCATTGACCATCTTAAGCGAGCAAGCCGTAGGTGTATCGATTAATGATAATCGATAATCTATTCGTGCAGCTGGTGTACTGTATCGAATTTTCGCGTCTTTTCCTCTTGCGGCGCTCGATAATTATGAGCTTTGGTGCAACCGAACGAAAAAGGCTCGTTCGCCACTACCGCTGCTCATTGTTTTTGTGCTTTTATTATGTGTCATGATTATGCATGAAGCGCGACACATAAATTGCGGCCTTTTTTTCTCAATCATTGACGATTGTCGTTCGATTCTCCAGGCTATATATATATATGGGTCAAAATAATACTTTTTTACAAAACCGTGCGCACGTATGTCACCGATCTTGACGCGCTTTTGGTATGTTATAGTACATGGTAAAAAGGTCCCAAAAAAAAATTTTTAGACCCCCTCTCCCCTCCTACCCCCCACTTCCGGTATAAACGTCCATTTTCGATCTATATTTTTTCTGAGGACATGAAGCAAGTAAAAAATCTGAAAAAATTCATAAAAATACTTTTCCACAATCCAAACAACCTTGAATTTTTTCAGATTTTTTGAGTGCTTCAGGCCTTCAGATAAAATCATTGAAAATTTCAAAAATCGAGATACGGCGGTATGAGCCGATGTAGTACTCGGAAATTTTTTCAGTTATTTTTCGCATTAAAAAACATAACCTCAATTTTTTTCAGATTTTTTCAGATTACCTAACGCACCTTTTGAAGCCAAAAACCGATTTTTTTGACGAAAATAATTTTTTTAGGACAGTACGGAGCCTCGAAAAATCTGAAAAAAATTTTTTCTTGTTTTTTTCATCAAAATACGTAATCTCAAATTTTTTCAGATTTTTTAATTGAAGGCGATAGCTTCTAGGGCCGAAAAATGCTATTTTTAACAAAAAATGGTTCCTAGAACCCGATGGTTCCGGTGAAAAAATTTGAAAATATTTTTTTTGAATTCCTTGTCAAATTTTAATAAATTTTGACCGTTTCAAAAGTTCGATTGAAGCTTCCTAGCTCATTTTAGAGCAGGACAAAGATTAGTGCAAAATATCTGAAGACGTTTCTGAAGACATTAAGGAATGATAAAACTCGTTTGATGCTCTAAAATGAGCTAGGAAGCTTCAATCGAACTTTTGAAACGGTCAAAATTTATTAAAATTTGACAAGGAATTCAAAAAAAATATTTTCAAATTTTTTCACCGGAACCATCGGGTTCTAGGAACCATTTTTTGTTAAAAATAGCATTTTTCGGCCCTAGAAGCTATCGCCTTCAATTAAAAAATCTGAAAAAATTTGAGATTACGTATTTTGATGAAAAAAACAAGAAAAAATTTTTTTCAGATTTTTCGAGGCTCCGTACTGTCCTAAAAAAATTATTTTCGTCAAAAAAATCGGTTTTTGGCTTCAAAAGGTGCGTTAGGTAATCTGAAAAAATCTGAAAAAAATTGAGGTTATGTTTTTTAATGCGAAAAATAACTGAAAAAATTTCCGAGTACTACATCGGCTCATACCGCCGTATCTCGATTTTTGAAATTTTCAATGATTTTATCTGAAGGCCTGAAGCACTCAAAAAATCTGAAAAAATTCAAGGTTGTTTGGATTGTGGAAAAGTATTTTTATGAATTTTTTCAGATTTTTTACTTGCTTCATGTCCTCAGAAAAAATATAGATCGAAAATGGACGTTTATACCGGAAGTGGGGGGTAGGAGGGGGGAGGGGGTCTAAAAATTTTTTTTTGGGACCTTTTTACCATGTACTATAACATACCAAAAGCGCGTCAAGATCGGTGACATACGTGCGCACGGTTTTGTAAAAAAGTATTATTTTGACCCATATATATATATATATTATAATGAAAAAGGCGAAGAAGCAATCGTCGTGAATAAACAACGAACGATCGACGAAAAGCAAGTGCGCCGCGTCGACGTATACGTTTAATTAGACTCATAATAAATCGTATCGACGATGGACGGAGTTCGTGCTTCGATTGTCGCTGATTGTTTTACACCCCCCTTTGTAAATATTTGCGCTAATTTACGCACAAATAAAACGCATGTAATACAAGCGCGCACGCGAGAAACGATTAATCGATGCCGACGAACTTGAGATTATTCAAACGATGGAAATTGCTTCGAACGAGACCAAAACAAAAAAACAGAAGAATAAAAAAGCCGACTGCTACTCTATACAAGCGCACTAATAAATAGTTGCGTGCTTTTATGCACCGCGCGCATGACAAAAAAGTGCCAACGGAGACACATCGTCATGCGCGCACAATATCGTATATGTTCGCTCTATAGCCCGCCACAACCTTGACTATCCTCAATAAGGCGCGCGCGCACACGACGCATCGAGCTTGACGATTTTTCTTCGTAAAATTTCATAGAGCGGTTTCGATTAGAGTTTTTCGTCGCGAGCAAGGACTCCGATTGTTTTCTGATTTATATATATATGGCCTGCGCTCACCAGGTCGTGCGCGAAAAGTCATCGCTCGTACAGACAACTATACAACATACACACGAGTCAAGAGCTCTTATGTAAACATAATGTGTGTATCGCGATTCGTCGAGCGCGATAAAATCTCGCTGCTGCAGCACGAGAGAGGCTACATTTGTACGAGTGCGCGCGGATCGTTTTGGCTCGAGTTCTAATCTACTCTCGCACACAATCGCACACATGGCACACGAACTATCTATTGTAATCCGTATCAACGACCAATTGACACCTTATCAATTTTCCACTCTATAAACAAGCGGATCATCGGCATTTTCCGACTCGACTCCAATATAATATGACCGTGCGCACGTACTCGATTCGACATATCGGTGCCATGTTCTTTGTTTAGGATCGACACTGCACTCGTACGATACTTCAACTCGTGTATAATATTTTCTCGGTCTCCCGTGCGTTAGTGCAATAATGGTACATAATGGTCGATTCGGCAGATTATAAGCTTGTGCTTTGATACGTGCCGCGCGCGCGACACGGCGCAGTAATAAACCCGATGACGCGATCGATTTTTTCCTTTTGTCGTTCACATGACACAGCCAAACGCATAACGCGGCAAAAGACAATTAACTCCAAGTTCACATAGGCGGTGGCGATGTGTATCCGCGATAGAGAAAATGCAAATATGCCCCCTCGCGCTGGTTACATAACGAGGCGAGTCTACGTCTATGAGAGTTTGCAATCTAGTGCAACCCGCCGCGAATTCGCTAAAAGCAATTATCCTCTTTAATTTATAATATAACAATCGCGCGCAAAATCTCACGGCAGAATTATTCGACAAATGGACAATGCGAAACGAAATCGCTCTCAATACTGTTCTCGATTATTGCAGCGTGCTCGAGCTGAAGGAGGCTATCGAGCGAGAATGCGACATCCCGGTGTCGGATCAGGTGCTGCTGATGAGCGGCGGCGAGTGCCTCGACCCGTCGACTCGAGTCTGCACCTACTCGGCGGGCACCGACACCACCAATCCGATCTTCCTGTTCAGCAAGGGCATCATCGCGAAGGACACGCCTCCGGTGCCGAAGATCGACACTGGTTTCGGTGAGTAATATAACAACAACAACGAAATCGTGACGAATGGCTGCAGTGCTATATAAGTGCGGGGAATGTGCTCCCCGGGACGTTAATTAAATTTTCTCGCGAGGCTCGCTCACGACGACCAAGGCTATATTTTAATGCGCGGTAAGGTCGCCCGGTGATATATAATATGCCGAGCGCGTATATTTCCGCAAAGCAAATATTCCTCCGCATCTCTTGAGACTCTCGCGACGATGCGATGATAATAATGTCGATCCTAATGAGCAGCAGCAGCAGCAGCAGCTCGTTGTTCTGACGCAAACAAACGCGCCAATTCTTATTACGAAGCTGTTTGCGTTAACCATCCGTAGCACCGTAAAAATATATGGCATTGTGCCTGCACTGAAAAAATGTTCGAGCTGCTACCACTCGACGCCGCAGCGCAGAGCCTCGATACGCGGAAACGCTACTGCTCTCGGCCATCGAGGGAAATTCCCTCGATGATCGAGCAGCAGCGCATCGATGTAGAGTAGTAGCGCCCTCATAAAATCGAAGGACACTACATGTGAGACGTTTCGAGTATTATTTCATCGCGCGCGCCGAAACCAGTACTCACATGTTCTCTGCCGTTAAACCTTCATAACGTATACATTGTATCGTAGGCAGCATTTGTTCAGTGTTAAACAACAATTGTACATGTTGTTCCAATTTTCGCCGAGAACATCATCACCAAACATGCCGAGCTAAATATCTCGAAAAAATCAGTACGGCAAAACTGCTTTTTATGGTTTATTTTTGATTTTTTCTTATCAAAATTGAATATTTCGGAAAATCTGATACTACCATCGGAAAGCTGAGGAAATTTCCTATCGAATGGAGTAGTCAGTCACTTTTTTAAAATGAGTTTTGATACTTTTTCAGCCACTTAAAAATTGAGTGAATGGTCGTATTAAGCGAAAACATGACTTTTTGGGCCCTAAAACACAAGCCAGAATAGTATATTACTGCCCTAGGCCGCGAAAAACAGAAAAGTCCCAGAGTACGTGTAATTAGTGGCCGAGGCGAAGCCGAGGCTGATAAACACGTGCTCTGGGGCTTTCTTTTTTCGCGGCATAGGCCTGTATACTATTTTTCGTACACAGTGGCCCGAAAATCGCTCTTCCCGCTTTGCACAGCGGCAGGGAAGTAGTCACTTTCGGGCCGCTGGTATGAAAAAAAATTACCTATCTTTAAATTTCATGTTCGCGCATTTTTTTAGCTTCCTAGGACCTTCAAGAACAATATCTAATGTTCATAGTATGCGTCCAACGTAAAAAAATTGTTCCGTTTTTAGTCAAAAAATTCGAAACTAAATTCCGGAATTGCTCATATACACGTAAATATTACAATATACATGTATATTATACAGAAAGCAAACGTAGATGAGCACGGCGAGCAAGCGAGCGCGCATTGCGCGAGGAGACTGAACACGCGACAGCGCTTGCTTTTCATCGAGTGAAATTCCCTCGATGAGTCGAGTATGCGTTACTCGACGCGTCGAGCGCGCAGGCTCCTCACTACTTCGAGTAGTCTCTCTACGCATCTAGAGTTACTGCAGCTCTATAATCGTGGGTCTGTAGCTCGTGCGACCGCCGAGTTTTTGTGCCTCGACAGTTTGATGCAGTCAGCCCGATCATTTTTTCAGTGTGTATACGTACTGCGCGCATTCGAATGGGAAAACAAGAGAGACGCACAGCACGACGATAACAAAAAGAGAGAAAAAAAATATTTAAAAAAACTCTCGAGACGATTCGCGGCCTCGAACCGAGAGTGTACACACAAGACTGGAGCAATAACCGTTTATCTCGTTATCTGTGCAAGCTGAGCGAGCCATACAGCAGCAGCGAGAAACAGAGAGAGATGGTCGTGTGTTCGGGTCATTTTGTTTTTTGCGAACAAAAGTATGCTCGCATCTATCGTGCGAGCTATAACTGTGTGAACTGCGAACGATCCCTTGTCCTCATTTCGTGGAGATTTCATAAAGCGTAAGAAAATTAAGAGAACTGAATTCGGAGCATTGCAATGAACGCGATGTGAAATTTTGCAATTTGTGACGCTATTGAGGTACCATCGTTTGAACAAAATTTCTCCTTACATATAAAAAACAGAGTAAAAATTTTAAAGCTTGTTTAACGCGATTTCCGAGTCGAAAACTGCAAACATATAGTATTAATTACCTCGGTTGCTCTCGAACAACAATAATATATAGACGCGAACTTTCGATCTACTGCCTGTATAATAATTACGCCGCGCTCTAACTGTATAAGATAGCAGTGGCAGAAATATCATCTCGACGACGATAAATCGCGAGAAGAAAAAAAGCGAACCTAATATGCTCGCTCGCTCGCTCGCGCAATAAACAAAAAAGAAACGGTTCTCTCTCTCTGTCTTTTATTTCTCGTATTTGGTGGCCGCGTTGGCCGCGCTCCCTCCTCCCCAACCTCTCGTGAGCTACAAAGTTGACCTCGTATAATGCACATACATATATGAAATACACCTTCAACCGCAGCAGCAGCAGCAGCTCAAAACGCATTTATCACGCAGCGCAGCGATGCACGGACTAGTGCTGTATACGTGCATCACGATACGTACGATATAATAAAGTATCGCTGTCTTCGAGCGAGCGTGAACGGGGCCCGCGTGAACATGCTTATATGCATGCTGCATGTATATCGCTGTACTGCCGTGCTCGAATGCCGAGTCTGTGCAGCAGCAGCAGCAGTGCACCGGTTGTTCTCTCTTTTATAATCTCGCGCTGCTGCAGCAGCGGCAGACAGTGCGACGCCTCGGCACACACTCGCGTCTCCACACTGCTGCACGTCCCTCGCGCTCTATGTATGCGTGTGCTGCTGCACTTATATGTATATGTATATGTGCAACGTGCACAAGTCGCGCATATAACGCACGCATGTAACCGTGTATATAGTTAGCGCGTGTCGCGTCTTATCGTCGCGCTCTGTGTATATATAACGATCGTCATATATCTATATGTTTTGTATGTAACTTTCAGAACGTGGGTACAATGCTTGAGGCTTGTAGTCGATTGACCAACTCTATTTTTCGTGCAATTGTGCGAGCTTTTGATGGAAAGATTCGCAAACTACAATTGAAATGCTCTCTCGTTGCCATTCGAGAGTATTGAAAAATAAAAATTTACTCACGCGCGAGCTTGATGCGTTTTTTTATTAAGCTCTTGCATCGAGACTTTATAATCTCGTAAATCGACGCGACGACGAGGAAGCGAATCACGCCGAATCATTGGCTCTTCGTATACGCAACGCGTTGACGCGCGTACAGTTCTTCGCGATGAAATGTATACATTGGCCTTTGTTGCGCCGCTCCGACAAGCTGCATCTTTGGAATGATGTAATCGATTCGCAGACGCATTATAATATCGCATCTCGATGTACAATAACATTGACATTTGTTGCCCGAGATACGCAAATGCGCACGCACGGCGCACAGCTTCTCTTCTTCGAGATTTTGCATGATGAATATTCGCGTCAATTATTATTATTGTCATTATTATAATTATGATCGTTCAGCAGCGACAGACGAGGTTTTGCGTATCGAGCTTGCTACGATAGAGATCAACCGAGAATTGTGTATGTATACGCCGTGCGCGTAAAATTTAATTTAATTGGTGTGTCGCTCTGTCTTTGTTCCACTCTCGCTCGCTCGCTCGCTAATACGATGGAAAATTCATTATTACGACGAAGCGCGTACATAAATGTTATTATTTCGCCGGGGCTCGACTTTCCCTCGCCTTCCATATATCGTACATTATATACATTATTATCATGTACAACGGCGGTCGTTCCGCGTGTGGCCAGCATTAAAATTCAGCGTGGCGAGTTGCACGCGCAAACATACATATACGCGGCGGTCTTACATGTATTTACCTAGCATCCGACTTGCACCGTGTGTTCGTGTCTGTGTATGTGTGTGTGTGCATAGAAAATCCCGCCGCCTTATCTGTATGGAGGTAGACTGAATTTTCGCGATACGCGCAACGAAAAATAGGGAAGATAAATATCTCGCACTGCAGCATATGCGTATCCTCTGTGTATGTATTAGAAGGAATCAAGAGGTGTAATCTGCGAGACGAGCCGAGTGCATTTTATACATTATAAATTGAACATTCGTCTTTGTACGTGCGTTTACGCATTATTATTACGTTCCGTTCCACAGCTGTAATGAACTTACCTTATAGTCCGCTAGGAAATGGGTATAAATCATGAATTACTGAAAATATAATCGTAAAAATAATGACAATTAAAATCGAGCAGACCTAAATAATATCGTTTGTTTTTTTACGAGATGACCGCTTGCATTATATATGAATTACAGACCGAGCGGCGTTCCGGTTACTGATTTCGACAAAAGCGCAGAAAAAATTCGTCAGTGATATACCATTTACATTGTTCGACGCGCGAGCTGCGCGCGAAGCTTTAAATACGCGCTTATGTACCGTAATCGCGAGAAATGTCAAAAGAAATGTAATTAAAGCGCTCTTTATAATCGGAGCACTCGTGTTTTCAGAGAACAGATTCGTTGCCTCTCTCGACAGTCGGGACTGTTGCGAGTGAGAGAGAGAAAAAGAGCTCTGCGCAAAGGTTCATTCATCTCGCGACGAGTCGTAAATAATAATAAAAAAAACACTATGATCGTACTTATAATTGTTATAAAAACGTAACAGGCGATTATTTTTATTATGCTCGCGCGTGCATGCTTGCATGGCAGCGTCGTGTTATCGAGACAGAGAGAGAGAAAGAAAGAAAGGGAGAAAGAGAGAAAACGATTCGAATTGTAAACAATCGCGGTAATATATTTAAAAACACGTTTAAAGGTTTTGAATTATCGCTACGCACGATATTACAGAGAAAAACAATGTTTTCTATATCTCTCTCCCTCGCCCGCCGTCGTATGATCATTTTTCACTCCGTCGTTACTACTCCCTCTCTCCTTTTGTAAGTATAATATTATTTATCGAGAACCGTTGCTGCTGTTCACGTTCGCGCAATTGTCTGCGAAGTTTATGTTACGCGTGCATTACGTATACACATACTCGCGGGCTCGGTGATTCTCTAATTGCAATTTATCGAAAGAGAGGCCGATTGTCGTCGCATATGCTACAGATACAGCGGTGCGCATAACGCAACACATCTTAATTGGAACGAAAAAGATGAAAGAGAAGAAGAAAAAAATGCTCTAAATCGCGAACGAAGACGTCAATGCACATTACGTGCATCGCGAGTACGCGCTGTGCATATGCGCACGTTCCGCGAGATACGGAGGGCCTATATAGTGAACCACACGTATTATATTTATTTATAAAGTTTATATATTCACGCACGATGGCTCGAGCGAGCTATACGAGCTCATTTCTCAAGATCACTCGCTCGTTCGAAAATTCGATTTATATGCTTGGCGCGTTATATTATATATGTATTGCGCTCTCTATCTGTCGTGCATGCCAAGGTGTGCAATTGATAACGGCCGCGAAAACATACATAGCGATTATACACTTGCCAGACGCATGTATTATAATGAAGCTGCACTGCCGCGTGCACCTATATAACTATATTCGCGCTATGCCGTGTATTGTATAGATTAAGCGTGTGTCTGTGTGTGTATGTATATGCGCGCACAGCTGCACAGCGGGATTTGTTTACCAACACAATGAGTCTTCTGTAATCAGGATATACAAAGTCTGAGAGAGGCCATTGTACTCGCTTTTTCTGCTCGCTGCTCCTTCGCCGTATACTATATAAGCAACGTCGCTTTTCTATCTATCTTTCTTCCCATTTTCTTCTTTATTCTCGTCTCGCGACGAAATGGTACCTCGCAACACGCCTCTCTACGTTGGGTACGTAATTTCGCTTTGGATGCCGAACGAAGCCTCGCGAATGCGCTTGCATCGAGCACGATTGACGCAAGATTTTTCCGACCGCTCGCTCTCATCGCGATCGAGCGCGGCCTTGAATCGTCGAATAGCTCTTGTGCCAAGGTGTATACCACACGAAACATACGTAACGCATTTAATACATACAATTTGTATATAGACGATATAGGCGATACGACTTGGCGTGCCGATTTCCGAACTCGCGCACCACCTGGCTGTACATCTTAATTCTAACCAGATAACCATTATCAGGAAAATTAAAATGATTTTGCTGACGATCTTTTACTTTTTTTCTGCTCGCATACAGATACGGACCTGCAGAACCAGCTGGACGAGCTGGTGGACGCGCCGCCGACCTTCAGCACCCTCGTGTCGCGCGCCCAACTGTCCCAGCAGTACCTGAGCCTGGCCAAGGACCAGGAACGCATCTGCGCGCGCCTCGTGCACGAGCAGCACCAACAGCAGCAGGGATGGTTTGCTTGCATCGCCAATCTCGAGGACATCTACGACAGCTTCCAGGGACGCATCAAGGACTTCGAGCACAACTTCACCGGGTACCTGGAGGCGCGTAGCCGCCATTTGAACCTCGTCGGCTGCTTCACCGAGGATATTCCCATTCTCAGGAAGATACCGATTTTGCCGGCACTGAAGGGCTACGCCTTGGGTGACTTCGGCATTAGTCCTGACGATGAGCCGCGTCAACTGCAGATCGAGAACGGCAATCAACAACAACAACAACAGCAGCAGCAGCAGGAGCAACAGCAAGAAGATGGAAATATGATCGTTGGTACTAACGAAAGGTCGATCACTCTCTGTGAGTGGATTTCGACAAAGGACACTCGGACCACCTTGGAGGAAGCGTGTGAATCATACTCCCGGGGGATCGAACTATATGACGAAAACACGCTGGAACAGTTGAAGATCGATGTGAGTTTTGTTGTTTGCAAGCAAAAATACAGAGTTCACACAAAAAGAGAATGTCTTCATGCCCATCGTAATGTAAGAATGGTAACCAGGACGACAATCGTGCCTGATAAATTTTTTTTTCAATATTTTTTAATTCAATATTTTTTTTCAACATTTTTACGACCAATGTTGTTTCTACCATTCATGATTGATACGAGGAAAATGTTCATTTTCAACCTTCATCAAATCAGTATATAACTTGCCAGAGTGAAATAGATCGAAATTTAAATGAATAATTACACGAGCTCGACTGTTAAAAACCATTTTATTTTTTATTATTTTTCATACTCACTGCATGAATATAATTAACACTAATTTTTAATTGTAGTTTAGATCATTTTTATGTTCAAAATCATAAAGAAAAGCATGCTACGTTAATGTGTTCAAATAATCCTGTGCATGATCTTTGTTTGTTATAAAATTATATCTTGATTAATTATAGAAACAATAATTGTTTGGTGAACTTTAGCATATTCTTATTGAATAAACAGTAAAAAATCATAAATACAATACTACTATTCGGTTACCAATGTAAAAATATCACTGGTCCCGATTGGCATGGTTGGAAATGGTTTTGTTTATAAAAATTTTGCTCACAGATCAACAACTTGCTGCTGCCGGCTGCGAAATCGGAGATGAAGGAGATCAAGGGTCTGGGCGAGCGTCTGTACCAGCTAGAAGCGCTGATGGTGCAAGTGAGAAAGCTGGTCGCCGAGCAGAACGATCTCGCGCAGAGCTTTCAAGCGAACATGAAACGCGTGTCGAATCTCAACGACGACAGCGTCCTGCCCGATCTTAGCGAGTCCCATATCAAGCAGCTTCTCGTCATGCAAAAAAATCACAATCAACTTAGGGACATTCGTCGGAGGTGTACCAAGGTAGGTGTACGCGCATTAATAAGATCGAGTTACGAGTAAGTGATGCGATAAAAAAGAGATCACGATAGAAATTGACAATTCAACTTATCGTTTTTACCCTGTCGCAGGCAAAAGAGGAATTGTCAGCGAGTTTGCATCGTCGACTCAAGTGGGTGGTGGATCTCGAATGCAAGTTGTCTGCGGTAGACGCCAACCTCCTCATGAATGGGGAGCAAACCAAACGAATGCGCCGCCAGCTCGACATACTCTACCAGATCCACACGTCTCCGGAGATGTATCTCATGGCCGTATGCGAGGTCGTGCGTCGGCGCACCTTCTCCCAGGCCTTCCTGCTATGGGCCAGGCAGCTGTCCGATCAACTGCGTAGCGTCCACAACGAGGAGGTCGAGCGACGCAACACATTCATGGTCAGATTCGGGACCCACTTTCTCACTCCGCTATTTCCCGGTCTTGAGGACATTCCCCCTCCGTTCGCCACCGTGGCACCACCGAGCTTCGACACCAACTTGCCCAAATTGACGGCAGAGGACATAGAGCTTCTCAAGAGGCTGGTGCCCGATCTGGCCGACAGTGTAGCGACGCCTGACCTTAACAGTATCACACAGTTTTTCCTGTCGAAAAGCCTCAGCGACAGCAACAGCGATGTTAACAAGGAAAGTAACTCGATGCCTGTAGATCTTCCACCCAAAGACCAGGAAACTATAAAGCCTACATTAGTTAGTGACAGGTACGTGAATCTCAAAAAAAATTGATTGCAATTTATTCCTGCATATATATATCAACTGCATAATATAATTTCGCTTGTAGAGGAGAATTCGGATCAGAGACGGACACAGATGAGTTCGAGAAAATCGGCCAAGCTGCTCTGGATTCGAAACTCACATCGTACGAGGGTAGCGCTAAACAACATCCTACGCAGCAACAATTTTATATCAATCATTTGGAGGTTGGTGGCACACTATCAACATCTTCTACATCAACTAACGTATCACCATTGAATCGTTCGACCTCTTCATCGAGCGAACTCCTTCATTTTCCCTCCTTGTCCGATAAACAACCCCTGAGTCCCTTAACTGAATGCGCCGAAGCAGTATCACCCTCGCCGCACACCGTTAATCCATCGGTCGCGGCCGTGGTGACGTGCAGCGATGGCCAACAGCAGAAAAAGCCGAGGAGACAGTCCGGCAGCGACGGTAGCAGTCCGCTGGTCGGTAATGCTCCCGCCCTTGGGAGCGCCAATGACTTTCTGGCCACGGACTTTTACATGGATGAGTCGCTGCCGAGCAGCCTGAGCGAGCACCCGACTGACAGTCAGCACCAGGCAATTGTATCCATGCTCCAGGTATACCATTAACTCACGGTCAACATTGCGATGCGGTGTGCAACTTTTGATTATGCGAAGAATTCACAAGCGGGAAAGAAGGCTTTTTCCTGCGATTGTATTCTTCGCGTGTAAAGAAAGTTTCACTCGAGTGCTTACCTGACACCATTAAATTACATGGTTGAGAACTTGTTCGATTTCCATTTGAATTATCTGATCTTGTTTCTTCATTATGATTCACCTTCAAGTTCTTGATCATTGCACATTTTTATATTATAAATTTTAGCCATTTCATACTTTACTCGCATATAGCTAGGTATTTTACGTAAAACACAATTCTTACCATTCCACTGAGAGTTTCTAGTTATTGCATTTCATAGAAATCATGATTACATGATATATACTCTCAAGTATTAGTTAGTTTTCATTGTCATTATTTACCGTTGTATGAAATCGGTTTTTTATTTATTTTTCATTTTTCAGGACAGCTGACGTCGCAATTTGTATCCCTTTTCCCTATTCCCGACGAAAATACCTTGTACTTCAATACTTTAATTTTTATTTCAGGCAAAAAAACTCCCACCTCTTCCTCATCTAACAACTTTAATTTATTTTTATTTTAACGATAGATATCCTTATTACTTGCATTGACGCAATAAGTCTATAATAAGATTAATTGAATATAATATTCAAAGATATTATTTGTAAATTATGCTTATTGAAAAACTCGATAACAGTCATTATTAATGCGTAGGTTAAAGTGCTATAAATAAAGAAATTTCTATCAATTTTTATAATAACTATACAATTATAGAATTATCTACTTCGCATGATTAACTATAGATATTGCAGTCAATACCAATGAATAATTTGTAATGAGATATCGATTAAGTGCAAGGATAGCGTAGTGCTTATAATTAATATTTATATTTGATAAAGTAATTATTTCAACTTACAGGAATGCGTGGCCAAAAGTCGGGAAGAGAACGAACGTCTCAGAAATCTCGTGCGAAACATGAAATCCGTCACAAGCGATTCTCTGCTCAATCTCCGTGGTGAATTAAATATTTTGCGCGAGCACACCATAAGCGAGCGCACAGCTGCAAGCGAAATCGTAGACAAGGTTGGCCAGATGGTTAACGTTCACATGGAGTCACTGAGGCAACGGGAACAGGAGATGACTGTCGATCACGAGCTGGAAATGGCAGATTTGAAAAAGTTACTGTTGCAAAAAGACGAGGAATTGCAAGGAATGAAACGAGCATTGATGGAAAAGGAACAAGAAGTGCAAGAACAGGAAAGATTGGCGAGGACCATCATGAGAAAATATGAGGCTGAACTACAGCAAGTTAACGAATTTAGAAATGTTTACGGGTAAGTTATTTATTTCTAATCATTATTTCAAGTAATGAGTTAAGAAGTAACGAAATATCGTCCTGATTGCAGGCAAATGAAAGAAAGACTTGAACACGCGCAAGCGGAAAAGGAAAATTCCTTGAAAGAGTTAAGCGAAGAGGCCCTTCTGAAGACCAACCGTCTTGAAAGCGATTTAGAACAGTGTCAAAAAAGAATACGCGAGTTGGAGGCCAAAGCTGTAACTTCTGAGATGGAACACCAAAAGGCGTTCAAAGACGAGCTTGAAAAAATACAATTAAACTACAAAGCTCAACTGGATACCATAAGAAGCCGATTTAAATTAATGACAGCTTCAGCCATGGAACGAAGTCCCAGCGATTCTAGTTTAGAAAAGATTGAGGTAAAAATTTCGTCATACTATTTCGCTGCGGGAGGCTGTACAATTTCATAATTTTATTCTTTATTGTGTTACAGAGAGTCGATGTGATCGAGCTTGTCAACCACGAGACAATACTTGCACAAACCAAGAAGGATTTCGAACTCGAAAAGGAAGAGGCAATAAAGAAGGCCGTCCGAGAAGAACGAACAACTTTGACTCGCGATTTGCGTATGGCTAACGAAATCATAAGTCAACATGAACGAGATCTTTTAATTTATCGACAGCGTGAAAGTGCTTTACTTGAAGAATGCAAACATCACAAGGACGCTTTGCAGCAACGACTTGACCAAGCTGAAAATGTGATCAGAAGTTTAGAAAGCGATAAAGCCAATCTCAAAGTCACCTGCACAACCAATCGTGACGAAATTGAGCAAAAAAATAATCTCGTCGAGCAGCTAAAGGTTAGTCTGATTGAAAAACTATTTTAAATAAAATACTTATTGTTATAATAATCATTGAAAATGTTTACAGGCGAAGCAAGAAGAGCTTAAGAGAGAACTGGACGAGGAGAGACTGAAAATGAGCCAAGGCAACGATGATCTCGTTACATCCAAAAGCAGCTCGGATAAGAGCGACATTCAAGTTTCTGAGTCAAAGAAAGTCCGTCTTGAAGAAGATCTGAATTCGCTGTCGGTTCGTGAGAGCGATAACAGACATCGTAGCCACTCGTCTCGGTATCGAAATGCCAAGGAGCGTACAAAACGAAATGCTTACACATCGGACTCCATGATGGGGTCTGCAGCTACTGCAATCGGCGATAATCGAGACATGAATACCTCCGTATGTGTAGTTTCTGACTTATCGTTAACGGGTGTGCGGGCCGATTCAGCTACTAGTATGGATCGTCGTCGTAGCGACGGCAGCGGCATGTCCTCTTCGATGCGCGACAAATTCGTCAAAAGCACCAACAGTTTCAACCAACAGACCAAAATTACTTGCAGCAGCTGTAATCCAGGCGACACAGTACTTGTAATATGGAATCAAGAGCATAGAAATTATACAGTGTTTCAAGAATCATCGACTATATATTTTCTAAACTCCGACTGTATGCCCGCTTTGGATCTCAAAATATCGAGCGACGGAACACCAGAAAAGTTGCATACTCTTGCTGAAGTTATCGATAAAGAGTACTGCTCGGCCAGAAAAGTATGTTTTTCTTCAATTATCTTAATTAATTATGAGCTTTAAATTCTAATATCGATTATAACTAATAACATTGATAATCTTTTCAGACGGAAAATCGCTACAAAGTACCAAAAGGGACGAAATTTTATCGCGTGCGAGTGGCGGCTCACAAAAAGTCAAACGCCGCAGTTACGCCTGGGAAGAGTCAATAGAAGTTGAGAAAGGCCCTTGGAGAACGATATGACATGTTCTTTATTTTTAAATTAAAGTTATGGATCGAAATGATTTTCGAGCTATGGTTGAATCTCGCTAAAAAATGAATGGAAGCATGTGGCTTTAGTGCGTGAAATGAGTGAAAAAGTGAGTGCAATGTGAGATTTGATATTGATTTAAATCTACGATAGTTGTATCAATGTGATAATAGGTAAAAATCGAAAAAAAATACTAGAAGATAATGGATCGACGATTTAAGTATTTATAAATGTCAAAAGCTAAGAGGGCCATTTCAAAAGTCTAATTTGAATTTTTTATAATTGTTAATTTCGTACGAATTCTATGATGATTCTTAAAAAGAGGAGCAATTTTTTTTTTTTTTTTTTTAAAACAAACATCGATTTTTCTTAAGTCGAAAAAATCCAATAAGTTATATTACTTAATATTAAGTAAAAAGATACCTGAAAATTTATATTTAAAGTATTTACATTCGATTTCCGATTGATTTTTCCATAATTAATTACTTGTACATTTAATTTGATATAATATGAACTTTTTATGAAAAAGATAAACTTTAAGTTTCATCGCTAAACTAATCACAATCTGTTTATGATTTGTTATTTGGTGACATACCATTAACTTATAGTAGTCGCAAATGACTACTTTCAATCATAAATTCATCATCCGGACATTTCATCAATCGTGCAATGAATTGCGTATTATATACGATAAGTTACTAAATTGCTATAAACCTTACGACAATTAGTTATTAACTTAAGATTGTTTTTCTTCATTAAGCGTATAAAAAATATTGGATATTTATTAATGAAATATATAAAGCGTGAATTTATAGCAAAAATAATTTAAAAAAAACCATAGGGCACCGACCGTTCTTACCGATGCACGTATATAATAATTATATACATTATATATAAAAATATAACATATAGTGACACTTTGCATAGAGTGTAACGTAAAAATAGCTGTGATCAATGCGACGTGTTGCCACTCGACGGAAAACTTGCGAGCACAGCATAATCGAACTTTTTTACTTTTTTTATATATGTATTATCTAATAATATGTATTACGTATCTATTGCGTTTTTACAATGTACAGAGTGAAATGAATTATTAATTTTAATTTCATGAATTTGAAGGTTTCGAACTGAGATTTTCCGGGGAGTGGCCTTCACCTCTATTATAAATAAATATTTCTGTCAACGTTTTCACGTCGTATATAGTAGTGAATTAGCATATAACAATTCTCATGTGAATTAAAAACATGAAAGTAGGAAATGTAACAGTAATGATGTTAAACAATGCTACATGTATTTGCCTCTGTTTTTCATCCCCTCGATCGAAACTAAGCAGAAGAGCTTCGTTTTATTTTTAAGTTGAACAATTCAGAATGATAGAAAAACTTGGCTGAAAATTTGAAATGGAATAAAGAATCAATTTCTTAAAATGATTCTTACAACAGTACACTTTTGGCGTTTATTAATAATAAACACGATTGTGATCTATCTCTTTGTCGTCCATAACATTTTAATATTTATACAGAAATGTATCATGACCAATCTTAAAGTCAATCCTTTTCAAGAAACCCTGAATTTTTACTTTAGTAGACTATTGTATGAGCCTTGCACATGCTCAAAATAAAACTTCCCATTGTTCGTCGTGTTTTAAAGAATGAAAAAATAGAAAATGGAAAAAAATGAAATAGATAATGGCGAGTGATTTCAAAAAATTCTTGTAATCTCACGTGCACATTTCTCAAAAAGTTAATTATTAACTTTATATAATACAATGGGATAAAGCTCAAACATCAAAGTTACGTGCCTGCTGTAAATTTTATCAATAATTAAGTGTATTATGTACCTTTTTCAGCTGATGTGATGATCGAATGTTACTACTATACTTTCATTGTTTGTATACAAGTAAAAGATTTAGATTGTGTGAAAACCTGAATGAATTGAAACATGATGGACTCCATTGAAAGAGTTTGAATGAACTTATTGGCGCAGTTGAATGCGCCGTGACGAAGCTTAATAATAAAAATCGTTACAATTAAAGTAGAAAATCTACAAAAAATCACCCCTTTAATCAAAGAGCGTGTAAAGGAAACTAATTATTTCTGATTAAGATAGATTCACGATCGAAGAAAATGTTGAAAACTCGGCACTTGAAGAACGTGCGAAAGGATAAGGATTATGTATAAAGAATTCTCGATTTATTTTATGAGAAGTGATTAATACTTTTTTTATTATGATACAATCCACGCATGTCACTTTTGAATGCGAATCTGTAATAAATTGAAAATTGTATAGACATGCAGAATAGCATTATCATCGTTATAAATGAATAAAATGCAAAAAAAATGATGCAAAATTAATTGATAATAAAAAAACAAGTGTCTTTTACATGAGAATGACTTGGTATTATTATTATTACTTAAACGAATAATATCCCGTATTTACAAATAGTTCTTAAAGTAATCAATATTATTTACAATTCAAAAAACAGTGTATCACCATAACACGAACACTACGCAATCATTTCGTTTCAAATGAAAATGTTCCTAAAATTCGTAAATGAAAACATTACATACAACGTTGAGAGGTAGTTACAAGGCGAGCATCGAAAAGTATAAAAAATTTTAATTTTTTTACTGCATTCAATACCGCATAACGTAACATGGTTACTCACATTTACAGTTTTAAGAATAAAATAAGTTTTAGCTCGTAAAACTCTATACCAAAACGCTATAAGCTTGTTTTTGATTCTAGGTCATTTATCTGAAAACTTATTGAAAGTACCGATTTTTCACAGTACATAACTGATGGATAAGTTATTTTTTGTAGAGTACGTCCATCATAACTTGTATGATAGAGATTCAAGGGACTTAATTTCTTAATTTGCTTTTAAAACAGAAACACAAAAAAAGTTTCATTGCAACAAATTCCAGAGACTAATTGTTACGTAAGTACTTATGAATACTTATTATTTATTCCACAAAAACATCAACAGAATTTGGTGTAATCTGTAGAGTCAAGTTTTTCCTTTTAATGACAATTCCACGCAATATATATTTATTTATAAATAGTCTTACTACGAGATCGCTTTTTTTGTTACAAGAAATGAACATCTTCTTTACACAATAATAATAACGATAAAGATTATAGTAATAATAATAATAATAATAATAATAATAATAATAATAATAATAATAATAATAATAATAATAATAATTATAATAATTATAATAATAGTAATAATAATATCGCAGAAAACTTCTCGACGCACCTTCCAAAAACGAACAGACCTTCACAAATGCCCTCGAGATACTTTAACAAATATATTATAGATAACTTGGAATAAAAATTTTCAATTTTTCGTCGTAATAATCTAGTGATGCGCGACGTAATTGTGCATCGGTGCGTGACAGTTTCGCGGGAAGCCTTGATGGTGATGGTGGTGCTGCGGCTGTTGCTGCGGCTGATGATGTTGATGATGCAACTGTTGCTGCTGCTGCAGCTGATGTTGATGCTGATTCTGCTGCTGAGACGACTCCTCGTCCTCGGGACTGCAGAGCATGCCCACGAGGGTGTAATCCACGTAAGGCGCGAAGTCGACCGTGGTTTGGCCGTCACCGGTATAGCTCGTCATGTTATTGTTGACGTTGACCTGATGGTGTTGCTGCTGCTGTTGCTGTTGAAGTCGTGCTGCAGCATCGTCGCAGCTGTAGTGGCATCGATCGTTGCCCGTATTGCTCTGATAGTAGTAAGCCGACTCTGCCGGACTCGCTTGCGATTGGATAGTGAGGAGCGACGTCGTAGTCGTTGGCGTCTGTTGAATACCGTAAGTCAATCTTTCTTGCAATATACGATACTGTCTCTGCTGCTGAATCGGCGATTGATCGGGGGATTGACTCGTCGGCGAGGTGCCGTAACTCTTGACCATTTGCTGTTGATAATCGTCGTATGCGGAATAAGCGGCCACCTCGGCTACCGGCGAATGACTAGAAACCAGCTGAGTTTTCGATTTTGGCTCATAAATTGCCGCCGCCCCGCTACTCGGATAATTTTCTTGTTGCTGCGCTCGATTGTTCCAAAAGCTCGCGTTGGCCGACGGCGTCGCGTAAGCCGCAGCAGCACCGAATGTCTGTGACTTGCTGTCGTTGTTGTCGTGCTGCTGCTGGTTGACGCTCACTTGGCTGCTGCTCGAGTCCTCGCTTAGCAGCTGATTCCACGTCTGAGCGACGAACTCGGGCGCCTCGTACTTGATGGTGCCGCTGCCGAGGTCGAGCAACGTCGGTGGTGTCGTCCTGGCGGTCGTTGGATTGCCGACGCTGCCGTGGTTGCTGTTGCCGCTGTTGTTGGCCGCCACCACCATGCCGAAGTCGGCTCTGATCGGCTGATCCAGCTGGAATATTTCCTCGGGCGCGAACAGATCGTCGTTGTAACCGGAGGTGGCGTAGCCGGTGGCCGTCAGGTAGCCCGAGGACGATTCCTGGCCGTTGGCGTTGAGCGCGATATTGTTGTTGTTATTGTTATTATTATTGTTGCTATTACTATTGTTATTGTTATTATTGTGAGTGTAGCCCAAGGAAGAGTGCTCTATCGTCGATGCCTCCTGATTGGGCCAGTAATTCGGAGCCTCGTTGGCGGGTAACTGCGCGATCTGCGACAGCTGATAGTGAGCCTGGTGGCCCGGGTGATTTGGCGCCTGCTGATGTTCCGCCGGCTGTCCGTAATGCAAGTCGGAATGATGATTGTAGTGCTGAGGAACTTGATACGAGGAAAAGCTCAAGCGACGATTGCCTGCGGTATTGCCAGCGCCGCAGACGCACTCGAACGGCGAGCACGAGCAGGAGAAGGAGGAATTCTCGTTGACGCCGAGATTGGTCACCTGCGTTTGGTGAATCTCCAACATCTCCGAGCTGCGTCGTTTCGTGCCCCTCAGTCTCTCGATCTATAAGATCAATTATCATGTAATCGAAGTCGTTCGATACAGCTGTAAAGAAAAGTGCGCAACGAACCTTGTCTGTGGTAGCGGCCTCGATGTCGAGGTTCGAGGCGATGCTACGCACCCGCCTGCCCGTGCTGACGCTCCGTCGGGCCTCCGAGGTGGACTTGGCCTCGGGCCGCGGATGATCGTGCACGCCCTTGGCCTGGAAGAAGACCACGTGGTCCGCCGAGTGGCGCCAGAAGTGCGTCACCGGGTAGCCGCAGTGGCCCCGGCAGGCGTGTATCTGCAGCCTGCCCATGCACTGGCGATTCGGGCAGGGCTTGCCCTGCTGCTTCTTGCGCGCCTTGTCGCAGATGGCCGGCCTCATGTGGACCTTGCCGCCGCCCGGCAGGGTGCACTTGAGCGAGCAGACGAGCACGCCAAGGCACGACTTTTTGAGAATGGCGACGTTGTGATTGTTGGTGTTGCGCATGGCCCAGCCCGAGGCGTGACGCTTGGCCTCCTCGCAGCTCGGCGCGTACACCTTGCGCACGTGGCCGTCCGTCCAGTCGCACCACTCGTCGAACTCCCGTATCTGCGAAACCATCTGTGTGAATAGGAATTTTTCATCATCACCCGGGCTCTCTCGTGCGCTTCGCTTCTTTTTCTCAGTTAGATTGCGGTCGATATGATGGTAAGCTTACCAGAGGTATGTTTGCGTCGTTGATGTCCCACTCCTGGTGAGGGTACTGCTGCTGATTGCCTGCCACGGTCGCTGACATCGTCGGCGACCCAACTCGACTCCTGCGATGCAACACAAACAAAGCACGTGTGAAAAATAAAGCAAATTTTTCAAGCAACGTTTCTTACTTTTACGCATGCCTCGTTATTCATTTTTCCACGCGACATAAAAAGGAGTCCGTATATGCAATACATAATATTGGAGTGCACATCAATAAAAATAATAATATAATTTACGAGATGCACGAAAATACAAATATCTGCGGCCGAAACAATGCGCAGCCACGCGTGTGCGCGATGGAGTTGAATTATCATCGACAAAACGGGCGATTGTGATGCATACTCGGAAAGTCAAACCCGCTCGAGATTGAAACCGAGGGAAGCCAAGAAGAAAAAGAAGAAGCTGCGGACGAAGCGAGGATACGCGTTGTTATACGCCTACAAACGTATGCATAAACGTGTGTGTATGAGCAGTGCGCTCGGCGCGAAATTATTATTCAAAATTTAATTGACACGGCGGTGGGCGACTCGTACTACGTAGCGTGCGTGTGTATACTACGCGCAGTACTGCAGCCAGCGCAGCGAAGCGAGCAAATGATTAATAAGTCCGCTTTATTTCGTACGCGCGCCCTATACAGTGTGTGTGTGTGTGTGTGCAGCGATGTGTATACGTAGTTAGACGATTCCGCGCGCTCGTTTTGCGGTGAAAAATTGCCTCGCAGTCCCGCAATGCAAATAGTTTCTTCTCGCTCGAGTCTTGCGCGCGCTTCCTTCTGTGTTTTAGATGAAAATTTGAAGGATCGTGAGACAAAAGTATGAATTCTGCGCATTTGTGTACGCAGACCTACGGTGTTTCACTCGAGCATCCGCACCGAGAAGCAGAGCTCGGAGCAAGGAAAAAGAAAGAAGAAAGAAAGAGAGAAGAGAGAGAAAGAAATAATCGTTGGCATTCGAAACGCGTGATAAAACAAGCCATATGAGCACGCGATCACCGCGAACGATCTCCATATGAGGTGTAAATTTGCGATAAATCAGTTTGCCTCGTATGTGTATGCGTGTGTACTGTGTAAGTGTGCGCCCTATACTGCATTGTGCAGTGTCCCAAGCTCTCTTTTGCGCGACTCTCTCTCTCCTCGGCGCGATGATTATGTTATTTATATTCATCGATCGGCGCACGATAAAAGCTGAAATTAATATCGCGTCGGGTAATTTACACACGTGTACTTACGCGGTGTACGTACACACTATGATTTGGAAAAATAATTTCTCTCTTTCTCTCTCCCCCCTGTTGGTAGTATACGCGAGTCTCTATATGGGACTCGCGCGAGTAGGTACTATATATAGCTCGTCCAATGCACTTCTCTCTCTAGGTGATATCTAATTTAGGTACGATTGCGCAAGTGAATATGTGTGAGAGAATACGTGTGTATATAAGCTCGCGCAGCACCTCGTCGAGCGAGGCAGCTGTGATGTGTGCTGCATAAAGCCGTACGTCTTACTCCCCGCGAACGCGAGCCGATCGCGATAAAATCCCAATTTATGGCTTTCTCGTTCTCTCTTTCGCTGCCTCTCTCGCTCGCTCTCTCGCTCTTGGGGCACACATAACGAACGCAAACATTACAATACTTATGGCTCGTCGTGGGTGGCCAAAGCGCGATGATGCGCGCACGGCCCGCTACGATTACCAAAGTCCAAAAATTGCAATGCGCGCGCGCCTCTATTTCTCGTATCGATTTTTCGGGAAGATTCTACGTGATGTTGTATACACACGCTCGAAAAAGCAACCCGCTGGATTTTCCGAATGTAAATATCAAATACGAGCCGAGCTGGAACAAGACCTTACCGTGGAATATGCGCGCGCGAATGACTTTATCACCGATCCGTGCAATCATTCACACTGAGTGGCGCGCGCCGTATATACCTGCCGCGCGCGTACGTTTTTATTCGCGCCGCTGCTCGCGCTCTTATCTTTCGCTTCTTCTTGTTTTTTTTTCATACCTTTTTTCTTTTTAACCTTTCCAAGCGCGAGTACGTCGCGAGCAATTTAATTTTTGCCAACGACCTTACTCGTTTGTGTATTCGTGGCGACGATTGCCTTCGAATATTGATGCTATTTTTATTTTTTACTTTTTGTCTCGATCTAATAACGTAAAAAAACATTTGTCCTTTTACGTCGATCATTCACGCTTTCCTCCGCGGCCTCTCTCGACTTCTACACGTCTTCATATACGTGCGCGCGACCGATTAAAAGGTGCAACAATAATTCAAGGCGTGTGCGCGCGGGCCGAGGCAAAAGTGTCAAGTAAGCTCGGGCTCTCTCGAAGGATTATTCGCCGCCGCTCGAGCTTCTTCTAATTCTGCCTTATCTTTCGGACGTTTAACTCTCTTTTTGCCGGCTCTTTTCGCGTGGAAGCGCGCGTGAGAGAAAGAGAGTCGCTCCGAAGGCGCTTTATCTCGAACTTAATATCTCGGACCAGCTCCCTTTTGCCGGGGATAAAAGCGAGAAAGGCTCGTTACTTATATATACGGACACGGATACTAATGCTCGATCGAGTCGACTCTCGTTAGCGCTTTCACACACGTACACATACACACCAGCCCAAGTGTTTCAAGTACAATGAGAAAATCTTATCGCCATGTGAAAATCCCTTTTGACTAAGTAATCGCCTTCGGTTGAGGTATAGTTATATATTTCTAGAATTGATCCAAAAAATTGATCCGATTGTAAATTAAACTCGATGTATCTTATTAGTGGGTTGCATGTCGCGAGCTCGTAAAAATACTCAAGGGTCAATGATCACGTTAAAAAAGACGGAAAGTACATAAACGGTTGCCGTTTAATATTATGCACCGATATCCCAAAAAAAGCAAAATACTAAGAGTCACGCGCATCAACACACCAGCAGCAGCGACGACGACGACTCACAGGTCTCTCTCTCTCTCTCTCTCTCTCGTTTATCGCACGTACCGATCGTAAATGTTTAAGAAAGGACAAACGCGCATATAACAGCTCACGAGTTCGCATTAATTATATGCGAGACTCTCCCGATTCTACAAGCGATAGTTATCTCTCTGTCCTTTATGTATGCACATATTATACGCGCAGTGCGCAGGAGAGTGTCGAGAGATGGCTAATCTCTGCGGACATAATCCTACGCACCTCTCAATCATCATCGTCCATTACGTATAGTTATGACAGTGTATTTTCTTCTCGCGATTCTTCGGCTCGATTTTGATGCGATGTCTTTTTATTTACCAGCTTGAATTGTATACGTCAGCCACGCTCACTGTGTGCGTACATTATAGTCTTGTCGCGTTAGACAAAGCAGTCGAGCAGCGATGATAATGTGTGATATAGTAATGGCCTAGAGAGAGTTATAGTGCGGCCGCGGAAAATCCATAGAGCGCCAATGAGCGAGTCTGAACGCCCCCGCAAAAGCACCGAGCCAATGGCACGGCTAGAACGTGTGCCATAGCAGCTACCGTGCTTTACGCCCACTCGGGCTGATTAGAGAGAAAGAGCTGTTGCGCAGCGCTCGTGTGTTCGCTCGAACTTAGGCCTTTATTATAAGTATCTATTTTGTGTAGGTATTAAAAATTCGTTTGTACGAATAAACCGATTGATTTTCTAATTTCATTTTATGAGGGGGTCGTAAGTGAATTTTTTTAAGCAGTCAAGTTGTCTAAATTCATTTCGCAGGTTTGTAATTTTTTCAATAAAAAAATCGAAATTTTCAATGCGATGAACTTTACGGACAGTATAAACGGAGCATAGAATTACGATGACTTTTTGGATTGAGTACTTTTCATTTATTTATTATTTTTTTTTTTTTTTTTATTTATTTTTAATTATGAACATCAACCAGTTATGTTGATTTTTTAAAATAATCACGACAGAAATCACTCAGAGTTCTCAGTGAAAAAAAAACAATAAAAAAGCATTAGTGGAATTTTGGTACAGTGTTGAAAAATAAACAGTAGGAATGTAACATTGAAATATAATTATTCAGGTATATCAATTTGAAAATAACATTATAGTTAGCACTAACGGTAAGTATTACATTTCATGTTTGTACATACAAATTCTAAATTGAATAGTATTCCAAAAATTATTTTTTTGAGAATGTGATTGAAAATCATAGTTCTGTAGTCTATAGCCTTAATATAAAATGAATAACTATATTTGAGGTAAATTATTATTCATTCATAATGCGAAATACAACTACGGTTTTTTTTAATTCAAATTTTTTTGTTCGTGCTTATAAAACATTTATTTTTTCTTTTAAACTAATTTTCAATGACGTTAACTTATTCAAACAAGTAAATAAAAGTTCTACTGTTAATAGCTTGCTTATTTATGAAAATAGATGAAGGTAGTACAACTTTCAAATAAAGCCACAGACTATCGAAATCTTTGGATTCGCTTTGATCTTGTTTTTTTTGGTAAATTTTGAGGTTTAATGACATTTTATAATAAGCGTTAACGATTGTTTGTTTTAATTGAACTTTTAAGTGTCGATTCGAAATGCACGCCAATATTATGTTTATTAATCAGAAATAAATGAATCTCAAAAATTTAAAAAAAATAATAATAAAACACCTGAAGCATCCCTATACAATCGATAAAAAATGTAATGCTACAAATTAATAAAACTGATAATAAAATACATAATACTTACAACACAACCATAGTATGGTGATCCTTGTTGAAAATTTATCGAGATCTTCAATCGATGTCAAATGTTAAAAAACAACCGAACTTATTTTATCCTTCGACTCTTTAGCACGAATCTTGGACGATATCGGTGTATACTTGAATAATCACATTGAAAATACAACAATCACTAGTCTAACAAGCACTGTGCAACGTTCCGCGTACTATGTTTATACCTCATACGAGCGAATAATACACTGGTAACGATCGCAATGCCCCCGAAGGAACCTCGTCCTTCGTCCCGATGCATCCACGAAGAGCCGACACTTCGAACTAAACTCTGGGACCTAGCAAAACGAAGCTCAAACGCTAGTACCCCCGCTTCGCCTCGTTCTATCTCTCTCTCTCTCTTTCTCTACCGTATGTTTCGCGTATATACTTTTCCTCGTCCTTGTTGGGCGCAACGCACTGCACGATATAAGTATACATGTGTGAAGCGCCGCCCATTAAATGGCGGGGGCGTGGTTTGCCTCAGCCAATTGCGGAGTTGGCGTCGTAATGAGGCACTCGCGGCATCTATACAGATAGGAAGTGCTAATCCCTATTTTCAATCGTTACACTATTTTTCGCTCTTTAATAGTAAATTTTCAAGTTGCGCAAACTTAAGGCATCGTTGATACAAAAATTTGTACACTAACGTATAGTTATTTTGAAACATATCAATAATGAGCAGCTTATTATTATCAAAAACAACGGTAATAAAAAAATTGCTTGAATAATTATTGGGACTTACTTATACTTATATGTAATTATTTTTACTTTGCCACTTGCAGGCATACAGATGAAGGAAGTCGTGATCTGGTGATAAAAATTGAAAGTGCTATTATCCTATATAAAGTATTTGTTAAATGATACACTTTTTTTAATAATTGAATAGACACCTTCAGATTATTTAAAAGGCAATCGATATTCGTAACGTAATTTTAACAGAAAAATCACCAAAATCAAGTCAACTTATGGTAATATTTTCTAAGACGTTTAAAATGCTTCTTTTCTAGTTATTAGACCTTTATTAATGTTTAACATTTCTACGAAGACGTGCATTGAATAATTTCGTTCAACAAACGAAAAACTCAAATCAAAGCAAAATAAACTTAGAAGGCGAGCGTATACAAAATCGCTTGCGAGCTTTTAATCTGTTTGCGCGCCAGTAGAAATTTGCTCGCAACGTCGTGAGGCACTGCTGCGAGTCGAGCTTCACGTGTGCGCGCACGGCACAGCTCGTCGAGTACACACATTAGAGGTACAAGCACACGAATATATGTATATAATACAGTATATATACACATTTTATGCGATGTGTAATCTACCCGCATACATCGGTGGCAGTGGTGCGATGTATACGTGCATTACACACACACACACACACACAGGCACACACAAGCGCAGCAGTGCACAGACATAGACTAAATACGTTTACAAGACGTCAGCCCTTTTCTGCGACAATGACAACGATCGAACACTCAAAAGTGCATACATGTGCAAGTAATTATCACCATATCTGAAAAAAATGACGAGTGGCTCCGCATAGATATATCCTTTTAAAATTTGATAGTAATGATGAAGGTATAAATAAAGTCAATTTGAGAAAAAATTTTTTTCGAATGATTGTAAAATTATTGACATCAAAATATCAAGTTCAAAGTCGTATTAGTTTTTTAAAGATAACATCATAATATTTAAAAAAATCCAAGCTAGTTAACAATTTAATTGAAAAATTTAGCCAAATAAATTAATAAAACAATGAAAAATAATTTAATTATTGCTTGGCTTACACTTTTCAGCCTAACGAAAGAGTTACAGTAGAATACGACATGGTATTCATAACTTGAACGTAATATGTCTTTTCATATAAATTAGACGTTTTTACGGTTTATTTTCTAAAAGATTAAAATGAAATAAAATTATCTTAACTTTTTACAAGGAAAAATATATTCACTGCTGTTCGTCATCTCTAAGATGTCAGTCAGCCTCGTAACCAACCTAAATATTAACTAGTGTCTAAGTCACAAACAGATGTCGCATCCTAAACCCGTGGATTGATTAGTAAAGTTACTTGCTCAAATATGATGGCAACTGTACCTTTTATGAAAGTGGTTTTCTCCGCCTGTCAGTTTTGATTGCACTTGCTGAATTTTTAAAAAAAAAGTAAAGTAAAAAGCAAGTTCCAGCGTTACTTTTCCATCATTGTAATCATTATTTTACTTAGCTGTGGTAGCCAATATACATCTGCTTGAATTTTTTTTATTTACCAATGTAGTTGTCGTAAAATAGATCGAGATAACTACCGAGCGTATGTGTACCAAAAGAACGCGCCTAGAAATCGTATTATCGTCCAAACGGAAATCGCAATTAGTCTCGATTTTCGACTGCCGAATGGTGTATAAGCCATAAGTAACGCCGAGGGGAGACCTCGTATACGCGCACAGCTCTCCGCGCGTTACAAGTGTGCGCTTACAACGTCGATTTAACCCCGGTCCAACGATATGTACTCTCTCGGCAGTATATATATATGATATGTAGTGCGTTGTCGAAGCTCGGAACTATTATTTGCTCCGATCCGCTGATTAGACTAATCCTTTTACGTTGCTATATACACAAAGTAGGCACTCGTACGGCCGTGACGATCAGCAGCTCTGCCGTGGCTGCCGCTTCTTCTTCTTCTGCTGCTTCTTCCTTATAGCCGACGCTCGTTAATTTATGGTCAAACTTATGGGTGAGATCACACACATGCGGGGGGATTTATACTTCGATACGGTGTATACCGATATATATACATAACGTATATACCGCACGTTGACGAGATTATCGTACATCGAGTACATTTTTGCGCACAAATATAAGAGGAGATGACACGAGTCGTGATCGCACACTCTGAGTAACTTCCGACCTTTATTGCGCGAACGTCTGCGCCAGGAAGTCTCAATTTCGATTATTTATACATCGAATTAAAGCGACGACATTTTATAAAGCACCTGTGTCTTTCAGGAAAATTAAAAAAAAACCTAATGGACAAACCCGATCGCGCGATTAGCCAATGTAATTTAGTCGATCGACGCGCTATATTTATCCGTGTAAGCTCGAAAGCACATGGCGCAAAGCTGATACACGGTGTAAGTGCAGTCTCTCGAAGCTTTTGCCCCGTGTCAGCTAACGGAAAATCGCTTATTCGCAAAGACTTTGTCGTGCGGCTATATATTATATACCCAACCATGGGTCTGAATTCCCGACCTTACTCTTTCTCTTTCTCTTTCTCTCTCTATATTTGAACAGAGAGTTCGAAAGTTTTGGGCAATCAGCTACAGAGCTCTTTCTCTCTCTAGCTGTGTCGAGCAGTGGCTGTCGGAATCGTCATCGCCTACTACACACACACGTACACACACACACACACACACACACACACATACTTAGCGTTGACTGCGTCTGTCTGTGTTTGCCTCTTTACTGCTGCTGTTACTGCTGCGAGCGGATCAAAGGGATATATAATGGGGAGCTGCTACTGCTACTGCTGCTACTGCACTACCATCTCTCGGTAGAGCGAGCGATTTTGATTGTTAGCTCGACATTTTCTCTCTCTCTCTCGCTCCCTGATACTGACACTATCTCTCCTCTTTCATAGCAGCCATGCGGAAAACGCGCTTTTAAGCTTCGCTCGCTCGCTCGCGCATTCCACGATTCTATATCAGTCTTTTTTGAGAGCGATGCGGCGCACAAACGCACATACTCGCACACACTCGCTGAGCTCGAAGAATGATGAAGCTTTTGCCGAGTCGCGACAGCATTTATATGCCGTTTTATGAGATTCGACGTTGATTTTTTTTCTTTTCCTTTTACTGAAAAAAAGGTAGGATAAAAAATGTACGCGCTTTTCGAGATAAGTCGTCATGGAACACGCCTGCGAAAAATTTTATGGCTTTTGATTGGATTTTACGCGTGCTCAACCGTATTTATTTGCGTTTGCGCGCGTACAATAGAATCGTAACGAATATCGTTTTCCCGTGGCAAGTGTATCAACATCTTTTTTAACAGTCAAAGCGAATCGACGACAACGACTATGGTCCCGTCGCCGTTGCCTATAGTCGACTGTACAGTCTATCGCATCGTACAATAATATACCTAAGGGGGTTGTCTCGAAGTAGCCGCAATGCTAAATTGATTCAAATTGCCTATGAATACACATGGGTGGCATAACACATATACACACACACACACACACACAACACACACTGACGAGTAATAGAAGAATAGTGATAGAAGAGAGAGAAAAAAATCACGAGCAGTATTGCATACGGGAGCATTTAAAAGCGATTTTTTCCTCCTTCTCGAGAGTCCTACAATGACTTCATCGTTTTTTTCTCGCTCTCTTTCTAGCTCACCTGTAAGTGTGCAGACTCATTGTGTCTGCGTGTGCGCGCGCACGTATATATATATATAAGTTTTTTTTTACGATGAGTCTATTAGCCCGAGCCCGTATGACGCGCTCTGCTCCTTAGCCCTTTGACGTGGGAGACTTTTTTCGATAAGTGATTTATACCCATTTTTCCGAGGCCGAAATTTTCATTCGGCGCATAAAGCTCGTTCGCGCGTCATTACTCGGTGCTGATCTCTGCCAAACTCAAGAGAGAGAGAGAGAGAGAGAGAGAGAGAGAGAGAGAGAGAGAGAGAGAGAAAGAGAGAGAGATATCGTATTATATTATATCGTGCCCTATCCGCGCGCGGTACGTTATACATTATATGCGTAAGAGCGTGAGAAGAGTCTCATGTGGGCGTTCTTGTACACATTTATATACACGTACCGAAACGCTTTGATGAAGTAGACTAACATTTGCCTTGGTTTTTGCTATTATTACAATTGATATTTTTCCTGCGCGCCTCAAGGGCTGCATTGTCCATCGATAAAAGTGTCAATTTAGACGTTATATTCGACGTCTCGTATTTATTTCAACAAGCCTGCAAGTAAGTCGAAGTTATATTAAGCTCATGCTATAGGCTTGATAAAAAAATTAAATAGACAATATAGATGATCTAGACGAATAAAGCATGGTATGAAAGCAAAGCTTTTTATCTTTTCTTTATCTTTTCCTGGATCAGGCCGACTCTTCACCACCGCGACGGATCTCTGTGCACATTACGTTACTTCCAATATCGTCGCCCCAGCGCAGGAAGGTATCTATTTCCAAGCTGTAGCAAGAAGGATACTTACTCGCGCGCAGAGGCAAAAAGGTATCTAACTCGAGCGCAGCGGCAAAAAGGTATCTAATTCGAGCGAGAAGCAAAAAAGTAGCTTATTCAAACGAAGTGGCAAGAAAGTTTTGACGCGCTGAATTTAGGTTGGCAACGGAGCCGTAAATGATAAAATTTTGTTTTGTATTAGAGCAAAAAAGAGGAAAAACATTTGAGCTAGTGTAATGAGTTTCATCTATTTGAAATGCGAGCAAACAAATCAATCTCGCCGCGATTTCGACTCAATATGCCTCTTATGGAGAACTTTCTATGTTCTGAGAGGAGTAGAAGTTATCGGCTTTACATATAGCTTTGAATTAAACGTTGAATGTTGAATGTTGAAACAAAATTTTATCATTTACGGCTCCGTTGCCAACCTAAATTCGGCGCGTCAAAACTTTCTTGCCACTTCGTTTGAATAAGCTACTTTTTTGCTTCTCGCTCGAATTAGATACCTTTTTGCCGCTGCGCTCGAGTTAGATACCTTTTTGCCTCTGCGCGCGAGTAAGTATCCTTCTTGCTACAGCTTGGAAATAGATACCTTCCTGCGCTGGGGCGACGATATTTACGGTAGCCAAACGAGCTTTAGACTTGTTTCAATCGGCATGTCCAATATCGTATTATTTCGTTAAACACGATTCAAAATTTTCTTATTTAAAATCGAAATTATAAGGACTATCGAAATTATTTTTAACGACTTAAAAAGAAAGCTCCACATTTTTCACTTTGAACGTGTTTTGTTCTTTACCTGATATACATAAATGTACAGATTCGTGAAAAAGAATTGATTTTGCGATAATATGTTGTACATCCTAGTTGGAAGATTTTATACACATCACCGACGTTCCACACCAAGCTTCACAAAAGGTACAAATAATCAATTTTCATTAATTCATATTTGTAAAAATCTAATTTTTTTTCATATCCGATTTCGAGTAATTTGATACGACTCACGACTCGAAAGGTTTTGGGCTGGCAATTGCGGTTGTTTTGTCTGAGACCGTTAAGGGGTGTACGGTCGGATTATCAAATGCTTGTATGTACCTATTTACCTTGTCCGCTCGCTTCACTTAGATAAGTCATGGGTGAATCGGATAATCCACTTACGCGTGACCGACACCGTTCGATATATAATTGCGAGGTTGAGAAAAAAGGCGGTATAGCTTCATCGGAGGCCGGACAAATCTGTCCCCGTATGTGCATACAAGTAATAAACGTACTACTACGGCAGAACACAAGAATCGTCGCGGTATCGAGTATCGATCGAGAAATTAATGCGAATATAACGGACGCGTGGTGGAGAACATAATATATAAATGGCAAAACAATGCGTAAATTTTGCGGTATCGACGCATCAGCCCTGGAGGTGGTAGAGGTGATGGTGGCGGGTGAGCCGTAGCACAGAATAACAGAGAAGAATATCTCAATGCGCTCATCAGACGTCAGTTCTACGTGCGTACACGAGCGCGTCGACGAGTGCAACGAGAGCAACGAGCTTCAATACGCCGTATACGGGTGCACAGCAGCAGCACAAATGAGTATGTATACACACGTTCATCATTTCGACACACAATATCCTTCACTTAATAATAGTCTCGAGTTACTCTCACTGGTTTTGCGCTCGCATATAAGATCGCGATGATGACGATGCGTGCGATGCAACGTATTACCGCACATGTAAACACGCGGACGAGAGAGAGAGAGAGAGAGAGACTGAAAAAGAGAGAGATCGATGTCGATGCAGCATATGCTCGACGCGGGGGATGTTACTTCGATCTTCGATGCTTTTTTTGCTGTCTCGCGTACACATGTACCCACGCATTATCCAACTAAAATGAGCCTCTAAATGTTCGGGGGTGGCGAAAATCCTAGCAGCAGCAGCAACCCCCTTCGGATATATTCTTACGGGGGGCTGCGTTAACATCGTAAGGCCGTGCAGCTACGAATGCTTCCGGACACGCGGCTCTCTTTATTTTCTATCTCTTTTATTTTTCTATCCTGTAGATGGGAATTATTTACTCGCAGTTTACACGCTGTGTGCATAATACATTTGCATAATGCATGCCGGATGAGCCGGACCTTAAATCGATTTATAAAACGATTTATATTGTCGTACGTATTATAATCATGCGATTGTTTGATTTGATTAATATACGCTCAAAACATTGCCAAGTTCAACAGTAGCTCGACTTATCGGATCGGATCAATTCTTACATCATATATATGAAATTCTTATTTTCTAATCTCATCTATGGTATAGGCGGCGTTTATGTGGCCTAGCAGACAAGATCAATATTTTTTCCAACAACCCTTTGACTTTGACCCCAAGCTGCACCCAAACTACCCTATACGTAAATGTTGCTTCCAACACTTATCCCGATCTCTTCGCTTATATATACAAGCTCGCACTTCTTTTATTTTTGCGTGCCTTCTCGTCTAGCTCGAGCAGAAAATATTATTCCGCGCCTATATTATATAGGCACGTCGCGTTTCACTCCGCGCGCGCACTCCGGATGGATTTTCAGTTTTGTCGCGACGTTATATATGCCGCACACACGTGCTTGACAGGTGTGATGTTATACACATCTATACAGGCAGGCAGGCAGACACACACGCACACACGGACACGCGTACAGGAGGCACGCGCCCGGCATTGTATGCTAATGTTCGAGGCTCGTCTATGTTCCGTATATATGCTTATAATGCGTTTAGGGAATGAAAGGCAGATGTTTGCGCGAGGGCATAGGGCAGGTATGCGTATGCGATGAAGAGCCCCATGCGCGTATACAAGCAAAGGCTGCTGCTGCGTATGTGTATAGGATTCACGGGGTGTCTTGTGTACCTATTTATGACGTTGTTGCGGCTTCGACTTTCGCCGCATCGAGTCTGCCACGCGACCTCGTGTCTAATTTTTTCGAACCAAACAAGTCTCTCGGCCTTATACATTTGTTTTTAATTCGATGCAATTCTGTTTTTGCGTAATCTTATAGAATCGAAAAATCGCGCCGAATTTCGATTGCGTGCAATCAAAGCAAATCAAATCGAGACGCCCTTGACTATATAAAGTCATGCGCACTCGTAAAATGAGACTCCTACTCTGTCTGCCAATCACACGGACATTATACGAATCTCGGATCGCCATACGCACAATCCTTTCACGCAGCGAATTATTCGCTCGTACATAACGTATATAAGCATATTGTAACGTGAATGCATAGAATAACTATACGCACATGCACATACGTACGCCTTGTGCGAGCACAATATCCATGCACGAAGGATCGCCGGGAGTGTACGAGAGAAACAGCTGATGATATGGACCGCAAATGTATATCCTAGACATGTACTTCCATTGTTGACCGCGCACAGAAGCTACGTATACATTTGTGCGCGTGTGTAGGCGCGATACATTCACTTCAATCCTTTTGGGGTACATGAGTATGCTTATATCCTGACGGAATTTCAATTGTGGATAAATGCATATAATTCGCATATGTCAGTCGTTAAATTGGGCCTCTCGGTACCGAGGCGCAGGCTAAATCACCGATACGTCGACAGATCAACGCGTGGCGCACGTAACGAGTCGATTGATCGGTTTACCGCATACATACACAGTTGTGGATTATACCTAGACTTTGCAAGTCGGGGGTGAACTCATGAACAAGATTTGTGTTTTGTTGAAAATCCGATTGACAGATTTTGAATAGAGTATCGATGATCGACTCATTGGATTTACCTTGTTATAATCTTGTACGGTATTTTTAGATTCATCAATTGCCTTTGTACCCATCGAATTTATATCAATTTTTTTTAATGCTACCACCCTGCAAAAATGTTAAGAATTTTTTGGTTTCAATATAAGTTTGTATCCTTGTTAAACTTTTGGAACTTAGCCTTGACTTATAAAATTATATGTTTACTTTGTCACTTGCAGGTTTATCGATGAAATACTTGCCATCTAGAGATGAAGACTTGAAGCGGTATTGTTGTCTTGCTCAATTATACAACTTTATTAGTTGGCAGATACTTGAAGAAGGTGAGAAAATCTGACGTTGCGTCAATGAAAAGAATTTTTAACTTCTGACTTGTACCCTTCGCTCCAGTTGAAAATAATTTTTACTAATAGTGCTGATTTTGCAAATATCACCGATTGTTCTTCATTCAAAAATCTTGAGAAATGGCAAAAAAACGCGTGCGTAGCAACGAATAACAAATATGCTTTGTATTATACACTTATTTACTTTGCCACTTGCTGGTATCCAGATAAAGGTACTCGCCATCTATTGGTGGAAGCTAAAAGCGATATTATCGTATTCAATGTGGTTTAAAACTTATCTGAATCTTTTGAAACAGTAAAATTTTCATTTTAAGGTTATTTGAAATACACTTTATATTTTTAACGTAATTGTAAGAAGAAAATCAGGAAAAACAAACCGATAAACGGTGATATACAATTTCCAAACCTTCAAAATGGTCTTTTTTGCTCATTAAGACATTATTAATGTTGAGTATTTCTACCAGAGAACCAATTCATCAAATTTTATTTTCAAAAAATATAAAAAATAAATAAAATAAAAACCTCGAGTTTTTTTTATCTCTGTATAATCGTCATGCGGTGAAAAAAGCGTCTGCCTAGCTGTCAGGTTGGAGTTCAATTTAAACCGATTGCGTGCGTATATAAAGCCCAACAAAAGGGCAAAGTCGAGGCAAACTGATCGCTCATCTCACGGCTTATTGGATCGTCCAACTATGTACACCCACATGATATTGTACACAAAAACTGATTTTACTACATTCGAAAAATCTATTTCCCATGAAGTTTTTTCCTCTCTTTCATTCAGCCTATCTCGACTCGTACATCGACGATTGGATAACGATGTGGCAAAAGTAAGCAGTATCAGCACAGCTTCTGTACTAATTTTCGATCGCAAAGGCAAATCTTGTTGTACTAATTTTCTTGTATCGAAATCCGATACCAGTGGAAAAAAATTTGTATACATAAAGACCCCTTACCGCCGTATATAATAAGCTTTCAATCCCTACGTATCTGATGATTCAAGCGTTAATTGACGATTGATCAAACTTCGACCCTCGACTCGTTGTATCCAATGCCATGCGATAATCATCATCGCACCAATCAAATTGGTTATTAATTTTTCAGGGCCCAAATTTGCCTCTATTCCTAGACACATGCGTATTTAAATAAGAATATGCATTTTATGCAATATGGGGATTCATATTTGGCACGCGACACGTGTGCAGTGACGCGCATCGCTATGCTTTCTCTCTCTTGTTCACCAGGTGTGCTGGAGGGCGATGCATCGGCGCATATCGGCGATTCTTCCTGCCGCCCACCTACACGCGCATATCACACTTCCGAAGTAGCAGTCTCTGTTGGGCGCTTGGCGGACGATAGGGTTTGCGAAATTCCAATGTTACCGTTTGCCTTTGTTACTTTAATATTTCACGGAAACGAGCTTGAAAGGATAAGGAAAGAAGAAAAAGCTATCGCCCGCGCCGCTCGATTCTCAGCCCACTCGAGTCTCGGTCGCCCTGTATATGAATAAAGGACATTTAAATTTATTGTGAGCGGCAATTAAAGACCAAAATGGCTTTATTATTGTATGCATAACGAACGGAATGAGCAATCAAGTTATAATAGCAGTTATAATAGCTCCGAAATGTTTGTGTAATGCGCGATACTCACGTCTTATATACGCATATATGAGCCTGAAGTTCCCACATACAACAACGCATGCATTTATATTTTGGCTGTGATTTCATTCCCTCGAGTTTCGACAATTTTTCCGCTCGACGAGATTCGTGCTTACACGATAGTAGTCTCTCTCTCTCTTTTTCTTTTGCGCGAGTACCGACACTCGAAAAAACAATGCATGTGCAGTGCGTATACGTATTCCGAACGCCAACAAGAAGAAAATGAGCCCGTCTATTAATTACGAAAGCGAAAAGGACCAGTCTTTTCTCTCGCTCTCCTTATACGAACCAGGTATAGAGATGCAAATATCAAATACCTCGAGACACAATGAATGCAAAAAGTACTCCAACACGTACTCTACATGTGCCAAAGTCGTCGTCGTCGTCATTCCCCTGCCTATTATGTACATACGTGTGTGTGTGTGTGCGTGCGTACTTGTGTTGTGTTTACGCACACCACATCGTGACGAGTATACGTACGAGTGGCTCGGGCCCGACAACAAACACCCAAGCTGCGAATCATCGAATAAACCAATATTTAAGCGATTCCCATGGACGTGCACGTGTGTGCGTGTGTATGTGCATGTCTCCATGTACGTAGCACGGGCCTTCCTATACTCCTTGAAAGAGCCACTCTATAAGGAGCAGCAAGATGATGAGGGTTCGGGGGGGCCTCCTGTGGTGCTTTCGTATACACGTACACACACACACGTATGAGTATTCGTGCGCGGTGCGCACATACACGAAAACACGGACAGTGGCTGTGTATGCCCCATCGTCGATACACATAAATGATACGTACGTAAACATGCTGCTTCGCATTACATTATTTATTTTCCCTTTTTTTCGATATACTCGCAGTCGACTCGAAAATTAGCCCAGGGGATGTCGAAAGCATTATATATAGCAAAAATACATAGGCGTATTCACGTGTATATGGTTTGCGACCTTTATTTTTTCTTATTCTGCCGCGATTATTCGGGTCCGAGTTGTCTCTCTCTTTCGCATTGTGCAGCGATGACCATTGCCACAGCGAGGGCAGGACACTACTTTTGAAATAGCAATATAAATATCGACCGACCTCGTCGAAACGCATAAGTACAAATAGGTAAGAGCTCTATAACTACGATTAAATGATATTTATCGTCCTAGCTTGGACATACGCGATTTGGACGACATAAGTATTTATACCCCATGTATCGATTTGCTGCAGCATGGTATAAAATAATAAACGTCAAGGGCCACTGCATTGGGTTATTAATGTTCTTTGCACTCTTTACTTTTAGATATAGAACAACGACGTTCCATTGACATCGAGAGCTATCCTCTGTCACAGTTATGCCTACAATATAAGCAATAAACCATTGTACATTACGCACTTTATACGCTGCCGTACCGGTGTAATGAACAGAGGTTTTCCTCTGAGTCACGAGATGTAATCGCGTGCAATAATTCGTAAGCTGACCAAAGTACAAAATGCCGAAAATTTTCATGCAAATATTAAGCAGGAGTTTGTTACGGCACGCGACATTTATATGCTGTATATACCGGGCATCAAAGATTCGAGGCGCGCGGCTTGTTTATCTGGACTCGTGTCAGGAGCAGCGTATACAACACGCCCCTGCAGCGAGTTACGCTTACGGTGGTGCAGCAGCGGGCCATTGTCGGCCGCCAGGCCAAAGCTCGAATCTATCTCTGCACAAAGCCCATGAATGTACTCGGCGACTTTGTGCGCGCGAGTGTTTATGTGTATATCATGGCATGCTGTATACGCAAAGTTGCATCGCTGGCCTCGTCTGCGTCTCTCTCTGTGTCTTTCTCGCGTGATTATTACAGGCGTATAAACAGCGGTGGTGCGCAGTGACGGTACACGCGTATACAGATAAGATGTTTATCTCTGTGGGCTTACAAGTCGCGTCAACTATCTTGTGTGTCCGCTGCGCTTACAGAGCCGCATAACACAACTGCCACGAAGTTGCGAAGCTTTGCGAACGAGTGATGATGTTGGATGGACCAAACGCTTTATGCGCACGACGCAGCAAGTAGCGATAGTTGTATACTATCGATAAGGTGTCGAACTTATTTTGCGAGATTTTCGGGATTTATCATTTACATCGAAACTAATTTTGGATCAACATTTACTATTCTGCCTTGAATATGCGTTGCAACCAAATTAGATGATATATAAAGGTAACGTGATATTCACAACAAATTTTATAACTGAGCAATGCTCAAATCGTGAGTTTGCTATTGGCCTCGAGTCTGTGACATGTAGCGCCCATGGTGTCAGGCAAATGAACTGTGAGCGGTCAATGCTAGTGAGAGTTAATGTACAACGATACATTAGAAACCACGAGTAGCTGCTTCTTTATAAGTAAAAAAGGATTGAAAACTGAAGTGAAGAAAATAAAAAGTAAAAGGTGTTGTATGAGTAACTGCAAAAGTAAGAATGGCGTAGCACAAGTGCCTTTTTATTATTTCCCTACAGATAATAAGCTATTTGCTACTCGCAAAAATGCTTGTTTTATCAATGTAATGTTGTATTATCAATGATTGTTTATTTATCAGTTGTTTATGGTGGGTGCCTTCGTGACTTTGTATGTAAATACATGCAATCGTACACGTTTCTAGACCTCCCCCAGTTCATGATACCGCCACCGCGCGCTTGGCGCTGCAGTCGAGACTCGAGGCCAATAATCAATATTCCAAAAACCACTGAAATTGGCAAGGATTCGTTCCTAAGTATGCGTTCCCGATACCGTTTTATACAGTTACTTTTAGTTTGTCACTTGCAGATTCGCAGACGAAAGGGTATTCGCCATCTATTGGTGGAGACTTAAAGTAGTATTATCGTACTTAAAGTGACTAGACGTTTAAAACGCGCTCTGCGCGTGTCAATTTTTTTATTTGTGTTTTGACGTTAGTTTAGGATTCACAAATAGTAAGTTTCAAACACGCTTCGCGCGCGTCAATTTTTTCATTCGTGTTTTGAGTTGAGGTTACTTAGGTACTAGCTGTCTATTGACAGTTAGCAGCGGAGGCGCTCGTATCAAGTCGGCTTGCGTCGGGTGTCGTCGTCACAGTGACAGCCAATCAGAGGTCGTTTTACGCGGCTTCACTTTTGGCCGTCTCTTTTTTATAAGTAAAAAAAAATAAAAAATAAATAAATTATAATAATATAATAATAAAATAAAAAAAAGATTGAAAACTGATCTAAATTTTTTGAACAATTAAATTGCCATTTTTAGGTCTTTTAACATACGCCTTACACTGAAAAACATCTTAGAGGCAATTCCAGTTGTCCAACCTCTTAGATGTTTTTCAGTGTATATTTGTAATATAATTGAAACAGAAAAATCAGAAAAAAACACGCCAATGAACTCGTTCACCACGATTCTTACAGACTTCCAATCTGTATAAGTATCCAGAAATGCACGAAATTTTGTAAAAGTGTTGACGTTGGATGGGTCAGTCGCTTCGTGCACTTATTTTGCGAGATTTACAAAATTAATTATTTCGAGAAAAGAAAAAGGAGTAATATCGGTGCACCAAGCTGAAAAAAGCGCAAGTGCCGCGCGCTCGATACTTACACCTAAAATCCCGGTATACGCGAACACATGATACAATGCACTCTGTGTATACGCGCTGATTTTGTTTGTAGTGCACTTCAATGCTTTTGTGCGCGCGCTCGACCGACGCTGTACATTGTACATCGAACAAATAGCCACCGTGCGCGACTCGCTCTTTTTTTCTCTCTCTCTTTCTTCCTCGGCCGATACAGTAATTAGCGATTGTGATTCGGGTGATCGTCGCCAGCCGCTCGGGAGGGGAGCGTAAAAGGGGCGAATCGCGCTCGTATTTATATCCTCTGCACACGGTACGTGCGATGACGATTGTTGCGCGCGTTCCGATTGTCGCCGAGCGACGTACAAATATGCTTTCGATTCGTTTTTCTTTGTCGCTATTCAATACGTTGTTTACGTTTTTAATATAATATAACTGCAGAGGGATCATAGTCGCACGCGAGCCTTGTGCTGCACTTGTTCAAACTGCACTTCGTTTAAAAGTGGTGTCACAATACGAGACGAGTTCTCGGAAACAAGTGGATTTATGTTATGTCGTTGCATTGGTGTGACTGAAAATGCGCTCAAACTCATTCGGGATGTTATGATTTCGCGTAGTAGTTCTGTTAATGATGCTCAACTTTTAATGGGCACATAATGATCCAGGCTATTCTTCAAATATACTTTCAATACTTAATTTTAAATTAAGTTTTAATTCGATTTTAATAGCTTAATCTTTAATACTTGAACTTATAGAGATGAATCTAACTACGGCAGATTTGTTCCAACAACACTCCAACGACATCATATCGACAAAACTAGCAAATAAATACTCGTTTGCGACTATTTGTTTAACTAATACTTCAACTAAGTTTAACTGAATAAGTATTTGTTTCACTAGTTTATGCAACTATCATCGTCACAATTACCATTTAAATCAAAACTAATAATTTTGAACTAACCATGCTTAACTTATACAATTATTTTAACTTTGCCACTTGCCGATTGACGGATAAAAGTACTCGCCATCTAGTGGTAGAGACTTTCAGAGGTATTATCGTATTTAATATAATTAAAAACTTATCTAAATTTTTTGAAACAGTTGAATTATCTCTTTTAGATTATTTAAAATATGCTTGATATTTGTAACACTGTTGTGACGGAAAATCAGAAAATTGAATTGTGCCATCTATTAGACGAAACGAAAATCTCTCATACTTCAGAGAAGTATAATTGTCATTTTTTTATTCGTAAATACAAATCGCCCCAAACTCTCGATAAATTAGCTTACAAAAGATGCAACATAAATAGTCATATCGTCAAAGATTCACGGTCGAAGAGGAAACCGTCGCATTCCTTTGCCGCCACGAAACATCTGTTGCATGCACGCCTACAATGCATTGCGGTATTTTGAAGACCGGGGTGGCGAATTGGCATGTAAAAAAATGCAGATGAAAATTATTAAACGATTCACGCCCTTGTCGCTTGCTTCTATACATAATACGCGTGTAATAGCGCACGAAAGTATGTATAAACGCAACACCAGTTGCACATGGGGCAATGAATGTAGGTATATACGAGCCTTAGAGCTGATTCATCCCTTTTTACACGCTTGGTCGCCTACGCTCTCTCTCTCTCTCTCTTTCTCGATCTCTCTTAGCTTATATAAGCTGCCTGATTAATCGATCAAGATATACGACGAGGGGCATCAGCGCGACGATAAGGATAAAAAAGAAAATTGCAGGTTATTAGTCGCCGTAATACGTACGTATATTCCGGGGCTGCAATTTTTTTCACGCTAGCCCGGCGCGCGCGCGAGATACTCATCACCTATGAATGCATATTATGCACGGCATTTTGTAATTTTGATATCTTCATAAACGCTTCGGCGTATAATAGCGGCCACGGCGGGGGCATACGTTACACGCGTACAAAAACAAAACAGGAATTCGTCACTGAGTCATATGTGCGCGGTGGCAGATCAACTGGATCAGTTTTTGTTTTTTCATATAATATTTTTTATTGTGTACAATGTAGTGTGGTCTTTTGCTCGTCGCGCGCCCTCTTGGCTCGAGGATTCGCGGAGATGAGCGAAGATCTGCACCGAACATCGAAGCTTATACCTCGTGTACATATATCGAATTACTTTCTCTTCTGCAGCCCGTCCTCTCTATAAGCGCGCGCGGTTGTATACGCTGTGTACGAGAAACTGCGTGTGTGGCGTCTCGATGGCCTTTTCAAGGTACATAGGCAAATGAGTATACGTGCGACGATGTAGTGTAACCATTCACTTATATTATTCAATGTGTAGCACTCCGAGCCGCAAGACTCGCTTCCTTCTTTTTCGGAGCCCTTTAAATACGTATTATATTATTACACGTAGAAAGCGCGCGCGATACACACAAAGAGATTCGCTCGACTCGTGCGCGTAGGTGATCGGTTTTAAAAAAAACCGCAGTCTCGGAGCGGTACATTTATGTACGCATAGCGTGTTTACCCGTGGACGATGTGATATTCCCCGACGATGAGTCGTCGAGCTGCCTGGATCCACGTTCGTATTACACTTCGTGGCAGTCCGAGCTGTATTTTCTCTTTTTTTTCATTTCGGTTAAAAGTATCGATTTGCATACTCAGACGTTATTATAATTGATTCGACGGCGCGCAGCCTACGAGCTCCGAGCGACCCAATTGCTGCTGCGCAATTCTTATCGTCGTCGCGCTCTCGTCTCTGTTTAGGCTTGTAATGTAACTGTTCATTGCCGTTTTTCATATTATATCGCCGAGTAAAAACAAATAGTGTGCACTCGCGCGCGATCGTTTACGCCACGCGGTATCAGCGCGTCGCACAGTCAAATGGCTTTATTTCTCTCGCTTCTCTCTTTTTTCGTTCTCTATCTCCTAAATATGTGCTCTAGCGATAATAAATAAAAAATAAAAGAAATAGGCAGTGAAAGAGGGAGAAAAAAGAGTGTTTCGTTGTTCGAGTACGTGTGCGAGTACGTACATCAACGCGCGCAGGGATATTTATGAGAGCAGGTGAAACGCGAAACTGGAAAGTGATAATGTTCGAAACGCACTGCGACGATTTCAGCATACGGGTTGATTATCCGTTCTTTTTTTATTTTTTTTTATTTATTTTTATACGAGTTCGTTCGTTTATATATAGATGCGCGTCGTGCGCACAAGTACATCTACACACGTATGAAGAATTTGTACGTAAAGCGGCCGAATACGATGGCTTTCCCGATCATCATCGTTTGAAAAAAAATTTTTTCCAGCTTTTTCGTTTAAAATTTGTCAGTCACTAGTGTACGCGATATGCCGTTGAAAGTTCAGGAGCAAACTTTTCTGCTCAATCGATGCAACAACAACAACAATAACAAAAAAGGATAAAATGAAGGGGCCTCTATATGCAGACTGTCTCTTTGATTAAACGATTGAGGGGTGTACGCAGTCCATTTATGGGTACAGCGGTCGTGGCATCATTAAACCTTAACTATCCATGACCAAAGTGGCAATTTAATATGTCTGCCTATCGAGAAGAGGGACGTCTACTATCTGTCGGCTGGCTTGCAACATATCAAATCCTTGTTAGATGAATAAACGACGTATTTAAGGGACACGAATACCTGCATCGATACTGAGCAACATGACTATTGTATATAATGCGCTACGAAATATCAAAATGCATTCCAAAGGGTAGCACGAGCCAATCGTCTACATGTGGCAATTGACGTGTAAATAACGTAAGACATATGGTACAGTGTTTATTATATGAAGGTTAGATTCACCTATGTATCTCATTTTTCGTATATGAAAACAGTTCAAACTTTCGTCGTGATGCTGAAAAACTACTTTGTAAAGAAAAATAAAAAATTTATCACGATTATTTTCACTGCAAAGTTTGTTAACTACTTTTTATTTACAATCTGTCTATATACAAGAGTGCAATAGATAACTTTTTTTTAAACAAAATACAAGAAAGGAAGCGTGTGTGAACTCAAGTCCAATGATTGTAACTCGAAATTCTCAACATTAACAATGGCCGAATAAACAAAAATGCCTATTTAAAATGTTTTCAAATTACCTAACCATTAATTTAATTGTTTTGGAAAAATTTCTGTTTCAATTATACTAAAAATATTAAGGGCGTTTTAAATGACCCGACAATTAATACTTAAATAGTTTTAGACATTTTTAAGTGATTTTCAACCACCACTAGATGGTGATGTACCTTCGTCTATAAATTTGCAAGTGGTAAAGTAATTATAATAAGTTATTTAAATTCATCTTTTTTGTGAAATGGATCTTTTTCTCAATATGGATTCGATTGGAACGTTCTGATCTGTACAGTATATTTCCTAAAAAACCCATTGAAATTGGTGTTGTTCAATTTATTTTTAACTTTGCTTGATGAGTGATGGTATTAACGTGCTCTATTTTAAAAAAATGTTAGCTTAATGAAATGACAAAGGCCCTATATACCATTAAAAACTTACTTAAACAATCAAAAACTTCTTTTCACATGAAACCACTTTATCGCAGACACTGCATAATAGAGTTTGCCCATCGTACTTAAATACCCCAGAAAATGGTTTAATCCAGGATATAATATATTTTCTATCAACTGCTATGATGTTAACTTAGCATAGTAACTTGGCCTACAGAAAGAATAAATCGTAAATACTCTACTATGAGTATAATATTTCCTATCATTTAATACCGCAGCTATCCAAGATCGTCGTATACTATCATAAATAAATAAACTGAGGCTAATATAATTTTATTTTGAATAATGATTTTGAATAATTGTTTTGATATTATTTATATCAATTAATTTATTTAAAATTTATTAATATGTTAAATACTTGAAATAAATATTCAACATATTTTGATTTTATTTTCTAAAAAAAAGTTGAAAATATGCAGAAATATGCAAAATATGCATATTTAAAAAAAAAGTCTAAAATATGGAAATATTAAAACATGCGAATGTATATAATCCGAGCTCTAATAATAACATAAAACAGTCATTTGGTTTCCATTTATCATTGTAATCTACGCATTGTCGGGTATGACGAGAGTAATAAATAAATATTTTATATACAGGTGTTTTATAATATGCATCTGCATAAATTTTTCTCACTTTTTAATTCAGCTACTGCTTTACTTTCATCTTTTGGCTCGAGTAATCGAGTTGTATGTAAAACGATCGATCGAAATAATGAAGCAAAACCTCTCGTCACCGAGTAAGAGGTGCACTATTTCGCGTATAAATAACAAATAAAATAAAAACTCGTCATCTAAGTGCATCATCCAAAAAGCGCGCATCGTTGCATCTCGTTGTTTTCTTCTCCGAACTTTGCGCACAAGTACTTGCGATGTACGCACCAGTACGAATCTCAGATTGAATTTCTTTTATGAGTTGAATTTTGAACGCGCAAGAAAAACAAAAAAAAATTAGGGGAGGGAAGGGGCCATCCGTACAGAGTATCCGTTTACGCGCACTTCAATCTACTTCACACTGTACACAACTCGATAAGCTTAAAATAAATCAATGATCATTGCTTTATAAACTTGGTGTGCCGTTTAATAAAGTGAATTATGCTAAAAAAATGGAAGTAAAGAATCGAGCAGTTATTTACGTGACATCAAAGTAAAAAGTCAAGCTTCTTCGAGTAAACGCTCGCGTAATATTTATTAAGGCGACACGCGTCTGCACATATACATCACATGAACATATCGCACGGATGTTGTACGGTAATGCACGTACCAGCTATACATGAAATAAACGACTTGTCGGAGACACGCGCCTCCGACTGCACGCGGTATACGTAATGTAATGTACGTACCTATGTGTGTGTGCGAGTGCATGCGCGCCTTCACCCCATCATCGCCGAGCTTTTACGAGATATTAGCAATAGAGGAAGCGACGGCGGTTTACCGCTGTACCGTCGCTTTTTGTATTATACACCATGTAAGCGCGCGTGTCCAGGTGTGTTGTATACATACAGATATATTTTTTTGGCTCCACATTTTCGAGGACGAGCATCGACGCCGCCAAGTTATATTATACCCGTGCAGCGACTCTCTCTCTCTCTTAACCTTTTCGTGTACACACACACACACACACACACACACACACACACTCACAAGCTCGCACGTTACAAATTTTATCTCGGATCATTATACAGATTTGATCTCGCCACGTATATAATATTATACAACTCAGCATCTCGCGTTACATCGCGTGTCGTGTCTGGCAGATTAAAACGCCCTGCGCGTTGACATCTCATTTCATTCAATTTTCTAGCAAAGAGTTGAGAGCTGCAACGACGACACATGTATTATTATTTGGAGACTCAAAAAGCGACTTCTCGGATCATATCGGGACTTTTTCATCTCTCCTTGGCTATCCTATCCATTAGAAAGGGATGCTTTGTCGCGTATAAGCGTGCGCCTGGACCTCTACATATAAATTTGAAATGTCGGGCTGCGCTGTATATATCATCATTCGTGTGTACCTATGGGCATGCAAAACTGCAGCTGCGTCGAGTGGGGAGAGGGCACAGTTTTTCCAAATTGACCCGAGGAAAGCGGCGTACGCGTCGCCATGTCATCGCTCGAGTATTAAGCTTGCAGCTGTGTACGTGCGCGAATGTGCATGCGACACACACACACACACACACAAACACACACTGACAGACTATACAAGTTATATATACAGGGTTTACGTATGTATGCATATTATGTACGCGTGCTCGGCTCGTGGCAGTCGCGTTTCTGCAGCGCTGCGACGTTATAAACACACTACTCGCTCCTCTTCGTAATGAGCCCGCATATTACGCACCGAGTTACACGCAGAGAGAGACAGAGACACAGCAACGTACATACGAATCGGGCGCGCGCCTCTCCTGCACAGAGCGCCAGGGCAAAAGCGAAAGAGAGTGAGCGAGTGAGTGAGAGAGAAAAAAACGTGCCAGAAATATAAGTTTAGCCAAAAGAGATAAACAACGACGCGGCAATGGCATCGTGTGCCTAAGCGTTAAGTCGAGGCACACTGGATGCGCAGGTGTATTGTATAATGTAAGCGCAGTATGTGAGTGTGTGTGTGTATGTGCGCGCGTGCGCCTCCACCGTCGTCGACGCTGATACACAAGCACTTCGCCTCTTACTCTACATGGGTGGAGCCTAGCGCTCCGAGCCGATTTAGCCGACTGTAGAGAGGAGGTGCCAAGCCTCGTGCTTTTCTTCCTTTCTCTCTCTTTCTTTCTCCTCTCTTACTCTCGGTTCTATCTCTCTCTCTACTACTGCCGTTACATAATATGCTCAAGATGGACGATTTTTTTTTTTCATACTTCTGACACTTTCTGCTCTCGCTCGCGCACGACGGCGCCCAGTGCCGCTACTTATATATGTACTGCTACTGCACGCAAGCCAAATTACTCCCGGTGCGTCATATTTTCGCCAATCAGCCTACCCGCAGGCTTAATTGCGCGCGAGAGAGAGAGAGGGGGAGAGAGAGATCACGCAGAGAGCAGCAGATGATGCGCGTCAAAAGATTTACTCCTTTTTTACTTTTATTATTTCTGCTTTCGTTTCAATCGGCCGAGCTTTCGGTTATAACATCGTCAACACGAGCTGCTCCATATAATAAATACGCGCGCGTCACTTATCGTGTTGTTATTATATTAAACGTCATTCCACGCAGCACTGCCCGCAGATAAGACAATCGCGCTCGCCGACGGATAAGCTCGAGCTTAAGCTTTGCTGGACAACAAATTCGCGCGAGCGCACGCACGCGACGAGTGAGAGCGAGAGAGATTTATTTCCCGGCTGTGGGGCCTTTGATCGTCTCTTAACGAGCGACGTTTAATTTCAATCTCGGATCAAGACGAGCGAGGAATGAAAAAACCAGATACAACATGGGCCTCGTGCGGCGTGACAAATATATATCAAGTACGTCGTGACTTGCTCCAATTTTCACCTGACTTCCTTGGTGTACGAGTATACGGTGTTTATACGTATCCTACGGGCCAGCGCGAGTCAGCGCTAAAAAAGTGCTGTATTATTATACGATTGGAAACTGCACCGAGATGATGCCGGCTTATGGGCCTCTAGACGCATACGCATACACACAAGTACGCCACAGCGTTTGATGTGGGTTAGCAATTCCAAGGCTAACTCGAGGCTTATGCTCGCTTCTTCCTCTTCCTTCTTCTTCCCTCCTGCCTGTACGTATGTATAATGCACATAACGCATGCATACACCTTTGCAGCTTCTTTTTCAATTCTCCGTTCGTCGCCGAGTTTTTGCGCTTTTTTTTCTTGTTTTTTTTCTCTCTTCGGTCGCAAACTCGCCACGCACGCGTCCTTGACTCTCTTCTTTTCTCTTTCTTTCTTGGCGAGTGCGTTTTTTTTTCTTTTCTTCCGTTGTCTTCGCGCATACCTCGGTCTCTTCGCTTTGCTAGTTTGTACATCGCAATTTGTACCGTCGAGACTCTTCTCCGCTCTCCTTCTCTCTTCTCTTTTTCTTTTGCTGCAACGCACGCCGGTCGCGTGTCCCATATATCCCACTCTTTATCGTTCAACCCGTTCTCTCGCTCCAGCTTCATTCACACTTATATAGCGTCCAAGATCATATCTGATGCTACCTTTTTTCCTTACGGTCTCGGAAGGCATTATTCTAATTATTTTGATTCACGACCTTACCTTTTTCGATCTGAACGTCGATTATGTGGCCACGCTTCTACATAAGCAGCAGATGCTCGTCTATTGTATTCGCGACGAAACGTCTGAAAATCAACTGATCGATCTATTGACCGCGGTTACGCAAAAAAGGGTTTGTAACACCATCCCTTTTTCCCCCCTTGATCTATGTAGAAGCAGCTATTGCCGATTATTATACCACGGCCGGGTCCTCGAAGTATAACAGTAAATTTGACGCATAATTAAAATAGTTAGAATCAAGACAAAGTTGCAATAATTCATGAGCGAGATTCATGTAAAAAGATATAGTAATAATAATAATAATAATAATAATAATAATAATAATGAAACGATGCACACCAGCTGAACGATATTGTGGCGTCCAGCCGCGCGACGAATTACTTTTTCATTAGTCGTACTCAATAACGCACGCACGATCGGAAGCTTGATTAATGTCCCTCTTATTTTTCTTTCGCAGTCTCATTTTTTTCTCATTTCCACACTTCATTGGCGCTGACTCGAAAAAGTGTACATTAAAAACTTTTCGACCTAGACACATATACACGAATACGTAAACGTATGTAAGTACGCAAAGGACAAAAACTTAAAGTCGAGTATAAGAAGATGCGAGAGCTCGAGAAAAGGTAAGTATATTATACTGTGGCTATTGTTGAGAGTTTCTTTGACCGTGCCTCGATAAATCTACGCCTATACAAATAACGTTTTATTGTGATGCGAGTAAATTATTTGAGATTAACTCGCGGCTGATCTCTCCAAAAATGGGGAACTTTTTTTATGAGCGAGTATTTTATAACTTATTACTTTTTTATAATAATTTTATTTATGTGCAAATTATGCATAGGGTGACGATACCTGCAAATCTTAATGGAATTAAAGAAAAAAATCACTGTAATACGTATATAAAAAGTGTAATTTATAGGTAATATGATTATTTTTGCTCTCTTATATAAGAATAATTGAATAGTGATAATTATACTTGAAAGTTTACAAAAATCTGATATGAGTAAATTGGTATACATAACCATCTATGTGGATCTGAATGTCCTTACTGATGCTCGAAATTTTCAAGTCACTTTTGATAGAATTAATTATTACAAACCATGGAGCGTCGACTACACATTCAGTGAGGGTAACGAGCAATTATTTGTACGAATTGTAAAACTCGAGGTGGTGCATTTTGTGTGCCCGACACCGAGGTAACAGCCAGCAGCCCCAGCCACTCAGCAACTTGATAGACCGTCATCATCAAGGTCTTTTGCCACAATAGTTTGTAAGCGTTTGTAATAGTTCTTGTAATTACTTTAAGTCTACATTTGTAAATAAAGTTTTGTGTGTGAACCTCACTACAATCTTACTTATTTATTTCAACGTTCCTGCCCTCAGATGGTGGTAATATTTAAAGTAATACATTAAAGTTATTAGCCATAAAAAAATTACCCTAGATATGTAATTTTCTAGTTTGACTTTTCTTTTATAAACGAAAATGGAATTGTCTGCTTGGAGGTTGTCAAAGCGACATCTAGAGTCGTTGAGTTGACTATAAAAATAATCACGCGCAATTGACTATAAAAGTATCACGCGCTATTTTATTAAAAATTGTAAGAATTGAATAATATGCGTATATTTTTAACGAAAGGCAAGTTTATTTAAATTCGATTAATGAAAATTGAATGATAATTATTATAGAGTTTATAAAATTTGTTAGGAACAGAATTTTATGAAAAAAGGCGCTGTTACCAGATTTTTATATCTTTACAATTCATGAAATGTTATTTTTATTTCTATTTAAAAAATGTAGCATTTCAAATTTCACAGGTTATGTAATTAAACACAATTTTTAATCAACTTAAAATATACAATAAATCTCGTTACAGATAAAAAATGTTGTCATCTATCGAAATGAATATTCACAACTCACTTTTTCATTAAAGGATCCTATCGATTTCACATTCCATTCTTCGATTTCATCAATCGACAAAATTCTGGCATCGATATTTATCCCAATTCGTACATGCTTACACAAGCACTTGCAAATATCCCTGTACATAATGTACTCTTTTGACATAAAAATGCTGTAAATCGCGGAGTAAGGAGGCGCGCGACGATATAGCAATAAGTTAGCTTATCTGTCGCGAAAGCGAGGAAGTGTGTGTGTATGTGTGTATGTGTGTGTGCACACGCATCATGCACTGGACTCGATATCCTCGTGCCACGAGCTCGCACGCCAGCGAATAATCTCAGCTGAAAATCTCCGAAGCGATGAAATTTCGCCCCGTCGAGTAAAGTAACGGGCGTCGACACGTCGTTAACGATTCTCTCTCTATCTCTTACTTCCCCGCGCAGGCAGTCACTGCGGCAGATTATATACATAAATTTAAAAAAGGGACGCCGCCGCCACTGCAGCCCGGTGACGAGGCTGATTAAAATATTGTCTTTTCTTTTGGCCAATTACCCATCGGTCCAGCGCTGATATATATTTTTATATCATACGCACGCACTTGCTGATATTTAAGGACTTGTCATTGCGACTTCAAACCTGATTCTCGCCCGAATGTTTAACGAGAGCACGACGACGACCACTCCGTATATCGTTGTGTAATGCGCGCACGCCTGTTTATAATAACTTCGCGTATGATAAATAAACGCGCGCGACAGCCGAAAAGATGTAATTTCACTCGAGTGTGTTTTTTATATTGATTCTTTTTATCGATCTTTCTTTCTCCTTTTCCGACTGTCGCGTTTAATCGGCGTGTAAGATTACTTCGCATCGCAAAAGGATAAAAAATGAGAGCGTCACATAGAGCGAGAAAAAAATAAATACAGCGACAATGCGATTCGTTACATTGGAATATGGTACGCGTCAATATTTACTCACCGTTCCGTCAAAATAGTATAAATCACGATTCATGGCGTGCCTCGTACACAAGTGTGTGCAGTGCGTGTGTGTATGGCAGTCTACAAACGAACACCTGAGAAAAAAGGAACTCCTTTCCAGACGATTGCGCTCCGAATTTCATCCCTCGTTTCTCGTGATCCTCACTCGAGACTTGACTTTTCTCGCGCGCAGGTACAAAAATGCGGTTGCACGGGCCCACGGGGCCGTACAACACGAAGCGATGACAAAGCCACACACGTGCGTATGTATGTGCAGCGTGCGAGCGCGCGCTATACACTCGACTGACAGGCTTATGATACGCATGAACGAGTCGTCGCGCGGCGATCTTTACTGCTGCTTTTCAGTAGCTCCTTATACTTATACGTGTGCGTTGTATATTACGATCGGCCGAAAGGAGTCTTTCTTTATACGAGTGTGCCTTTTCTTAGCGCGGTGAAGGATATATAAGCAATTTCATATTAGTGATCCATCATAGAGAGGCCGAGGGAGGCTCGATAGTCCCACATTAATCTGTTATAGTGTAGAATAATAATATATGCTAGATGCGCATCTCTCGAGTTGTCGGTGTTCTCGGATCGTCTTGGATCGCCTATAGATATACCAGCTACTGGACACTATTTGATATCCTCTCCTACTACTTTGCTACGCACACCCACGCATACTCGTACAGGCTGAGAACGATTTTTTTCGTCTTTTTCCTCTTTTCTCCATTGCTTCTCACAGGTTACCGTGCCGATAGTCGCATTATGCGCGCAGCCTCGCTCGATCATCTCGATAGACTGCAGCAGGTGTGTCTTCTTTCTGGCACTCTTGACTCTTGAGAAAGAAGCGACACATACAATTGCAATGCAAAAATCGGACGTCTTTCAAGAGGCCAAGCGCTTTATTATAAATATATATTACATTCTCACGAACGTCGCAGAGCTTGAATTGCTTCCTTCGTCCGCGCCGACTTATCGCGGAGAGTCGGAGATTTACAAGGATATAAATCGAGATATAAATGTGTGGACACTTGGCTAATTACATGCGGAAGCCAAGAGAAACAGGGAGGGAGAGAGAAGGGCGTAAGTGTAGTTTTTGACGAAAAACTTGCCAACATCGTAAATACATCAGCAGCACGACGAGCGGTGTGATTTACGTTATCTTCGATCGGCTCGGAGCAACATATCTATATAACGTTACACACACATATTATGTACTCGCGAGAAGTCGAGTGAGAAAAGATGCAAAGAGAAAGTATATATATTATAATACTGATATGCATTTGTCTCGACCAGCTTTAACGAATTCGCTCAGTCAATTTACCGCGAATTTGCTTATGAGATTGCGCGAGCAGATCGATGTAAAATTTTTTTTCCCTTTGGTCGTAATCCCGATCTCTCTTTTACGAGCACGAATAATACATCTTTTAATTTTGAGATTTGGGCAAGTTTGCAATGTGCAACTAAATTTTTAAAAATTTACATATTGATTTTTAAATCTTATAGAATCATAGGAAAAAACGATAAACTCACCCAAAACCAAACTTCACCAACTGATATAATCAGTAAACAGCAAAATTCATAGCACGCTTTCTGAAACAATGAAAATGATCCATAATATACAATTGTTTATTTCAAATACGAACGTGAGCTTAATTTTAATTTGCATACGCATTTTTACGTGTGATACATCGAAATCGTTTCGTGCATTATAATACATTTATGGATATTGCGCAACGAAGTGTATTCACGCCTACGCACGAGTCAAGCATCACTTATCTGTCACATATGCTTTTTCCCCAAAAATATGTCACGATGTACTGCACATAAATTCAACCCTTTTCTCTCTTCAACTATCCGCCTGAGCATATGCTCTCGTCAACGAGATGCTATTATCTGAATATTATTGTGTGAAAACGCGAGCGAGCGACGACGCGGGGGGACGTAGAAGCTTATAACTGCAGCCCGCTACAATACAGTATATAGCGTGCGAATAAAGACACGCTATGTTCGTATGCGTAGTGCGTACGCCACGTCGAGTGGCCGACTTGAAGTGCGAAATCGGCGACTTTGTAGTTTTTGAGTATGGGAAAAAATCTTTTTATGTATTTCATCTTTAATGGGACCGTATTGACTTAATGAGTACCGTCACCTTTAGTTTTATTACCTACACTTCTCTTTTATTTGGTTACTTATCCATCTATGCGACTGTCAGGCTTCATCCTTCGAGTTAAGTTCGTGAGATTTGAAAATTCACAAATTTTTTACCGATTTAGAGAACACTAGGTGGTGGAGAAGACTGGAGAATGCTAGATGGTGTCTTTGCTACCCGCAAGAGAAAATGTAAAGCGCAGGGCTTATATAAGGGTCATATTCAGAGTCACTTCAAATGTTGTTTACAAACTAGTTGGCGTATATTAATTAAAAAATTGGTTAATTGATTTAAAAAAAATAATGGTCGGAGAAAGAGAGAGAGAGAGGAAGCATAAAACAAAAATGTTTATTTGGCTGTAATAACACATATGTACACGGGTATAGAGTGTATAGGCGCTTGGGAAAAAAGCACGTAGCCTGAGACTCGTAAAATAATCATCAAGGACGAGTAGCAGTATATGCAGAAACGAAGCTTGTCGCAGTGCATCGCAGCGGTGGTGGGTCCATGACCATCTTCTTGTGTATGCTAATACCCGGTGGGCTTATTCTCGCTGTATATGCGGTGACACTGCCTTCTGCTACGTCGCACTTTACGATCGCGTTTTTGCTTGCATTGTTTTTTCTGTATATACACGACATAACACAGTCCTCTCGTCGCGTCGCTTTCTCGAGGTACTTAATAGCTTTTCAGAATCATTTCGTCCTGTCTCGCTCTGGCCCTCCATATCCCTTTACTGCGTGAGTCGCTGGCATTTTTCAGCTCGTAAAAGCTCAGCACGCAGAAATCATATATAAATATAATATTATATGGAGAAAACAATGCCCAAGCTAGAGCGTACTCGAATCGACGGACAGCCGAGCGCAGCGGTAGCAGCGATGAACCGAATGGCTGCCACGGATCAGGAGGAAGCAAAATATTCATTTATAATAATAAAATACGTGGATGGGTTTATTGGTCTTGCGAAGGCTTATAGCACATCGGGTTTTGCGTAGAGGCACATATAACATTATATTAAGACACACATATGCGCGCGTGCGCACGCGAACTAGCCAATAACTTTTGAATGCGAGACACGCGCTTGCATTCAGCTGCTGCTGCATTATTTGTCTATATTATGCGCGAGTAGACGAGCATCTGCCTACTATACGTTGATAAATGAATCGGTAACATGATGCGCGACCACCGCACCACTGACCTCAACGTTTTATTTCGCGCACCGCTTAATACAGAACTACGTGATAGTTAGTAATTATTATGTAAAGGCTCGTTTCTATAGTATGATTACCATTTGAATACAATATAGTTACGGATAATCAGACACGTGTTGTATTATTTTTTAATCTTTACTTTACTCTTATTCTTACTTTGCAGAATGAGCGTTGTTAAATTATAAAAAAATTAAAAATCTTAATTTTTTTTCGCTACACGGAGAAAAAGACTAGTAAATGTAAACATATTCTTAAGCAAATTTTGCTATGCTCTGTGGAATAAGTGTCCCTGAGTCGAATTATGGTGGTTTTCTGTTAAGTACATGCTAAATATTACTAAGATATTGAATCATTTCAACAATTTTAATAAGATACCCTAAAAATTGCTATACAACATAATAAAAACTGACCTGTAGCAAAATTAACTTGACTATTGCGAGAAAATGCGAGAATTCAAAAAATATTTGGTATATTACAGGTTTCATCATAATCAAAGCTTTTTGATTTTATCAACAGATGGAGTGTGGTCAGTTCCCGCAAGTGGTAGAAAAATGTCTGATTGGTATATATATAGTTATCCTTCGTCTCAGGCAAGTTATTTCAGTTTTGTCTCTTTCCTCAAATCGTAGACTTTTGATGTATGTTCATCATCTTGCTCATTTCTGTAAGCAATATATTGAGACACTAAATTTCGAAATAATCCAATTTTTTCAGTGATTTTTTGGGCGGGTACATATTGCTTTCGTGCCTGACCAGCTGGAGTTGGTGCTTTACCAATTGTATCCAATTTTTTATACAAGTTTCGTTGTAAATGATTGTAACATTTTATTCTTACTGCAGGCATTACATGATAGGCATCTTATACCGCACTATCCTCAAGCGTTTTAAATGCATTAGCATCTCCATCGGCTACCGTTACTTTATATAATACTTTATGTGTGCCTATACTATCTTGAAATTGTGCTGTAGTCCAGTCCAATTAAATCTGACTCTATGTTAAAAGTGAAAAAATTTGCAACTGGCGTTTCTCACCGGGATTCGTTGGATTTCGATGGTAGGAATGAAGTAATAACAAATGCCACAGTTGAGTCGATTGGAATTTCAACAATTGGGCCCATTGAAATTAGGAAATTCGGGTTTTCGGCTACAGATTGAAAACCCTACGTTTTATGAAAAAAAGTTTCAAGCAAAAGTTGTAGGTCCTTGCAAGACCTTCAATTTGACATATATAACATTGGAAATCGGTTCATTTGTTGATTGAAAACGCATCAATTGTCAATAACAATAAAAGGAACTTACAGACATCGCAAGAATACCTAGGTGGGCTCAAATCAAAGATAATTACTTCTAATTTTGTAATCTATGATAAAAATATGTTATTTTACAAAATTAGAAGTAATTATCTTTGATTTGAGCCCACCTAGGTATTCTTGCGATGTCTGTAAGTCCCTTTTATTGTTATTGACAATTGATGCGTTTTTAATAAACAAATGAACCGATTTCTAATGTTATATATGTCAAATTAAAGGTCTTGCAAGGACCTACAACTTTTGTTTAAAACTTTTTATCATAAATCGTAGGGTTTTTAATCTGTAGCCCAATTGTTGAAATTCCAATCGACTCAACTGTGGCATTTGTTATTATTTCATTCCTACCATCGAACCCTAACGAATCCCAGTGAGAAACGCCGGTTGCGAATTTTTTCACGTTCAAAACTAATTTGACTGGGCTACTGGTTTCACCATATTTTGTTCAGCATAGGAACAGGCAAGGCAATATTTATTTTTTACGCCTGCGTACAGTACTTTTCCAGTGCCAATGATTACAGCAAAGCCAGACAAAGAAGCATAATTTTTTCCATAAAGCGAATCATCCAACTTCCATCGCATGTTATAGCGAACCACGAAAATCGTTTACCAGAATGCTCACTAGTAGAACTTTTTACTTCGTGATATTGATTATTTAAAATGGCGTATTGTCTTTCTAATAAACCTGCTTTGTTCATAGAATTTATAGAAGAAGTTCTTAAAATTTCGAGCAATTTATCAGCAATATGTCTATATGTTACGCCAGTCATGCATTCAATATTCACAAAAGCAAATAATTACAAGAGCTGGTTTTGTCCTATTCCAATGTTTATAGTACCCAATACAGCAGCTTCATTAAAATTCAATTCTATTTTTTATCTGTTGCTTTTTGCGTCTTAATCTTATTTGTCAATTTACATTTTCTATAGTGGTATGTGCAGATCGTGTCAAGTCTTAAATGCTGTTTTTTAATACATCTCAAGCGTTCTGAATACTTTTGATAAATCAAATGTTCTTCAACCATTATCATTATTTCATCAGCAAAATAATCGAAGTCAACGAACATCATCATTATCCATATGAATAAGGCATTTTCGTTTTATCGTTATTGGTAGTGTTTGTTTCAATCTTGATATTATCTGAAGATGATTCGTGCAAATCAACCTCATTATCAAATTCTAAATCAGATTGTTAATCATTTTTGAAATCATACATATCTTCTTTATCGGACTCTTGATCGTTTTCGATATCATTTATATATTTTTTATCTTCATCATTTACATATTCTTCATTTTATTAGAATAAAAGGGTACTTCTACTATTTTTTGCCCCCATTTTCACCAAAAATACAGTGGTCGAATAAAGTGTTGAAAAAACGTCCTGTTGGGACTTAATGGGGTAAGTTTTATGCTTCATACCCAAAAAAATTCTGCACTTGATTAAAGCTTTCGTCTTCACATTTGGGCTTAATCTTTGTTTTATTATTTTTATGTTTCTTGGACCAAAAAAAAATACCTTCCCACGACCCTTATTTTTATTGTTGATTATATGCCCGCAGTTTAGAGGAAAAAATCTGGATCATATCACATGCGTGAGTGTATAATCTATGTTCGTTATATGTAAGCAATTGATCATAATTCTCTGGTTCCCAGACAAACTTGCGCACAAACTGAATTTTCGTGCAAACTAGTTAGAGAGATAATAGAGGCATTGAAACACGGGCTATTATCAAAACTTTCCCAGAGCTCTTTGCTTTATTACAATAATGCATGTACGTCGCGATCTGCCGCTTCTTCCTCTTTTACTCTCGAGCTCCACTCAAATATAGTGTGCTGTAAAAAGCTCGGGGCGCACTATTGCACATCGCACGCACTAAAAGTCACCCCCCGCTGCGTTTCATATCGCTACCGTCGCTATAGATATATACCGCCGCATGGAAAATCAGCCAACTTCTTTGTGCGCGTGTGTATGACGGTGATTCGCAAAGGCACCGATTTTTTTCGCGTACGTCCCAAGGGTGTCTCGTCACTTCAATGTAGAAATACTTGGCGCGTTGAGTAGCGATTCATCCAAGTTCTTGACTTTTTTGTCATCTTCTTTCTTACTTATGCGAAAGAAAAATTTGTATCCCAACTTGACTCGTGCTCTCGAGCCTATTTAAAAGCATGATTTTCACACGTTTTATCGCCCGCTATATACATAGGCACATCCAAACAAATTCAGGTTACGATTTTTCGTCGAGACCCGTCGCAACATTCGAGATTCCGTGTCTTATTTTCGGGCAATATAATCTCACCAACTACGGCCCAAACAAAATTAGCTACCAAATTCCATGTACGCATATGAGATCGATCCGCCACTTGCTGCTTATCGTACAAAAGGCATTACATACTTGACTGCAGCTATGAGCTATTATATGCTGCATCGAGTATTTCTTTTTTCATGCAGCTTCGTATGCTTGTCATCACCCATAAGGGATCAAATCGAGCGTGAAAATCACGAGCAATATATACAAACAAGTGGGGTTTTAAGAATTGCATTCAACTGATTTTCAGGATTTTTTTTCGTTTCTAAAACTGCGAGTACAAAAAAAATATGTTACACATATTTTTCAGGCTGATAGAGACTCTAGTAAGAAAGTACTGTTCTACAACGCGTAGCTCAACTCGTTGAAATTTTTCTCGCGCCCGAGTACGATGCATACGGGTTGCATACGTTTGAAGACTCTCGGAGAACATCAACATCGATGTAAGTCCGTGTATAAATATGTGTACATCATTGTGCTCGGCTGTATGTATACTTGTTGCAGATAAAACATGCATGAACGCGTGTAATACTATATATGATATATATATAATATATACATACGCGTGTTCTCCAAAAGGTCCATTGTTAGAGACGCGCAGCTCGAGCGGCACAAGACTCGTCGCCAACACCACCCTTTAAAAAAGACTCTTGAGTGCCTTGCAATGCAAACGTATGTACTCGCGGCCTAACGTGTGTTTTGTGTATTTATACTGTAAGCACGTTAGCTCGACACGTAACCGTAGAGTTTTGAATTATTTTTTTTCCCTGAATATAGCTCCTTTTTCTGATACACTTAAGTGTATACACGTATTTCTTTCTGTGCACTGTGCCAGCGACGATGACGAATACTATTCGGTAACAATTCAGAAAACGTGAGTGTCGAAGACATGGAAAATAAGATGCGCGCGGGGCAGTATAGGTTGTTTGATAGCTTCTGAGGAGGACTTGCGGGAAGTAAGTCGAAACGTTGAGCAATTTCAAAAAATAAAGGATTGTCTGTTATCAGTCATTGAAATTTAATACAAAAAATTCTATAATACGCAGACGTTAAATGAGAAGAAAGATAGCATTTTTGTTTTTGTTGTTTTTGAATCGTACATTGCAAAAAAAAATTAGTATATAACTATAAACTCCAGTCGACCCCCGCTATTCGCGGTTCATTGGTTCCAAAAAACTATTGCGAATAGCGAATCCACGAATACCGGGGCTCATTTTACATTAGTTTATATGGAAAAACAAGAGTATCGTACCATGTCATAGCATTTTATATCAAACTTATTGATTTTAAGTGTTATAAAAGACCACAAATTTCACTTTTTTACAAAAAAATCGGATAAACGATTGCTTAGTTCTTCGCATATAATCTTTCTGCAATTCACGGTAAGTTGACATTGCTACTTCGCATTGATGTTTGAATAAAATGCTACGCGTTAATATAGGATCTTTAGACATCGCCTCGTCGATAGCGTTCTGAACTGCATTCAATATTTTATTAATTGCAATTTTAGATAACGTCTGAATAAGTTGAGCTTCAATGTTATCTTCGTCTGCATTTTCTGAAGGGGCAAGAATTTCTTCAATTTCTTCGGCGGTAATTTATTTTTCGGAAGGAGAAATGACCTCCAGTAAGTCCGTTTCGGTCATATCGATGAATCCTTCACCACCAATATCACGTGTAATAATAGCAACATCTTCTAGGACTGCTGTAATTGCTTCAGTCCCGTTCATGCTACCCGTATCGACAAGCTGCGGTAATAGCTTGCTCCAGCAAGAGTTTAAAGTGGTCATTTTTATTCCTTTTAACTATTCCCTTCAGATTTGTTTTTTTATTATTATTAGATTTATTTGCTGGAGCCATGATGAAAAGTTCAACGTGAAAAAAAAAAACAAAAGTTCGTTCACAATATGAAGAAGGTTACATAAAATCGCGAATATACGGAATCAAAATCCGCGAATGACGGGGGATGTCCTCATTTGTTGAACCGCGAATATGCGGGGATCGCGAATAGCGAATCCGCGAATAGCGGGGGTCGACTGTATATTAATTATAACTATTGCCCGGGTAATATTGTTAAATGTTTGATGGCTAGGTTTTGACCAACAAAAATTTTCTTGGATATCAAGTTCGGTGTATTAGATTTCTAGAAGTTTAGCAAAGACAAAAGCATTAATATAAATTTCGTTTGATCATGATGTCATGGTATACAGGATGATCTTTATAGCTTTCAAGTTTGTAAGAATGTTTCAGGCCCAGCCAGGGATCTTTAATAATAGATTCGCTGCCAAGTTTAGATAGTCATCAGGGAAGCCTATCCTATCAAAGAGCTTTTGTCGCACTCCACCTAGTAAGTAACGCAGGAGCTACTCTGCATTCTAGAATTAAAAAAGATGTATAAATTCGACATCGTTATACTAGATCAGGCAGCGCAATTGATGGAGTCGGAATCTTATCCCGATTGCGCTGGGCCATAAACTCAAGTATGTCTACCCGGTGACCATATGCAACTTGGCCCGATGGTTCAAGCACCAACAAGAAGACCACCCCAGCTCCGGGTCATAGATCTTGCCCAAACTTACTGAGGGTACTTTTGACACGTACAAAGCATGCACAATAGGTTTGATCTCTTGGGCCCCTGGAAGAAGTACAGCCCACATCCAAATATTCAAGATAAGTAGTATACGTAAAATTACAATGCAAGGTCTTCATGATTCCAGTAATATTTTTCAAGGTGATAACAATTTTTTAACTTATAACCCGTTAGAAATTAATTTTATCGACAACGAATATTCTTTTCAGGATCAAACTATGTCTGAGTCTTACGTATCATCTAACAGTAAGGATCGTGGGCCCATCACTGATAAATTGTCATAGATATTTAAGGAACATGATTGCATAACATCTGCTTGCGTAAACTCTTCATCACGAGATTCTTTGAACCTCTATAAATCTTTACAACAGTGAAAATAAAGCTGAGTCCTAACCCGTCTAAATGTGAAATAATAATATACGTAAGGTATATAATAGATATTTGTAATTCTAATTGTTGAATTTATTTTGGGACTACATTTGTAATAATAAGATCTAAGTATAGTTGTAGTGGTAGAAATTCAATTATAAATAAAACATTATTTAACTCTTTTCATTAATTTACTAAGATGGCTTTTGTACATGTCAATGATACACCTTTTTTAATATTGTTTTATAATAATTATTGTAAGTCCTTTACTAATCGTATATTGGTGATCTATGCAAGTACTTTTTAAAAGTAATAAATAATTTTATCACAAAAATTGGTTATACCAATCATGATGCCCGTTTGGAATGATTTTTTTTTCATTAAATTTTGGACATTTTTTATCTCACCTGGTTGAAGAGGAATGGGGGTCATATAAACATTGAATTAATTTTTTAGGTGTGAGTTTACAAGAATTTGAAAAAGTTTCGTCTCTATAATTTAATTCATAAGTTACCGACGAATCCGGTGCCAATACTATCTCCAAAATCTGCGAAACACTGTTTATATTTCTCCACGAACTCTTTTCGATCATTTCGGAAAAATTTATGATATCCTTTAATTGAAGCTCACATTCTTCAGCTTCTTTTTAAAGATATGAAAAAGTACCAATTTTATCTTGTTTCTAAATAAAATACTTTTCACATACACTTTGGCTATCAATCCCCTCACTTTGACACATTATAAATAGGGCCCATTCAAACGTAAAATTTTTCGCTCTTTTTAAATTTGAAATAAAAAATTGGGGTTGCCGTGTAAAAACTCGATTTTGAGTTTCTGCAGCTTTTAGGTTATGTTCTAGGTAAAGAGCAAAAAATTTTACTTTTGAATTGGCCTTTATGTTTTTTTTCTAACATCATTTTTGCGTGCGCCACAGTTAGAAAATGGAGTTCTTCTTGGTTCAATTTTAGGTTAAATGGGGGTTTTAATTGAGCCCGTAGCACCCTTAAAATGGTCTTTAAAAAAAAAAACAAAACACACATTTTGACGAGAAATTTTTCGCTCTTTTCAACTCTGCAATAAAAAATGGGGGTTACATTTGAAAAATCGATTTTTGAGTCGCTGCAGCTTTGAGGTTATGTTCAAGGTCAAATTAGAGGTCACCATTAAATTCCTCGTGAAAAAATACGTCGGATATAAGGTTATCGATTTTTTTCCCCCGCTTGTTTTGGACGCTTTTCGGAGGTTTCCATACTTTTGGGACACCCTGTATAGCCAACTCTAAATTTCAAGATGGCGCGCTTATCCCAAGCATTAACATTGAAAGTGTATGGGGACGAATTGAAAATGAATTATTTTCAATATAGGCAAATATGATTACACACCCAAATTTATTTAAAACAAAGTAAATGTAATGAGAATTCTTAGAAAATTTTTTGTACATTTTAATCAACACTCTAGATATTGCTTTATTTACTTTAAAATTTAGGCACAAAAGGTACACGGCTGCTTGACATAAAATCGTCTGCTTATGTGTTCATAACCTGCTTACATTTTAAAGTAGCCGACATTCGATTATTGTTTTGACATATAAGTTTGTTTAGGTATCATATATCTTGTATGAATTAAAATGACAGAAAAATGCTGTGTGCCCGGATGCAACAGTAGGTCATCTGATGGAAATAACTATGCATTTCATACTTTGTCAAAACCAAATAGTGTTAAAGTGAAAAGAATTCATCTATTTGGTAAAGAAAAATTAGTAGGTAAGTGGTTGGAATGTAAGAATTTAAATTTAATTAGCTACAACTCAAGGGACACAGTTTGCTCCAAACACTTCTCCTCTGAAGCTTATCATTTATCTGGTGTTCCTACAATGCGTAAAAGATTGTTAAAAACAGCGATACCTTCCTTGTTCTTACCTACATCATTAAAAAATCAAAAAAAAAAACAAAACACAAGTATAGCTCGGTCAGAGAGAATAAATGCAAGGGAACTCAAGTTATCAGTCAATCAAAATGAATCTGCAGTACATGACCATGGCTCTGAGGTACAAGAACATCAATTGAGGCACCACAACAAGATTCATGTAATGAATCAAATTTACTAGTGTTAAATGTCGATATAAATTCTCTTGGTGGATTGAATGTCATTGAAGCAAGTGATCCAGTAAATGATGAATGTCGAGTTGTACAACTTTTAAAAGAAACAGTGGCTAATAGTGTTACTCTAGTACAAAAAGATAAAAATGACATCATGCGGTGGCTTTCAATCAAATTTGATAGGCTGATAATCAATAGTAGTAGTAACATACTAGAACATGAATCTGAATCCAATGGCATGAGGCTGATGAAACATAACATGTTTTATAGATCATTGGCATTGATATTTAATATATCAGAAGAAAAGTGCAAGAGAATTTTTATAACTACAATTAAAGAACTAGATCAATGTTTGTCTGTTGCAATTCCTAGGCCATCAAAAGAAATTTCAAAAAATTTACCCACCTGCTTTGATGGGTTTGAAGACACTCGTATCATATTAGACTGCACAGAAGTTTTTATACAGCAACTAAAAAATCATTGCTGTAAAGTCATGACATATTCACACTACAAGGGTGCAGCAACAATCAAGTTTATGACTGGCATATCTCCAGCAGGTCTCTTAACATTTGTCAGACCCATGTATGGTGGAACGACAAATTTGAAAATGATTCTGCAATTTTCAAACAAAGTAAGCTAATCCAACTATTAGAACCTGGTGATGGTATCATGGTAGATCGTGGATTTTCAATAGATAAAGAATGTCTTGAGAATAGATGGAAATTAATAAGACCTGCATTTAAGAAAGACAAAAAGAAATTTACTGCTGCTGAAGCAATTACATCAGCAAAAATTGCATATGCCAGGGTACACGTGGAGAGAGTTAATGCTCGCATAAAATCATGGAATATTGTAGGAGGTAAAATGCCAGCTCATTTATTGCTAGTGGCAGATAAAATTTTCAATGTTATTTGTGCCACTGTTAAGGGGACATTCCCATTGAAAATGAAAAAAAAATCTAGATTTCTAGAATCTTTATTTCTAGAATTGCCACAGGCTGACCATTTTCAAAATAACACCATCTGGGGTGTACGCCAGCCAAGGATTTGATGTCGAAATAACCAGCCGACAGGTTATCACGTCCGCATTGTAACTTTGAATGAAGCGTTCTCTTGCTTTTGTCTTTATTTGTTTTCCATATTCACAGTACTCACTTTTGAAGTCTTTTGGATAAAAGGTGTCTTCAAATTTTTTGTCCCAGTAGGGTTTATTGTTGCTCATGTAGGTGAACAACTTGTAGCATATCGTACCTGTGATTCTTGACTGCCTTTGTTGAATCCAGACATCATTATAGTGTTTAATTTCAACACAGATCTTGAAATAATCACCCTTCAGCTTCTCAAACATATTTATGCAGCACTCGTCAAGCTGCTGAATTTTTTGTCCTTTGCTGTCTTCGTTACTGTCCTTCACTATTTGCATCAAGGTGGAATTTTGATTATCAAAAATCACCTGGATAGCTTGTATAACCTCAGGCGAGTCTAGGTCTACCTGTGGTGGTTTATAAGCTGCATGTCAGTCGCGTCTCAAGTGTCAACGGAACAACACGTACCACAGAGCGCTACTGAATAACAATAGTGGCTTCTCAACATTACCGTTATCGAAAACGCTAAATTCGTTCACCGACAATACAAGCTTCACGAAGGGCTCTTACCCGCTAATTTCAAGCAAAACACCACCAACCATAATGCCTCCAAAAACACAATTAAAAAATCAAACCCAAGTTATTAGTGACAAAACTTCGAACAAGCGGAAAGCTTCTCCTACAAAAGACGCAAATAAACGGACCAAGACGTTAAAGAAGGATAAACTGCACACCAATAAAGGTACCACGAATACCAGCCCTCCAACCGATAAAGACCCAGTGAGCGTGAATAATATAATCATAGCCAACGAGACATCGAAGATCCTTCAGCCCAAGTCCGGCGCCGGCACACCAAATATAGACATGTCAACAACGAATCCGGGCCAAACAGAGGCAGCAGACTCTGACAGTTACGTAACATCTGATAAACAAATCGATTCGCGTATCCCAGCAATAATAACGCTCGGGTACACTACCAAAGACTTGCTGAAGGAACTAAACTCGATCCATAATATAAGTGGCTTTCTCATCAAAAATACGGGTGCTAAAAAATGCAAAATCATTGCCTCGAACAAACCAGATTTCGACACAATAAAAACCCACTTCAAAGAAAATAAAGTAAATTCTTACTCCTTCACGCCATTAACAGAAAAGCCACAATCCATCTTATTAAAAGGACTGAGCTCTGATACTTCCACTGAAGAGATAAAGGCCGCACTAGAGGAAATCACCTCCGATAACATTACGATAACAAAAATAGATGAATTCAATAACAGTAGCAACTGGTCGAAGATCTTCATCGTCCAACTCTCCCCAGACAGTGATCTGCATGAACTCTTAAAAATAAAAAGCCTTCTCCACCAAGTTATCAAATGGGAAAATTTAAGAAAAAAGGCGATTACGCAATGCAAAAACTGTCAACGAGTCGAGCACATCGCTACAAACTGTAACATGCCATATAGATGCGTCAAATGTACTCATGAACACGAGCCTGGTCAGTGCAACATCCCCAAAAACAACACCGACAAAGAAAAGCTACAATGCGTGAACTGCCTGAACTTTGGACATCCGGCGTCATACCTGGGCTGTCCGTATATCCAGGAGCACCTAGCCTTAAAGGTAGCGAACAAGAACAACTTTACCCAAACATCAGCTGCCAAGCCACAAGCTCGTATCTCAAATAATACACCCTCGTACGCGAGCGTCGCAGCCACGAGCAGGGAAGCCTCATCGACTAGCCACGCGGTGGCGTTAGAACAAACAACTTGCATTGACTACACCCAATTTCTGACAAAAGACATGTTTTTGGAATGGAGTAACGACCTGAAATCTACCTTACTAGCACACAACGAGAAATTACAAACAGCAATCTCTACGAACTCGGCAAAAATTGAAGCTATAGCCAACCACCTCAAGATAGAATGGCCGAAGAAATGACGTCATTCACAAGAGCGCAAAATACTCCCTTGAAGATCCAGGCCGTCAATGTCAACTCCATCTACAGCCACGTAAGACGGTACAACTTGCAGCTATTTCTAAATAAACATGCCCCTGATTTATTATGCCTCTCCGAAACACGCCTAAAATCAAGTAACCAGATATGCTTTAATAATTATACCCTGCTCCGCACCGATAGAACTAATGACAATGGCGGCGGCACCGCTATTTTGATCAAAAATAAAATAAAATTTAAACCTATGCCATCGGTATCTACAGAAATTTTAGAAAACACCATAATTAAAATTTTTCCAAAAAACGCCAACCCAATCTTCATCATAAGTATCTACGCATCACCAACTCTTCGAAGCAACATAGAGCCGGATCTTATTAAAATAGCCAGCACACTGAGACTTTCAGACGACGGAAATCCCTTTATCATAATTGGAGACTTTAATGCAAGACACCACGCCTGGAGAGACGTGGCCTCGAACCAGAGAGGCAGACAAATTGAAAACTGGTCAAACAGGCTATCGAACCTATCCCTAAAAATTCTATATCCTACGGAGCCTACGTTCCAACGCTCCGGAAGTCACCTCGATTTTGCCATAGCGTCCGCCGCCCTCGAATTTAACTCAGAGGAACTAATACTGCACCCTTATGCCAGCGATCACCTAGCTATCGAGTGCACGCTGAGACTACAGCATAAACTTGCGGAGGATACCGGGCCAAGTTTGGATAATTTCTTAATCTTCAAAAAAACAAACTGGAACAAATTTAAAAGGATGCTTACGCACAACGCAAACTTTCCATTCCCAGCAGACAAAAATTTATCAAACGCGGAGATTGACTCGGGTCTGCACGTTCTTCAAGCCCACATAACAGAGGCTCTCGAAAAATGTACCCCTAGGTTTAAACCATTCAATATCCTCAATACAATAGTTAATGCAGAAATTAAAAAACTCTATAATGCAAAACATAAGCTTCAGACAAAAATACATCGCCTAATCAATAGAAGAGACCGAAACCTGACAGCCCAAATAAACCATCACAAAGCCCAAGTAAAAATAGTCAAGAAAAAAATCGAAGAAGCATTTAACAAAGCCTCAAAAAATAACTGGGATAACCAAATCAAAAAAATCAATTATAAAGAATCGGCAAGCTTTTTTCCGTCATTGAACAGATTCTTTAGAAACAACATCAAAAATAATAACCAGCAAATTAAGGAAATAGTAATAAAACCACATGAACATGAACTCACCCAAGGCCTAGTCGATCCCAGCACGCTCAACCGACACAGTGATACCTCCATTACGGACCAAACCGTAATAACAGAAGTGATAAGCAGATTCTTTGGCGGTATTAACAGGGCGGACCCCAACTCCAACACACTGCTCGAAAAGGATATTCTTAAAGGAGACTCGGAGCTGACGAACACCTTCACAACGCTAGATACCTTTGTCACATTCAACGAAAACTTAACGGCTCTAGACCCGAACCTCAGCCATCAAGACATTACATTTGCCAGTTATAACCGCATCAATAAAATAATCAAACAAATGAAAGGCAAAACATCTACAGGCTGGGACAACATCCCAAACATTGCACTAAAGAACTTACCCCCGAACTACATCGCAAAGTATACCATCCTGCTCAATAATGCCTTGAACAACAGTTACTTCCCAAGTGCATGGAAAAAAGCAAAACTGATAATCCTTAAAAAGAAAAGAAACCAACCTACGCATCTGGACAACCTGCGCCCCATCAGTCTGCTACCAGCGATAAGCAAAGTATTCGAGAAAATAATTAAGCTATCCCTCCTCAGCAAATATAGCAACGACAGCATAATCCCCGTCCAACAATTTGGTTTCAAGAGTAAGCACTCGACAGTGCATGCTCTACACAAACTAGTTGCGGACCTGCATTGGCACCTGAACGACAACAATATGATAGGCGCATGTTTGATAGACCTAAGAAAGGCCTTTGACTCGGTCTGGCACGAAGGTTTGATTTTTAAACTTAAGAAATTGGCGCTTCCTACCGGAGTAATAAAACTTATCAAGAGCACAATAGCTAGCCGTAGCTTCGTTGTGAGTATGAATAATCGAACATCCAAACATCCACAAATAGTCTCCAAGGGCCTGCAACAAGGTACAGTTCTATCGCCAATTTTGTTCAACTTTTTCACCGCGGAGATTGTCAACAGTTGTGGCCTGAACAGCGGTAACAAAACTTACTCAATAGCTTTTGCAGATGATCTCATTATATATGTAGCAAACAAAAACCTCGAGAGAATCAAGACATCGCTGCAACACCTCTTCAACAGAATAAAAGATATTTATACAGCTTGGAGACTATATATCAACGTGAATAAATGCGAAACAATTCTGTTCAGGTCGCAGCTGAAATCAAAGTCTGCCGCGACGAGGAGGCACTGGAGGGACTTCCACATAATGGACATAGAGTTAAATACGCGTGTCCCTCACAAGAGAGCAGTTAAATATTTGGGTGTCGTAATGGATGACATGCTGAAATTCGACCAACACATTAATAACCAAACTCAAAAAGCTAATACTACCTACATGTTACTTCGGGCACTATTCTGCAACACTCACCTGTGCAAAAGATCGAAAATAATTGCNGTGACTTTTCGACCGAATCACGTGATCATCGCGTAATGACGTCATATGACCATTCCACCGAATGGCGGCGATAATGACGTCATATGACCATTTCACCGAATGGCGGCGATAGTATCTTATAATATAGAGAGATAAATGTAACAATGTAGCCATTACATGTTTACGTTGCGCAGCATCGCCCACAAAACACTCACAATTAAAACTTTTTATTTTTCCATTAAAATCAATACAGCCTGTTATTTTATGCGGCTTTTCACGCATCTGACTTGATTGAATACAAGCCGCCGAAATGTCAAACGCGTCATTCGATCGTGTATAACAACACAAAATTAAATTTTTGAAGGCCAAAACACTTTCGCCCATTTGATATTTATTCTAGGCTTCATTACTATCAGCCCAAGTGTATATGTCGTTCAATGTTATAAACATTTTTGAATAATTTAGCTCTGCTCAGATATACTTCAATGTAAACACTAGGTATAAGTGTGTCAATGTAAGCAGGCTATGAGCACAAAAGCAGACGATTTTATGTCAAGCAGCCGTGTACCTGCTGTGCCCGGATTTTAAAGTAAAAAAAAACAATATCTAGAGTGTTGATTAAAATGTACAAAAATATTTCTAAGAATTCTCATTACATTTACTTTGTTTTAAATAAATTTGGGAGTTTAATCATATTTGCATATATTAAAAATAATTCATTTTCAATTCGTCCCCATACACTTTCAATGTTAATGCTTGGGATAAGCGCGCCATCTTGAAATTTAGAGTTGGCTATATATATATCGCTTACGATTCCCCAATACTACTTTTTATATTATTAATAAGATATACTTTTTTAAATTATTAACAATTATTGTATTTCACGCCTCGTCTAAAAGATCAACTTGTAGTTCCCCTCCCTGTTGCCCAAGTTCCACACGTTCGTAGCACAAAAAAAATCACTCCAGCGTCCGCCACCAACACCGCTCGGCGCTGCCGCATGCTTCATTCTTTTCCTTTGTGCCAAAGGAAACACACGTAGCGCAAGCGGGTTAAGATTTCTTTATTTTATAGGAAAAGTTGAAACAAAATTAGTTGGTCGAAGAAGCGAAGATCGGAGAAGAAATCTGAGAAGAAGAAAGACAAATCGCGGAGAAAGGTATCAAGGCTAGTGGAGAAGGAGCTGAGGAAAATAGGAAGAAAGAGGCGTACCACAACCTCCGACGACTCGTCCGGGAGCTCGCGCGTGAATTCCCGCAGTGGCTCACGAAATAGTTAGCGTAATAGTAGCAGATCTCGCAGTGCTTCGCACGATAAAGACGACAAGAGGAATTCTCGCAGTCATACTCGCAGCAAGTCTTATCGTATATAGTCTAAGTCGTATTTCACTTCTCTTGGAATGTCCAAGCGCTGCTTCACGATTATTCTTAGACACCATGCAAGACGAAACATCTATCCGTCGCAGTTTAATTCTGGACATCATTAATGCGTCGATTAAGGATACATTGGCATCATAAAAGTCGGATGAGAAATTTCTGTTTGGAGAAAATTTGTCGGAGACATAAAAACAGGCTCATATCACGGGAAGAGACGTGCAGGCTCTGGTCAAGAAAAGTACGACTGCTGCAGCTCATCCTTCAAAAAACTTGAAGGGCCCGCCTCGCTATCCAAGCAGAATACAGACAGCAAGTGCGAGCGGGCCATCACGATCTGCACGGAAAAACTATCAGGACTCGACAGGTTATCGGACCGATCAGTCCAAGCAGACTTACCCACGGAGCAATCAGAAGAACTCCTACAACAACTATGACCGATCCACAAAATACAAAATAAGAAAAATAATAAACGCTTCGACAAGAGATCGAGAGAGTAGTCAAGAGAGTTCAGACGAAAGTGACACTTCGGATACCTCGACAGAGTCATTGCAAAGCCTCATAGAACGACAAGACAGTGGGTTTTGAGTATACGTAGTTGATAAAGCACATAAAATAATTAGATTTATACTAATACGAAATTTCGTTGTTCTAATATTATTATTATTATTATTATGTGCATTACCGGTCATTCAGATTCACCACCGCGCGCTCGTGTTTACTCACTCGTCGCCGCTCATCTCGCTCGGCTGTTGCTTGCTCATAACTCATACTCAGCTTCGTCACCAAACTTGTAACGTTTGAAAATTCATCCGATGCAATACAAAGTGCACTTGTGATTGTCTCTCTTTCTCTCTCCATGCTGCGCGTCTATGTACGTTATATCATTCGTAAAATATATCCCAAAATGTTGCCTCTCCTATCTATCGCGTTTAATAAGAAAAGGCCGATTCGTTAAAAAAGATTACGCATTGCGTGTATTACACGCGGGGGGCTTGCAGCAGCGAGCTCTGACCCCGGGATAAAGCTCGCAATTCAAAAGCTGCTCTATACATTATCCTCGCATACGTCGTAGTACAGAGAGAGAAAGAGAGAAGAAATCTTAGATCAAGTGTGCAACGCTGCAGCACACAAACGCAACCCTACCGTCTACGCGAGCTTTTCTCACTATTCTATCGGTCAGCTTTCGCCCGCTTGATGTGCTCGCTCGCCTATCGCTCGCATCGTATCTTTATCGAGCATGCGGATGCATCACGGTACAATTAGTGTCCTCTTAATGCTTTTCTCGCTAATCTTTCGCGTCCGTATTACTCACTCATAGCCGCTCATCTCGCTCGTATATCGCTTGCTCATTACTCGAACTCAGCTTCACCACCGAGCGCTCTGTAGTCTGCTCCGGCTTTTCTCGAACATTTCTCGTTCGCGTAGGTTGCGCTCGACTCTCGCTTGCACGAGTTTCGCTCCTGTCTCGTGTCTCGTCCGTGCGAGGCTCTGAACTCTACTGCGCTGTTTAGTTTACATGTATTATTTTCTTTTTCGATCTTTTCATTGTCGAATTATGTCCCATTATCTTTGAATTGCATGCTTATGAATATTTGTATGAAAAATAATAGATAATGTGGAATCTGATCCTGATAACGTCGAAGCTGATGAAGAATCGGATGGACGTGATGGAGATGTAGTAGACGATGAAACGAACCGACGAGATGACGGTGTGCCAGACGATGAATCGGACGGACGACATGACGGTGTAGCAGACGATGAATCGGACGGACGATATGACGGTGAAGCAGACGATGAATCTGACGAACGAGATGACGGTGAAGCAGACGATGAACCTGACGAACGAGATGACGGTGTAGCAGACGACGACGATGAAGAAGAAGATTCTGAATCTTCGTCAAATTCGGAAAGCAGTTCAGAAACAAGTGAATTTTCAGACACCGAAGGAGAAGAGAGTGGTGATGATGACGATACGTTATATTCCATACCTGACGGCAACTCACCTCTCCATCAAAATGCTCCTATCACCTTATCGGAACACATTTTGATGTTATTATCATTATTGCTGCGCTTCAAATTAACTGGGGTATTATTTTCGAAAATTTTATCACTAATAGCTATACATTGCCCTCAACCGAATCTCTGCGTCAAAACCATGTATAAATTTAGAAAATTATTTAGTACGATTAAGACCCCCATAGTGAAAAATTATTATTGTTCAGAATGTTTTAAAATTGTTGAAAATGATGGCATGTGTGTTTATTGCGAACAGATTACGGAAAAAATTATTTTATGACCGTTTCCATAATAGAGAAGCTTAATCGATTTTTTAATCGTCCGGGTTTTCGATAATTACTAAAGCATCGATTTTTGCGCAATAAAAAAAATATTAATAATTATGAGGATATCTATGATGGATGCATGTACAATGAATTGGTTGACTCTGGATTTTTATCGGGGTCAAACATTTAATTTACATGGAATTCTGATGGTGTCCCTCTATATAAATCGTCAAAATTAAGTATTTGGCCTCTGTATTTAGTTATAAATGAATTGCCGTATGCACATCGCTCTGCCCGCGAAAATATGATCCTTGCAGGACTCTGGTTTGGCGCTACAAAACCCGAAACCAATACTTTTTTGAGTGGGATAAAAAAAGATTTGAAATAGTTGTATAAAGGTATTTTATTAGGAACTGGCGAAAATCAAATTAAAATTCGTGGTATAGTAATGTGTGGTACGTGTGATTTACCGGCAAAAGCTTTTTTTCTGAAGATGAAACAATATAACGGTTATTACGGTTGTCAATTTTGTAAGCAGCGAGGTAAAAAAAGGAATGAAAATGATAATGTTATCATTTATCCTAAAAATCAAAGTGCAGAGCTCCGCTCAACAAATGAGAATTTAGAGCACGCCGCGATAGCTTTGAATGAAAATAGAAGTGTGTTTGGCGTCAAAGGTTACTGCATGATTTCCAAATTAGTCTATAAGTACATTGAAACAACATCGATTGATGTTATGCACATTGTGTTTATTGGCATCACAAAAAAGCTTTGCTCTCTCTGGTTTGACTCTACATATCATGACCAATATTTTTCAATAAATCATTATGTTTCAATAGTAAATGCACGCCTTCTCAAAATTCGTCCACCGTATTCTACAGTCAGATTACCGCGAAATGTTACAGATATTGCCTACTGGAAAGCGAGCGAGCTTAAACTTTTCCTCTTAATTTATTGTTTACCGATATTACATGATATTATGAGTCCAGACTATTTTCAACATCTTTCATTATTAGTTTTTAGTATTCATTTATTGTGTAAAGAAAGCATTTCTGAAAGTGAAAGACTCGATGCACGAATTATGTTGAATGAGTTTGTATCGCAATTTGATTCCTTATATGCCGAAGAATTTATGACCTGCAATGTACATTTGCTATTGCACTTACCTGAGGTAGTTAGAAGATTCGGACCATTATGGACCACTTCTTGCTTTCGCTTTGAAAATTTCAACGGCGTCTTGATATCTTTGGCGCATGGAACAAAATATGCGGAATTGCAAATTTGTTCAACTACTTCATTGTTTTTAAGCTATTATGAATTAAAAAAAAAGTACTTGAGAAATCATAATTCTGTCAGTGAATTTTGCAATCAATTAGATTCGAAATCTCGGTTAAAAACAAAAAAAATTGGTGAAAATTTAAACATGGTAGGATCAAGCAATCAAAAAAACATCACTCCAATTATTATTGATTGTTTAAGTAATTATATAAATGATAACGATAAATTATTTTCTTTTTACCGGATACTCATAAATAACATGTACATTGACTCCGAAATGTATTCTCGTAAAAAGAAAACTAGCTCCTCGACAATTCAGTATTGGTTGAATGGATCTCTTCACGTAGGAAGCATTAAAATGTTTATAAAAATATGCAAGTGTGAATTCGCTTGTAAATGTGAAGTGTGTTATGGGGCTGACTGTAAGAACTACGCCATTATCAATAAGTTTTCCACTAAGCAACCGTATTATTTTTATTCAATTGAAAAAAAAATACCATTCATACAAGAATGTAAAATTACAAATAATTTAATAGCTGTAGAATTAACAAATATTGAATGTGTACTATTTAAAATGATAATTAATGATAATATTTATGTAATCCAAAAATGTAATAATATAGAAAAAGAATAACGACATTAAATCCCTGTAATGTGTGGGTTTTCTTTCATTTTTTTAATAATAATAAAAATTATTACAACGCATGGTAAGTTATTTTACGCTCGCATTTCGCGAGACTGTCTGATGAGAATCGACGGACCACACTAAATATCGTATTTTCACGGTAATGGTCAGGGTGCGAGTCTGGTTGATTTCGCCAAACTCTCAAGTGGACCTTTTGCCCGAGAAAATCGTGAATTTGAAGAAGTCTAGCAAAATTCGCCAGACGAAAAAAATTCTATTTATGCGGCTATTGGTCATGGTACGAGTCTGGCGAGTTTTGCCAGACTTCTTCAAATTCACGATTTTCCCGAGAAAAAAGTCTGCTGGATAGTCTGGAGAAAATCAACAGACCACACTAAATTTCGTATTTTCACGGTAATGGTCAAGAAGCGAGTCTGGTTGATTTCGCCAGACTCTCAAGTCGACCTTTTGCCCGAGAAAATCGCAGGTTTGAAGTTTTCAACCTCGATTTTTGATGCGCGCAAATCTGCACAAAAGTATGGCCTAGTGGCCAAAGCGAGACTTTGGCCAGACAACTATGCCAGACCTTTGCGGCACTTTTGCCATACTTTTTTTTTTACACGGGATATCAACAATTGTTAATTTTACTATTTTACAGAAATAATTTGAAAATATGTCCAGCAACTGCGTTGCAAGATTATATGGATAAGACAGATATGCTACGAGGTTCTATAAAAGAATTATTTTTATTAATAAATTTACCGACTAAATCGGTGTGTAAACAGACACTCAGTAATTGGGTGAAAGACGATTTCGAAAGTTGTAAGATCGACACATCCATATTTTCTGCCCACAGTACTAGACATGCGTCCAACTCTGCAGCGAGGCGGTTGGAAGTTAACATGGATATAATTTTAAGGTCAGCAGGGTGGTCTGAAAAATCGGATACATTTGCGAAGTATTATAATAGAGACATTATAACAGATCAATCCAGTTTTGCGATGGCAATTTTAAATCAGTCGAAAAATAAATCGATTACTTAATCAGTAATATGCTCAATTTATGTGTAAGAGTATTTTTCACTTGTACTATCAATTTTATTAAAGAAATGCTGCTATTATTTTTATAAAATTAAGCAACCATAGATTGCTGTAAACATCTACAAGTTGATCTTTCGGACGAGACGTGAAATACAACTATACAATCGAACGAACTTGGTGAAGTTCGATTACAATTGTATGAACGCCTCCTGCGGAAGATCCATGCCCACCCTATATCCATCTTTAAGTCCCTAGGATATTTACGGTGGCTTTGAAAAAGAATGAAGTATGCGGCAGCGCCGAGCGGTATTGGTGGCGGACGCTAGAGCGAGTTTTTTTTGTGCTACGAACGTGTAGAACTTGGGCAACCGGGAGGGGAACTACAAGTTGATCTTTCGGAGGAGGCGTTCATACAATTGTAATCGAACTTCACCAAGTTCGTTCGATTGTATAATTATTAGTAGGTGAAATTTTATCATTTTTACAATCTTTCGCGATATATTTATGCCAAAATAACCTTTTAGAGTTTGAATATAAGGCTTCAAAAACGTTTAAAATTATTGTAGAGCTTTCAATGTTTTAAATTTAAATGTTTTAAAAACATTTCGGTAAAGTCTGTAAAGAAAGTATTTTTTCACCGTATACAGTTCTAAATGAGAACCAATAACCATAACCCCAAGGGGGAAAAGGTAGAGGAGTTCAAGTTATGACTCACAAAAGATCTGGAATCGGAAAGCTCTTATTGCAATTTGTGCGAGCGTGGTAATACTTCTCGCAGAGACCTAATATCGTCGCCCCAGCGCAAAAACCGCACTAATAAAGTCGAGAGGCAAAAACATGCCTTAATCGCGGGCGACAGCATAGCGAGTGCTTAGTGGCGCTCAGCGGCAAGAACGTGTCTTATGTGAGCGCAGCGGCAAGAAGGTGTCTAATCGGCGCCGAATCTTTTGCGCTTCGATTTTAAGTTGGCAGCACTGTTAGACATCACCAGCTCAACCCGGCAGAGTCACGCGCTTTTGCCTTCGTCTGCAGTTCACTGTTTGTATATCACTGTTTGTATTGAAAATGTATGGTCGTTGCGTTGTGCTGTGTCGCTGCATCAAGTCAAACAGGTAAGTATGAATTGTTCATCTAGTTTCTAATATAATTATTTGTTGCAATTCTATATCTAACCTTAAACAAAACGATACTGTTGCAATACTTTGTTGCAATTTCTATAATACTCTTTCTATATTTCATATTCTTCTTTATATAATCTTACTAATAAGTTACCTATTTTTGCAACTTCTAATGTTTTTTTTTGTGTTGCATATGACCGGTGGCAATTGCATCCAGAGTATGCGAAGAAGCAGGTAGCAGGCAAAAATAATTTGAATGCTGTGTCAAAGACAGCAACGACCATAACAGTTGCAGCATCAACAACTACAGCAACAACATCAAGCCTAACAAAGACTGCAATGACGATAACAGCAGCAGCATCAACAACAACAGCAACAACAAGCTCAGCTGTCAAAAGGGTTGGTTTGAGAGTTTAAGGCATAAAGAGTCGATCAAGACTGAGATAGACACAAATGCTGTCAGTACAAACGCAACACCTCAGATCTGTTCACAGTTTGTGCAAAACAGTTCTGAGGTATAGAGTTTGTACGTTGCCAATACAATTTTCAACTATGACTCAGTTCCTTTAGATTATTATTGCTTTTTTAATAATGTTTTGATCTTTTTGCAGTAACGTTAACTATTTGTAAAATTTATTTTAGATATTTTAGATTTAATTTGGAGGTAATAAATGATTTTAACAATTTTTCATGTAAATTTTTTGTTTAATGAGATCATTTATTTTACTAGTTTAAATCATGCTATAGTTAAAATTATAAATATATGATCATATATGCAACAACGATGCCACTAGTTTACATGAACTGTTCATACCATTTATGGAAATCTTGAGGTATTGTACTTTTATTCATGAGATCTTTAAAATCTTTGATCTCATCTTTATTTAATGGAATTTTCTTTTTAAAACAATTCATCACTTTTTTTTGTAGGGTTCAATTTCCAAAGTGTAATTTTCCTCTTCATAATCCAGTTTATAAATTACATTGGAATTCGGCGCAAATGTAATTTCTGTTAAGCGCGATATCGGTACAGTTTTCCACACCTTCTTATAACTTTTTCCAGCAAAATTCAAAAAATCTTTGAAGTCGAATACATTTACTGTGTACTTAGGCTCTTCTGTTTTGGCTTTTAACATGACATCAACTAGTTGCTCCTGTGTATATATTATACTGGTTGTCTTTATGGCGCGTTCAATGGTTGAATGCATTGAATTCCCAGGAGTCTCTGTGTGACCTTTTACCAAAAATCTGCAGGAAATTGAATTTTTTACAATTGGTGTTTTAATATGTTTATATTTTTATAAAATTTCAATTAAGTACCTGTGACATATAGTAATTTTTAGCTCCTGGCATATTTTTAGGTACATGGTAAATATGATGTTATTTCGATTCTGTCCACCACAGTTATCCGAATAGAATCTAAAATCTCTGTAGCCAGCTCTAGCCTTCATTCGTATCCATTGGTATAAACAACTGCTGACTTCATTCGCTCCTTTTTTACCTGTGCACTGATTCCAGACGTTACAATATCCTTCACGAGTCAAGAGATCATATATTGTAAAATTGTAAATGGTAAACTTCCTCTTAAAATGCAAAGATCCGACATTATTAATTGGGAGATTGATCATTTGCTGCAGGTCGAATGACGCGGTGCATACTGCGCTATTTTCTTCGGCTATTGCCACGTCTGCCTTGTACTGGTTTCTCGTAAGATCAACATAGCTTCGATGAACTTCATATTTTTTTTTCACATCTGGTTCTTCTTTTTCTAGCTCCGGTAAAGTATCATATGCAAAACATTGAGTACACAAATCCTTTTTAGGTCTGTGAAAACCTATATTGTAGCACGTGTTGAAAATATGTGTGTACCGGTACGCTGATACAACATTGGTTTTATTTTGGGTAGCCATCCACTCCCGGTATAAAGCGTACATTCTAGAAATACTCAATGAGCCATCGATATATATTCTTTGTGATTCTTGTCTACAGTAATGTGATGGTACTGGATCGAAAGATTTTATATGATTATGGACCTCTTGAATAGCGTCAGCTGGAATTCTATTTGGTCGATTATGATGCTTTCCGCGTTGATCCTCTTTTATTGCATTTCCCAATTTTTTTTTTGAAATTATTGTTCGGAACGCGGACATACCAATACCTACAATTTTAAATCATAATAAGTAAAAATCACAATATAAAAATGTGTAAAAAAAATTCAATCAAAAATTTACCGAAAGTTTGCATGAACATTTCACGACAAACTTTGAGGGACTGTGATGGAGTCGATAATTTGTAGGAGTGGGAAAGTCGTTTTTCGTTTGCGCGAGTGTGAATAAATTTATCTAAGTAGTCCCACTGACGCGTTTTACTCCCTTGAGCCCAATATTCATCAAATAATTTCTTTCGCTCTTTTACGGTAATTTTCGATGAACATTTACTGGGACAAGCGCAACCAATGCCCATGACTCTTTCCTGAATTTTGAATCCACGGTGATCAATTCCTTCCTTTCCCGTATCTCGACACAATTTTGCTTTTTTTGTTACATGGTTTTCTGGATTGCGTTTCCTTTTTCTTGTTAATTTTTTAATATTACTTATTTCTTTAAAAACATGAGTTGCTAGAAGAAAATGAAATAATTTTAAAATTAATAATCGAGGAAGTTATAAAGGTTCACATCAATATTTTTAATTTTCGTATCTTACTGTTATTGGAACTTCTGTTTGAAGACGTCGCTGGCTTGGAATCGTTGATCGAGGCTTCGTCATAATCTGAAACTTCACTAGATATGAATTCCAAAAAACTACCATTATCATCGATTCCCAATTGATTTTGATCTGGATCGATTTCTAATTGATTTTNTATATGAAAAAATATTTTTTCTAAATTATTTTCAATATATACAATAATAATTACAAGTTGTACGTACAAAGTGCTGTAAAAAAAGTACAAATCATTTTTATATATAAGAAAAAAATACATTAACTATGCGAAACTATAATACAAACTAACTTTGCCTATTTTTGAACAAATTGAATTATTCTACACATTATTAAAAAAGCAGATCCAAACTTAATAAATATAATTGTTTGTGCCACACAATGAAATAATTTGAATATTTTGTAAACATAAGTTTTATTTACAAAATAAATAATCTGAAGGAATTGAGTCATAGTTAAAAATTATATTGGCACTATACAAACTCGACACCGCAGAACTGTTTTTGAACAACAATTATTGTAAACATTATTGAAAAAGCAGATCCAAACTTATAAATATAATTGTTTGATATATAATTGAATAATATGAATATTTTGTAAACATAAGTTTTATTTGCAAAAAAAAAATAATCTAAAGGAACTGAGTCATAGTTGAAAATTGTATTGGCAACGTACAAACTCTATACCTCAGAACTGTTTTGCACAAACTGTGAACAGATCTGAGGTGTTGCGTTTGTACTGACAGCATTTGTGTCTATCTCAGTCTTGATCGACTCTTTATGCCTTAAACTCTCAAACCAACCCTTTTGACAGCTGAGCTTGTTGTTGCTGTTGTTGTTGATGCTGCTGCTGTTATCGTCGTTGCAGTCTTTGTTAGGCTTGATGTTGTTGCTGTAGTTGTTGATGCTGCCTCTGTTATTGTCGTTGCTGTCTTTGTTGAGCTTGATGTTGTTTCTGTTGTTATTGATGCTGCAACTGTTATGGTCGTTGCTGTCTTTGACACAGCATTCAAATTATTTTTGCCTGCTACCTGCTTCTTCGCATATTCTGGATGCAATTGCCACCGGTCATATGCAACACAAAAAAAAACATTAGAAGTTGCTAAAATAGGTAACTTATTAGTAAGATTATATAAAGAAGAATATGAAATATAGAAAGAGTATTATAGAAATTGCAACAAAGTATTGCAACAGTATCGTTTTGTTTAAGGTTAGATATAGAATTGCAACAAATAATTATATCAGAAACTAGATGAACAATTCATACTTACCTGTTTGACTTAATGCAGCGACACAGCACAACGCGACGACCATACATTTTCAATACAAACAGTGATATACAAACAGTGAACTGCAGACGAAGGCAAAAGCGCGTGACTCTGCCGGGTTGAGCTGGTGATGTCTAACAGTGCTGCCAACTTAAAATCGAAGCGCAAAAGATTCGGCGCCGATTAGACACCTTCTTGCCGCTGCGCTCAAATAAGACACGTTCTTGCCGCTGAGCGCCACTAAGCACTCGCTATGCTGTCGCCCGCGATTAAGGCATGTTTTTGCCTCTCGACTTTATTAGTGCGGTTTTTGCGCTGGGGCGACGATATCAAGGCATTCACAGCACAGTGATGTCCACAAGCAAAATTTAAAAAGTAAAATTTTATCTGTTCAATCGCTGGGATTGCAAGATGAGGTTATAGTAAATCCCGAATTCGTAGAACACAACTCCTCGCTAAAAGTCACTGAATATCATCCTTCATGGAATATTGATAGACCTTGGCTTCAATATGAAGAAAAAACTCCACATACTGCGTATTGTCATAGTTGTCAAGGCCACTATGGACATCTATACATGTATTCGGTGCCATGAAGGATCAGACAAACATAAATTAAAAAGTATAACTTTAAATACGAATAAATTAGATTCATTAAATTATCAGCAAGCTATGGCGAAATACAAATGTGCGTATTTATTGTCAACCAGGCGTTAGCTTTTATATTGATTGATACTTTGTTTCCATATTTGAAAATAATGTTTTACGATTCGGCTATGGTAGCCGATTTTAATCAAAACAGAAAGCAATTAGTGCCTATTTTAAAATATGTTATAGTACCCACTCACAAAGAAAGGCTTGGTCATATTTTAAAAATTAATTTTTTTCCCCTTTTGGTCGATGAAAGTAAACAGTGTATGTGTATTGTTGTGCGATATTTTTGTCCTGAAACTGACAGTGTTCGTCAATCACTGTGGGATTGAGTAAGTATTTTTGACAGTGATGAAAAGACAAAAGCAGATGCTGAAACCCTTTCTGAAAAAATTGTTGAAATTTTTCGAATTTACGATGTTCCGCTTACTAATATTCTTGGATTTAGCGTTGATACAGCATCAGTAATTACAGGTGTAAATAACTCTGTCGTTAATTCATGGCTATTTAAGGAATATAATATAGAAACACCTTATACCCTGTCGAACCCAATTACGTAATTAATGGAAGGCCACCCAAGGAGTATGTCAAAAAAAACCAATAGAAGGTTAAGGAGTTGCCATTTGGATATAAACTAAAAACCCTGTGGGTATTGAGAACTAAACGATACCCATGCGCCCCCTGGTGAATCAGTGGGGAATTGAGGCAGATGAGTAAATTTTAAAAAATAACATGTAAAAATGGGAAAAACTGTAAATAAAAAATGCTAGCCATAACAATGTTGATGTTTATCATTCTTAAAACGAAGATCAGACCCTCACATAATATTAGAAACAATAAAATTCTTGAAAAGTTTGATCTGCGGGTCTTAAATAGTAAAATGAATGTAGCAAAATTTCGCGGGAGTTGCCGCCGCCACCGCAAGTTGATTGGTATTTGCGATTCTTTTGTTTTTTATTTATCCATTATTCTATTACATTGTGTTCACGCTCATCATATCATAAATATATTATCGAGATATAAGCTAAAGATGAGTAATATAGAATAAGAAATAAGCTTTGAAGATATTTATACGATATTAGGGGATTCAAAGCGACCTATAGTCGAAGGTATAGCCGTTTTATTAGCCGATCACATTTTATTGTGCCTACTATAAAAATAATTATGCAAATGTTAATTATTAGATAAGCATTTAATGATTGATCTTCAAAAAGGATTTGATACAAACTTGGTAAAAAATCTTCAGGTAAAAAGTGAATACATATACGAGCATGCACTGATAAATTTTTTACTTTCAGAGCCAGTAGCCACTTATTAAAAACTGAACGATCTTTTGGTGGTTTATGAAAACTAATACAGTCTTCGTGTGCCTTTTTTTTGTACATCCCTGTACACTGCAATACACTGGTTTTTTAAGTTTATCTATGTCAAATATAAAAAAATTGAGTGAATCTTGGCAATGTCAACAAACGAACGGCAAATGCTCAGCAGACGCCAGTAGGGTGCTACTTATGCTGTTTTCGAAACTGCTGTCAGTCGTGACTTTTAATTAGTGTTATTTTAAAAATGTGACAATTTTTCAAGAATGTTATTGTTCCTAAAATTATGTGAGGGGTTGATCTTTGTTTTAAGAATGATAAACATCCACATTGCTATCGCTGGCATTTTTTATTCACAGTTTTTCCCATTTTTACATGTTATTTTTTAAAATTTACTCATCTGCCTCAATTCCCCACTGATCCACCAGGGGGCGCACGGGTATCGTTTAGTTCTCAATATTCCATTCCAATAGGAGGCGACTATAAGAAAAGCAATAAAAGAAAAATTGTTGCATGTGCAGCCAATACTTTAAAAGCATTTGAATGCTACAAAGGCACTTAAGGACAGTGGTGCTGCTTCACGTTTTCACCATTCAACACCAGTTCTTCAAGTGGCAAGGCAGGAAGCGAAGGGTGAAGATTTGAATTTGGCAGATTATCCAAATCCTCTCCTAGATTCATTGTTATTAAAAATGCAGAAAAATAGTGTCTATGCAAGGAAAGTGTCGACAGACCCTGTGACAGATAGTGTGGTAATGGTCAGAGCTCCAGATCACATTATGCAACCAAGTGTCCAACCAACATCTATCCATCTTCATTGATGCTGCAGGAAGATTTGTAATGCCAGTGGAGATCATAAAAGAACACTTCAGTCCTGACATCGTCCTTTATAACATATGTGTCAAAATTGATCACAAGATTTTCTTTTTAACACAAATGCCCTCCAGTAAGCATGATTCAGAAACTATCCTGTTATAATTACTGGGACAAATTGAGTCTGGAGCATAACCACCATATGAAGCAGTCGCTGACTGTTCCAAGGAGCTTTTAAATGCTATCTGTCTTGCCTTTAACAAGTGTTATTATACAGATTATTTAGATGATTGCCTATCTCTAATCACCAACGAGTCCAACATTAATCCCACAACACTGGTAAAAAGAGATAGGAATCATCTCATCAAAGCAGTGATACGATGGAAAATATTTTACCCAATTAAAATCAACTCAGAGATCAAGGAATTTTATTGTAGAACGATAGCTTATTGTTTTGAAATAACAGACATAAAAATGACGAAGAAAGTGATTCTGGCTCTATTTATTATGTGTCAAAGTGAGGGGATTGATAGCCAAAGTGTATGTGAAAAGTATTTTATTTAGAAACAAGATAAAATTGGTACTTTTTCATATCTTGAATAAGAAGCTGAAGAATTTGAGCTTCAATTGAAGGATATTATAAATTTTTCCGAAATGATCGAAAAGAGTTCGTGGAGAAATAACAGTGTTTCGCAGATTTTGGAGATAGTATTGGCACCGGATTCGTCGGTAACTTATGAATTAAATTATAGAGACGAAACTTTTTCGAATTCTTGTAAACTCATACCTAAAAAATTAATTCAATGTTTATACGACACCCATTCCTCTTAAACCAGATGAGATAAAAAATTTCCAAAATTTAATGAAAAAAAAATCATTCCAAACGGGCATCATGATTGTTATAACCAATTTTTGTGATAAAATTATTTATTACTTTTAAAAAGTACTTGCATAGATCCCCAATATACGATTAGTAAAGGACTCACAATAATTATTATAAAACAATATTAAAAAAGGTGTATCATTGACATGTACAAAAGCCATCTTAATAAATTAATGAAAAGAGTTAAATAATGTTTTATTTATAATTGAATTTCTACCACGACAACTATATTTACATTTTATTATTACAAATGTAGTCCCAAAATAAATTCAACAATTAGAATCACAAATATCTATTACATATTTTAAGTTTATTATTATTTGCATAAGTGTTTCAAGCACTTATGAAAGCCTTATTTTACAATTTTTAAACGCTGAAAAAGATAATCATTAAAAATCATGTTATTTACATTATTTTAATGACCACAAGATTTTGGGTAAAAAATTTACCATAGAAAAAATTATGAACTCTGAAAAATTAAAGAAATACATGCTGAGAGGCGCAATTTTCTTGCAAAGGTTTTTTCTAAATCAGAGCAATTGTTTATTTTGAAACCCTCTGAAATAAAATGAAAATTGACGAGAAAATTAATTATAAAATATGCGTGAAAACGATATTAATTTAATTGATATCACATTCCATGTCGATTTTCGATTAAGGGGGGGGGGGGGGNAAGGGGGGGTATGGTCCTGACCTCGAAAAATTTTGATTTTTTTTTATTGTTTTATTTGATTGTTCATACTTTCAAGAGTATTCTGTGAAAATTTCATCCCAATCTGAGCAAAATTGACGAAAATATTGAACTTTTAATTCGATTACTATATGCCATCTGTGGCATTTCACGTCAATTCATTTTGTTCGGAAAATTCGTTATAAATAAAAAAATTTTCGGAAAAACCGAAATATCTCTACGTCAGTACCTGCTCAAAGGGTTTATAAAGAACTGTGCAAATTTTCAAAAGGATCGGTTGAATACTTTTTGAGTGACGTTCCTCACCGATGTGAAAAATCTTGACGTATAATGTTGTATCTTTGATGCAACGATTGCGATTCCTCGAAATGACATTTTTCAAATCGGTGAGGAACGTCACTCAAAAAGTATTCAACCGATCCTTTTGAAAATTTGTATAGTTCTTTATAAACCCTTTGAGCAGGTACTGACGTCGAGATATTTCGATTTTTCCGAAAATTTTTTTGTTTATAACAACTTTTCCGAAAAAAAGGTCGATTTTTCATGTCTGAAAGCAATTTTAACGTTTTTTTCAACTTCAAAATTACGTCAAAATTCGAAAAATCACTATAATTGAAAAAACTCTACGTCAGTACCTGATAAAACTCATAAACTAATGAGGTAATTTTGCATTTTTCGTTTCAGATGATTCTCTGAAAAGTTACGTTCCTCACCAGAATTTTCACGACTTTTCCGTAGATTTGCTCTCAAAGGTCCAAAAATGAAAATTTTTTTATGAAATTTTCACAAAATACTCTCGAAGTCATGTACTTTCACATGTACATTGTAGAAATAAAATTTTTTTTTTTTACTAGTAAAAAAAAAATTTTAAAAATTTAAAAAAATCGATAAATCAGCACCATACCCCCCCCCCCCTTAAGCTTTTTTTGCGATCATACCGTAATACGTTCTCAAACAGTACATTACGTTACGTTATAATTGTGCCGTCAAAGCTTCGTTTTATACGTTACGTTTATTTTAAACGTCCATACACTGTTAAAAACCACTATTAAAACCATTTTTTTATTTAGAGTGAGAAAGTATTATTACAACAGTGTTTAAAAAAAGTGAACTTGATGTTAAAAACCTCGCCAAAATTATTTCCCAGAACATATTATTAATAAAATATGTTAATTTCAACAAATTAACAAGTGTTTCATTACTTGATAAGGTTACTTAATAAGGGACAAAAAACCAATGATAAAAATATTACGAATAGTTTTAATGCATGAAAAAGGCGTTAAAACTTTTTAAACTTTATTTGATTTACAACTCTCATAAAAACCAAATAGTTATCACACCTGCATTATGTAAAAATAAAAGACTTTTTCTATAAAAATGTATAGGTAATTTAGCGACTAATCTCAAATTTAAATACAACAGTCGGGTTTGCCATGATGAGTTATATGTTAATCCTCTTACATTCATCCAAAAATTAAATTTTATAGATTGCTTTGTCAGATACGCCGAGTCCAAAAGCAGTGCACCTGCAACCAGCTTTCGCTAGAATACACTATGCCGTGAGATCGACTCTCTTACATGCTCAGAACTAGACTTATTCTACTGCGCGAGCGACGATTTGAGGGGACGCCACCTAACGGTGACTAGTTCAAACACAGGTGTTTCGATTTTGTCAAAATATCAGTGTAAGTAAATGTGATGAAAGCATAATGTACTAGTATAACAATAAAAAAAACATATGTAACGTAACTATAAATGGCACCACTTATTCTATTGGATCGTTTATAATCACATGTATGGTAGAACCAGAAATGCAGTTTGGCAAAATTGTTTCTATTAACAAAATCATTATTGATAATACTGAGTCGGCAATATTTAATGTATTATATTCAGAATTATATTTTGATGAACAGGAAATGGCATATTTTATCGAAAACATAAGCTCAGAAAAAGTTGAACTATAGTTGTCCGATATAATAAGAATGCCAGCAAGTTAAATGAAAATGTATTTATTGTACCAAGATATGTCCTATAATATGTATAATTAATCAATAAAACAATTCTTTAATATATGTAAACAATTAATGAAATAAATCTAATAAATACAGCTATGTGATTCACTTCTTTTGTATTGTAAGCATCGTAGCGTAATTCATATGTAGCGCTCGCATTTCTATCTGCGTTCGCCGCTCACTATTCATGTATAAGAGTAGTCACTACTCTTCAAATGAAATATAGCAGTGGCTCCCGAATTCGGAGGTGCCCCCACTACTTGAAGTGGTAGTCAAAGATCACAGCGCCTTCGAAGTAGCCCCTTCTTTTGGCATTCTTATTCTCAGTGCAGGTAGAACGGCTAATCCCTTTCAGTGCACTTACACAAAAAATTATATTTATGCAATAGTATGACGAAAAATGTCTTTTTTCGCACATTTTTTAGTGCGCAAAAAGCGTTGTTGGACACGGGTGTGCGGTAAAAAGCCTTATTCAAATGAAAGTATATTTCGCCTACTAATGCATAAAATTTTGTATGCAACACTTGCCCAGCTTTTTGCTCACGGTGTGCGGAAAAAAAACCCACTCGTGCCGGCATAGCCGACACTCGTGTCTTTTTCCGCACACTCTTGCCCAAAAACGCCTTTTGGGCACTTGTTGCATAAATAACTATTTTTCATTAAAAAATAAGTGAACGTACATGTTTAGGGGAGGGGGTTTTCGTGCTTCATTTCAATAATTGTTTTTGAGCACATAGTAAAATGAACTTATCTATAAATTATATACGTTATAAATAGTTTTGTAAAGAACATTTAGTTAGCTTTTTTAGCTAAAAATAGTGAAAAATAATCTAACTACAGCAAATTTTCTAGCACAACTGAAAAAAAAAGATCGATTGCGAGGGACACTGTTACTGAAAATCTACTCGACCGATTCTTTCCAAATTTTTCGAACTATTTAACTACATAAATTATGAGGTAATGACGTCGAGATTTTTCGTTTAAAATGATTTTTTGGGTTTTTGGCATCATTTTAAAGTGAAAAAAAACCGCTGCCAATTTATTGGCAAAGAACTTCCTCATAAAAAATAATATTAATAAAAGGCATTGGCTATTAACGTAAAAATTCGTATTTTTAATTTTTCATTCACTGTCTAGTGTCTTAACTACCAGTAGAATTCTATGTTAGCCAAAAGGCAGAGAAAACAAAAACTCATACAGACATTTGTTGGTAATTCAATGTAGTTTCCAAATATGTAAACCAAATTGTCCTACGACTTCTGGTTCAAAATCTCGTTTTCGAGCCTGTCACAGAGCTCCCTCTATGAGGAAGCAAAAAGACTTTTTTGAAAGAAATTAAGGTAAAAAGTCATCGTACATGTTGGTAAAAAGCATTTAAAAATGCAAAAAGTTAAATTATCTCGACGTCATTTCCTCACTTGAAATAATGATGGACCTGAAAGTGAAGCCAATCTATTCGGCCTCTGATTGGTCAACTGACTTTTGACTCGAGTCGAAACGTAATAAAGTGACATCTACGGTCAAAATAGCAACTTTTTCGAAACTGAATAAAAAATGTACGAGCGCGAAGCGCGCCTGAAAGTTGCTAGTACCTTATATATTATCTACTTAAATAGTGTATAAAATATGAAGTGGATCGGTCGAGCAGATTTTGAGTGATGGTATCCACCGGATTTTGAAGTGTTTTTTACGTTGCATGTGAAAATTTGTTGTAGCCAATATTATGAATCGAATTTATTAAATTTTTATTTGACATATGAAGATGAACTCTCCTTACACTGTGTGAAAACCGCAAGATAGAATGTGCTTCTCTAGTTATTCGCATCGATTAACGGTCAACGAGGCTCATTATTCAAAATCACACACAAAGCGAAGAAACCCACAAAAACTAATCGAAGGTTAACACGCATACTCGCTAGATTAGATCGGATCATCATTAACGAGAAGAAAGCTCAATAGCCTACTGAGCGAGCTTGTGAGAGTGAAGGTCCACACGATTCCGATTTAATCGAGGAGTGCTGCGACGATCGATTTCTCCGTGGTTTATGAAGAAAAATCGAAGAAAATTTTCGATTGAAAAAATTCGCCGTGAATACGCGTATACTTGGTACTGTAGCATTCAAACCGATATAAACACGGGGCTCCCACGTCCATTCTGCTCGCTACGCGTATCATCAATCAAATCTGTACTACTCACTACTCGCTCGAGCATAAGAAGTCCTCAAAAAAGAAAAGAAAACAGAAAAAGAACGAAAAATCGTTATTCACGTGATCCTCAATATATATGAGTGGTATAAACAGAACGATTATGAGCTACTGCACATTAATTATATAGCTCGTCGCGAGTCGATGCGATAATTGTGCTGCTATATAGTATCGTCGTCGAGCCCGCTGCGATCGCGATTCGTATATAAAAAATAGACGCGTAGTGCACTTTTATCGTCCGAATGGTTCCGACGCGATAAGCATCGAATTTGCTCATCGCCACATTCTGGGACCCCAAGAATTAGTATAGGCAAATTGCATCGTCTGCGAGTGGCCTCAAGAGCGACTCCTCTACGTATAAGCTACTCGTATATTTACTGTACGCATATATATGAGAATGATCTGTACGTAGTGTATATATACGGCATATATGTCAAAAGGGCGAGTGAATATATCGAAGAAAAGAGATGGACGTCAAGCGGAGAGAACATTTATGTGTTGCGACTTTTCGAAGTAGGGCTGAGTGTACACACGGGCCCTCGACTTGTGCACAAAACACATACGCTCGTTCGGTAGATGCTAGACAAGTCTAGACCGTTTAATACACGCGCCCGCGCGCGGCTTTTGTGTTATATCGCTCTCTGCAGTAGCAGTAGCGGCATCGGAGATCTCGCAATGTGCGAGAATAGCCAAGACCTATAAGACCTACGATTTGTACGGTGATATCCAATACGCTTATGTATCGTACGTACATCAAGAGCACCTAAACTTTTAATCGTGTGATTTTTACACTCAATTTGTACGATACCTCGGGGATAAGCTGCGACTTTTGCTCTGCTCTAGCTAATCTTTCCATCTAATTCGTTGGAAAATTAGCCTGGTCGAATGATTATTACATGCTACACCTCGAATGTACTGAAAAAGTTTTTACGAATCGTATTTGTATTTGTAAATCGAATAGGTCGATGTAATTTAGTTTAAAAAAAATGAAATACGATCGTTTAAATAAAAAAAAGTTAAACATGGAAAATTATTGAATGGTATTTGTGTGTTTGTGTTCTATGCAACAAAAAAGTCGCGTAGAAACGGCGTAGAGAAGCGATATTAACTCAGATTGAACAAAAAGAAAAACCGTTGAAATTATAGAAATTACAAATTTATGCTCGTTATTTTTCAAATATAAAATAACTGTAACTCTTACCTTGACTGCTGTATTCACAACAATTCTATACGATAATACCGAAATAGCTCCTGCATCCTTCTTGACTCGAACTTCGTTATCATGGATACAAAAAAATTTCAATAGTAATCCAACTATCGATCCGCAAAATCTGAACGTTTGATGCAATCGAACAATTACTGTTATAAGAGTCGTATTGTATTTATTACATACGCAACGACGATTTTTGAACATAGCTCACAGTTACTGCACTACACGAAACACTGCGAGGACTGCGCCGCCAATCTAAGCGAGTGCTGCCCCCAGTCGAGTCACTAACCGAAGCACTCTGCACTAGGCGTTCTGCGTTCTACGCGCCAACGGTCGTCGGCAACATTGGCAGTTATGCACGCAGCGAGTCCCGCGCGCGGGCTGCATCTTATCGACTTCGTATGCCCAACGTATTTGTATGCTGCCGGTGGTGCAATCGCTAGTACAATAACGCACGGACGTGCAACGTTCCAACGACGACTCGTACGACGGACGGTTAGTGAGAAAATTCAACGGCCAAGAATCCTTCGAGCGCGATGGCGGGTTTTCGTAACAGCAACGTCGTTATGGAATTCAGCGACGAGGGCAATTCGAATAGCTGCGACAGTTTGATGAGCTGCGGGTCCTACGCTAACAACACGGCCACTGCAACGAACTACGACGCGGAGCTTTTGGTGGAGAAATTCGCAGATATCAGCATTCGAGACTTTCGAACTCGCCGGTAAGCTATAACGATTTCGTCTCGATTAAAAATTCGCAATAGCTTTCGTTACACACTCATCTAATGCGTAGTGCATTTGTGTTTGTTTTTTTTTCGCGACGCAGTTGCTTTCTCGTAAAACGCATCGAGGACTTGGCTCGCGAGCTCGTCACCGACATCGCACAGCAGAAGGTCCCGAGCTTCGAGTACGACGACGGGCGCAACTCCGGCTGGAGCAGCTGCAGCAGCGGCTATCACAGCACGGGCGATGCGCGCGAGAGGCGCATACGCTTTAACGGCAACGCCGGCCGGCAGAGGTTCACTCTGCTTCTGCACATACTGAACGACGCCCACCGAAACCTCGTGAATTACCTCGACAAGACCGACGATGCCTTTTATCGCACGAAACGCGCACTCTTCTACATGATGAAGAACGAGCCTATCAAGCGGTTTGTCAAGAAGCAGGCCAAAGTCGAGTGGGGAATCAAAAACGTCACGCTGCTTCTGGACTGCAGTCCTTGGGAAATTGGTAACTTGTCTATGTTCATATATTTGCATTCAACGAATACGATTGTATCCAAGTTTCTTCGTTTGTTATATCACAGGCTACATATCGACCAGCAAAGGTTTGATCGCTGGCGATCTCACGCTACACCTGAAGAATCCCGATCGCGTAATACAGTTCGAGCAGCAGACCTGCCGAGCCGTGCCCGACGTCGTGGCCAACATCTGCCACATTCGCACCACCGCCGAGTTCGTACTCGTCGTCGAGAAGGATTCGGTTTTTCAGAAGCTGAAGAGCGAGGACTGCCCAAAGTATAACAATTGCATCCTGGTCACGGGCAAGGGCTATCCCGACATTCCCACTCGCATGTTCGTCAGCCTGTTGTCTTCAAAGCTCAAACTGCCAGTTTATGCGCTCGTTGATGCGAATCCTTACGGTTTCGAAATTATGTGCGTTTATAGGTATGATAAATGAAAGTCAAGTAAGAAAATGATCTTCTGAAAAATGAGTTATTCTTTACGTGTATCATTGTAGGTTTGGTACTACAAATAATCTAGGGTATCGAGAGCAACTCTTATGTCCAGACATGAAGTGGATCGGAGTTCACCAACATGATTTGGTTAAACTCGGTATCACTAGAATAAAGCTTACAAAAAATGATTTAAAAAAAATTCGAGATCTACAGAATCGCAGCTACATCGATCAAGATTTTTCAAAACAGTTGATGGAAATGAGACTGGGCAAAGCAGAAATTGAATCTGTAAACAAACCAGCCTACCATCGATTTCTCACGCAATATTATATTCCAATGAAAATTCGACACAAGAAATATTTTTAGAGTTTTCATCTCTATGCGGTTAAAGTGAAAAGCTTACATTTGAAAGTTTTTTTAATTTTATATGAAATATCATAAGAGAAGTGCATGTTTTATATTTTAATTAATTTTTAATATGCATCAAGCATTTTATAGAATTGTAAATAGTATTTTTAATGGCTAAAAATCAATTTTAATCGTTGATGTATATTTGCTCGATGTGCATGTATATTAAGATTATTTTAAAACTTTTTAACTGGATCTGTGCTTACGTGCATGTCTTGAAGCCTGTCCAAAATATCGTTATCACTGGGCATGCTAAAATTGAAAAAAGAGAATTGTAAAGCAACTGCATTTTGTAAAATTGCTTAATTAAACTTTCTACTTAACCCATTTGAAGGTAATATTCTTGAATTATTTCTATTTGATACTGTGTCATTGAAATTAACGTGATTACTATTTTTATAACTTCGCAATTTTTGTTTATATGGTTCAGTCTTGAGGGATTCGTCATCGCTGCCATCATCGAGAGTGACCAGTTCAGGGATCTTTTGATAATTTCCCAAATAAATGACACTCTCCATACTGGCCACTGTTACCGGTCTTGGTTTTTTTTGGAATGTGATGAACAAATCTCTTTTGGTTTTAGACGTGTCAGGCTCGGCAGAACGCTGTCTAATTCGGTGAGTCCTTCTGCATGCACGTACGAATAAAATTATAATTTTTCTGGAAAGTTTGTTTCAAATCGAATGAAATGAGTACCTCTTTGAATGACATGATATTTTTCGGGTTCCTACGTTATTGAGTCTCGGACTTCTTCTACGCGGTATTCTGCGCGCCATTATCCTGCTATTTTTTGATTTTTTCATTTATTATGTACCATTCAATCCGACTGGATCAAGCTAAAGACTTCCCGAAATATATTTTGTTTGTAAATATATAAAATATCGATTAGAGGCCTTTACTTTTAACCTATAGAGTTTAATCGATGCTCTTTTATTTTGCTTGCAAAATAAACGCCCGTTTCGCGATGCAGTTTACATATATCTTCGTAACTCTTCACCTTTGAGCGAGTAATAAAAGAGTGCATGAATGAGTAAGTGAAAAATAAAAAAAACACAAGTCAGGTAATGTAACAGTTTATTGAAAACATTTCACACCCGATACTTGACATGCTCAGACAAGCTATCGTTCTTTCTCTTGTATTTTTTTTTCGATATTAAAAATCGCAGAATCTTAGTAAATAGCGACATGATCGTCTCATTGGAGCAGAAAATAACTTGGTGCTAGACACCAGTTTTACATTGTTATTGCAATGTCATATCAAAGCGCAATTCGCATCGGTTATTTTTTTTCATTTTTATTTTTCATCTTCGTATTTATTTACTCTAATAAAAAATATCATGAATGTGATTTCCTTTCCTTTTTATTATTTATTTTTCCCTTAACGAAACGTATACCTCATCATGAGATTGGATCATTGCGTAACAAAGCAATCGAATGGTAAATCCAATTTCACAATATCATCAAGTACACAGTTATATTTGTATAAACATCGTAGAAAGTGTTACAATATCGCTCAATTAATCGTAGAAAATTCAAAACTCAAAACTGACGAAGATGTGTCGTGGGAAAAACAATTGAATGTTTTATAGGCATTTTACATACCTTACAGAATAGCGATCGCTTTTTTTGAACTCTTGTCGTCGATGTGCATACACCGCGCGTCGATAATTGTCAATTAATTGAGAGATATTTTGTTTTCGTTTGAATGAAGTATGTCTCATTGAAGTGGAAATTCGTTAAAATGGAATAAATGTTGTTTCGTCGTTTTCTCGTTAGTATTTTGGGGGGGGGTGTTTTGGCGTGAGTGTCGATAATTTGATACAATTGTTTAACAACGTTATTATAAAGATTCTGGAGTTTTATTTAGAAATATTAATAGCTAAAAATAATTTTATCGTACTTGTTCAAATATGCCTATATGTCGTTTTTTATGGGATAATATATTTGTACATATATGAGAATTTTTTTGTGTTGCAATTGCAGTCGTCGAATTATTCATCTCTCGAAATTGACGAATTTCTACATTTATATTAAGAGTTGCTTCAATGATAAATTTTCGAACAAATTCTTCCATTACATTTTAATTTTCACAAATTTTTAAGATTAATAATTGATCGTAGCACTATATAGTCCAGTTATACTTAATGTCTTTCCATTTGTTTGCATCATATCTTTCGGATCGAGTCAACGATATCGAACTCCAGTAATAGGTAATAATCGGCGTTCGGATTGATATGCAAACTTTTTTATTATATTTATAAATAACTTTCTACGATTCCTCAAAATTTTTTTCAACGAAAAATAAAAGTGGATCAAACAACAATGATTATCTCGATTCAAAGCTCGCGCATAAGCTCGGCCACTGCAACGGAAAACCAATCAAATTAATCTTATTGTAAGCTTACACTATGTATTTTTCGGCAACTTGCGTGCCTTTCCATAGTCTCGCGCTAAAGCTCGGTTTACTCATATCAATTACATATATAATATATTTTTGTTTGTTTTTAAAGTGCAAGGAACATGACGGTGAATCATGACATTCGACATGTTTGTGCTGAACAACATTTTCAATTCCCCGTGTCTATACATTATTTTTTATTCTCCGCTGTATACACATAATTCATTTATAAACCGATAAAAATAATGTATTTACAGAATTCAACGTGGATGAAAGCTCAATTTTTTTTCTCTTTTATTTTTGCTGTTTTCTGTCATATCTGAAAATGCAATAGCGAATTGGATTCCGTGCGCACCGCAGAAAATTATCGTTAAATCGCGCCACGAGAAAAAACAAATTTAATTCGCTTTCTCATCGTGCTCTATAGACGTGACCATTGCAACAAACTTATACATGCGTACACATACACACTCACACACAGATAACGCACACGTATTTTTTCTCTTTTTTGATATATTGCCGTCCACGCGAACCGTTTGTCTTTTACATATATACACAGAAGCGCGCCAGCGAGCGAGCGTTGATATCATTTGCAAAAATCACAAATTGTTTTATCACTATACGTAAAATGTAGCAGCAGTGCTGTATTTTCTCTTCCTTTTTTTTGTTACTCCTCTGGGATAAGCGATACACACGTCCAGCAAAACAATTTCAATCGCTCGTCGCCATCGTGTTTTTCTTTTCTCTCTCTCTCTCTCTCTCTCTCTCTCTCTCTCTCTCTCTCTCTCTTTTCATTATTTATTTTTTATACACGCTTCGGACTTAAATTACCATCAGATTATTTTGCAATGTTTGAACTGCTTTACATGTTTGTTTTGAATGCGGATAAAACAACAAGGTGCGTTCCAACAAGATTTTTCGCAAACTTTAATTTACGAGATGTAACGATTATCATAAGCTTTGCTCGTATCTTTACCCATTTGTTGTATCTATACTACTCATCCTTATGAACTAGCGGCGTTACCACCACCCGCTGTTATCGCCCTCGCAATCGTTAATATTGCTAAAATTGATATAATTATTGTTGTAATTGCGATCGAATTTCGCAAGCAGTGGATGTGGCGTTATAATCGTCGAGGCGCGATAACGACAAGTAATGACGGTAAGGAGGGTTTAATATTTATTAATTATATTTTGTCGATTATTCATAGTTTGATTACTTGCACTAGCCTTGATTGTCGGCATGTTGAAAGGTTGAACGAATCATAATTGAATAGTGCTGCGAATGCGTGCCATTAATATAAAGCTTATAATAACGACGCATCTTAATTATTATGACGCATATGAAAAAAAACTATTCTCCTAATTAATTTCCTCTCTTGTATTTTGATCGTCTTCAAGATTTTTGATTATCAAATTTAAAAACTCGTACGATTGTACAAAAAACAGGTACGATAATGGTGATGTTAGGGTTATTATTAGCGATAACAATTCTCTGGCAGAAAATTAGGCACATGCATATTAGGTTTTGATTACTGTAGCGTGCTGATTTTCGTGCTTATAAAGTGTAGATCTTAGAAGTGGAAAAACTTAGCGTATTGAATTTCTAAAATGACTGTCAATATGCTTAAATTCTACCAGAGTCGTAAATTTTAAATACTCAAAACAATGTAGAGTGACCTTTGAATAACATTTTCTTAGACCTTATCAGTTATGTCCTAGAGTTAATTATTTATTAATTCTCATTCAATAAGAATAATGTTTGTTAAACAACTATTATTTACAATTACCTTATTCTCGTAATTAGGTTTATATTTTTTTAATGTATATGACATTAATGTGAGGCCGTAATTGGATCACTCGCTTTTATATATATTGTATAATATATATAAATATTGTACGACTAGTTTGATTATTTTACACCTATATCGATTAGACGTTAAAATCCGTATTATTATACGGTAATTTTTTTTGATACATAATGGAAAGCCTTAACCGCAACGATGAAAAATGATTCATTAGAATAATCGATTTTGTTAGTAAGTTTTGGGGTAGTGCTCGAAAATTGCGAGTCTTTTTTCTAAATATCCATAGTCGACGTAGTATTTGATTGTATCGCAGGCCTTTTATAATTAATTTTATCTTTACAAAACAGCATAAATACTCATTTAGCCCGAACGCAAGATCGATTTTATTTAAAATGACAACATTTTATTCAACTGATTGCACAATGACTTTTTATCACATTGTTACAAGAGACTATATGATATTTCGACGCTGTTAATAATGATTAATCGGTGATTGTCCATGGACATAATCGATGCAGTTTCAAGCGTACACGTGATTATATCTTAAAACTTTGAATTTTTTTTTATTGTAAGCGTACATGTTGTAATTAATTGCTCTTTTGTGTATACATTATAATGTACATGAAGCAGTTACTTGGGTAGAGCTGCTCGACCAAAGTTATAGTGTTGAAACTTTCAAAAAATTGCCAGCTTCTTATTATTGCAAGTCGAAGTAATTTCCGAAAGACTTTTTGTTTTTGTATTTTTCTATAAAACGAGTAACATTTTTTAGCATATTAATTGTTGACAATATTACATTATTTACAGCTTTTAGTCAGAATAACGATTTTGGTTTTAAGAGTTGAATGGCAGCTAATCGATACTTCTTTTTTCTCCCTCTTTTTCTCTCTCTCTCTCGCTCTTTCTCTAAACTATATAAAACATCATGAACTCGTTGAAGAAGTTATTCGTTTCTCGTGACTAGCTCGACAAATTGAAACGAACAAGTTGGTTAATTAGCCAGCGATAACGAAGCAGCACCGCCGCGCCCGTTGGTATACCGACTATTTTCTGGCTACACGAGCACACGCGACGCGAGGACGAGGCTTAGCAACAAGAGTTTATATGCATTTTAGGCGTGTGTGGGTGTGGGTATAAGAGTGAATTAGGCGTGAGTTTGCGAGAAGCGACAAGCGGAACGATCTATACAGAGTCAAAGCGAGAGAGAGAGAGAAAGAGCTGCGCAAAGTGTGCGCTAGGAAGAGCTAGGAGGTGTTTGCAGTAGTAGTAGTAGTGGTAATAGTAGTAGTTGCTCCAGCAGTGATAATGATAGGAGGTTGGCCTTGTTAAAGCTGAACAATAGACGGTAGCAGTGGTAGCTACGACGACGACGACGTATCGACCAAAGACAGTCGTGAGTCTGAGGCACTAGGAGGCGTCCAGAGCCAGGCACTCAGCGAGAAAGTCCTCCATGGAACGATAGGCGTGCTCCTGCACGCCGCTCAGTGCGTGATCCTCGTCTGCGTAGCTCTGCGGAGGGAAAAGAGAAAAAGCTCGATAAAGGATACAGTCGAGTTTTATTTTTTTCAATTTTCAATTGATTTCACTTCGAATGTACGCACCTGATATCGGAAGATGACGCCGGATTCGGTGAGGGCCTTGGCAAAGGCCATGCCATGCGCGTACGGGGCCGTGTGGTCGGCCATGCCGTGGAGCAAGTACAGACTGTGACTCGGCACTAGTCTCGCTCGCTGCGACAAGTCGGCCTCGACGTAGCCCTTGAAGTTCTCCGAGGGCGGGCCCAGTACACGTTCCGTGAACGCAGAGTCTGCGAGTCATCACCGGTACACGGTTATAAAAAAATTTAATATCTCATTGAACTTGGTTAGTAGTTTCAGGTACTCACTGTAGAAGAGCCAGTCGGAAATTGGATTAACGGCGACGCCACATTTGAAGACGTCTTGCTGGCTACCGAGGACCATGGAGGTGACGTAGCCACCGTAGCCCCAGCCCCAGATGCCGACGCGCGACTCATCCAGGAACTTGTAGCTTTCCAGCAAGTGCTTGAGCACCGTCACCTGGTCCTGGACTTCCACTCCTCCAATGCGTCGATACAGGGCGCGTTTGCCCTGCCCACGAGAGCCTCGCACGTCCAACCGCACGTACACCACGTCGTTGTGGCTGGACATGTAGGTGCCCCAGTCCATGCGAAATTTGTCAGTTACCGCGGCGCTACCCGGCCGGCCGTTGACCTCGACCAGCACGGGAAACGCGGCGTCGCGCAGCTCCTCGCGCCACGACGGTGGTAACATCAGCTGCACCTGAGCTCGCCAGCCCTGCGGAAGCGGCACCTCGAAACTGTGACGCTTGGGCAGTGCGAGCTGGGATAGCAAATCAGCGCGCTGGATCCTCGTGTCGTACAGCACGCGTATGATCTGCTGCGTCTTCATGGAATGGATAGCGGCGAGCGGCAGACCCGGGCCCTCGCAGTAGAGCACGTAGTAGCCCATGTCGTCCTCGGAGGCCTCGGGGCTGCCCGGGACCGGCGCCGGATTCGCCGAGGCCCCGAAGTGCGAGCAGTTCGTGTAGTAGTGCCGACCGTTCCACTGCAGATCGGCGATGTCGCAGGTAACGCATAGCGGCTCTACTCGACGTGGATCGTCCGCTATCGGGTCCTTGACCACGTACAGGTGTCGCTGGCCGGGACTGCGCTCCCTCGTGGCCGAGTAATAGACCAGGTGGGATTTCGTGTCCCATGCCAAAATTTCGCCCACCTACGCATTAAAACGTTAAAATTATACATATCGGCTAAAAAAAGTCAGATTTTGAAAATGAAACAGAAGTGTTTTTGAAAGTACCTCGTATTGGCCGTGCGAAAGCACAGCGATTCTCTGTTGAGTCAACGTTACGTGCTTGATATGCGTGAAATGCTCTTGAGCACCTTCCTGTACGGCCGCGAGCAACAGAAAACTGTCGCCGTCGGGCGCGAAGACCGGATGAGGCTGGACGTCGAGCCACTGACCCTCGGGTGCCCTCTCCGAGTGCTTCTCCTCGCACTCCCAGTTAGGGGCGCGACAAGCCGACACCACCGAAAGATTCTGCGAGCGAGTCATCCAGACCACTGCCACTTGGCTGGAGTCGTCGCCTACCCATCCGGCTGATATCAGGTAGTAATCCCTGATGATGACAATGACACAGTTATTAGATTATGTTCCTCATCTGAACACATAAAATTGTTCGCTATGCACACTTACTGGCCATCGAAAACCGGTGGAGGTTTGAGTTTGAGCTTGGCAGGCATCGCACTGGTAACGTTGGTGATGTTGTTGTAAACATTCGTGACATTGGTGAAGTCGACGAGCCAAAGATCGACCTCGGGATTTGGGGAGCCTGGCGTCGGGTAGCGCACCGAGCGCGAGGGCGGAAAAGCACCCTTGCGCACGACCTCAGCGTTGTTCGTCTGACCGAACCAGGGAAACTCGAGAGCCCGCACCGTTGTGTCGTTGAAGGTGGCGAAGAGCAGACGCGAACCGTCCGAGCTCGGCCAGGTGCAGTCGGGTCTCGGCATTATCTCCTCCTGGTAGAGCCAATCGGGCACTCCATTGTAGATGACGCCCGGCTGGCCCGTGTCCGTGAGCCTGATGTCCTCCGCGAGGCCGGGCGACTGGCGCACGTAGATGTCGTTGTTCGAAACCATGAGCAGGGCGCTGCTGTTGCCGAGCCAGGCGGCGTGCTGCAGACGCGTCTGCTGGATGCGCGACGCGGTCTGCAGGTGCAGCGGCATGTGATGACTGCGTAAGGAGTTAAAAAAGGACGTGAGGAATAACACGTAAAACATAGAGCAGCCCCTAAACGTGATAAAAATACTCACTCGTTGGTGACATCGTAAACTGTGTAATGCGCGGTGAAGGTGTGCCTAAAGACCTGCGACCAAAAAAGCTCGTGAGTTTACACAAAGGTAATATACGCGAGGATAAGAATAAAAAGACTTTGGGACAATGTAAACACACACCACAGTCGCAGCATCGCTCCTGATCCATACTTTGCGATGTATGTGCGCACGTGTGTGTGTGAGTGTGTGTGTATCTATGTGTGGCAGTTGTGTAAATGTATGCAGGAGGAAAAGTGTTTACATACCAGCTTGACGTTATGCTTGAAGAGTACATAGCGAAGATCCGTGCTGCACTGATAGTCCTGAACGTTCAGCTGCCTCTGCAAGCCCATAAATAGCCTGGGTTAACGTTATACATACATAGCAGGGCATATAGATTACATTATTTATATAATACGCGTAATAGTACGGGTGTAATAAAGGGGAAGTAATACTCCGAGAGGATAGCTCTCTCTTGCTATATGGTCGATTCTCTGTGAAATCGAATGTATCACATTATTTGACATTTTAGGGAAACTCTGAATCTTTTAATAATAAAAGTCTGCATGATACTCGATTCGATTTTTTGTTTATATTGCTAAGAATTTAGAGTGCTTAGACGGCTTTGGAACATTATTTTTCTGAAATGTTGGAAAAAGTTCTCTTGAAAGACATTTCTCCAGCATTTTTTTCCTTTATTCACTCTACTTGTACTCCTTAGCAAGGAATTTTTGAATTATTTCCAATAAACATGAATTTCGAAAAAAATTCTAACTTCGGGCCTCTAAAAATGTGGCATACATTTTTAAAATTATAAAATTTCAGGGCATGTATAACATCACAAACAATTCGATTTTCATGACACTGGAAAAAAAAATTTTGGACATTCAATTTCTCAAAGAATCGGCCATGTACACGTACACAAATATACGAGAACCGATAGTAATTTCGAATCTCGGTAAACATTCTACTGTGCGAATACAAGTTTCTCTTGGCCTCTATATCTATTCTACGGTAAAGTACTGCGCTCGTAGCCCCTATGCACTGCACAGATGCCACCGCCTCCGCAATAGAAATAAACCGTGTACATACGCCGTTACATGGATGTGTGTATGTGTACTCCCGTGTACAGAAACTGCATGTGTACGTACGTACTTCAACACAGGGTTGAAAAAAAATGAAAAAAGCTCTTGAAAAACGTAAACCTTTATATATCTAAGCGCGCCGCAAGCTCTAATGCGCGGAATAAATTGGAAAGAGAAGCTATACGCGTGGATTATAGTAGCCACGTGAATGTGTCGGTGTGTACGTGTGTACGAACTGCGTGCGTGTTTGTTGCCGAGGGCACAGCACCTTTCACGAAAATCACGAGCGGCAATTCTGTTTCCTGACGCGTTCGGTTACACCCACGCCATACTAGCTGCTTTAGTCCATATTGTATATACTCGACTTTTATTTCTTTCCTTGTTGTTTTTATTTTACTTTCTTTTCCTTTCTTCGTTACTTCTTCTTCTGCTCTGTTTTTTTCTATTCTCTCTTTCTCTGCGCGTATACACACGTGTAACGCCTAGACCTCGTTCGTGCACAGCAAGAAAGGCATGTATCTGCCTTTAGCATGTAGAGCTGAAAAATTAACGCTCGGAACACCCATAGCCTCGGAGTATCATTAATCAGTGTACGAGAAGAAGAGAAAAAAGAGTAATCCGACCGCGATACAGGAGATCCTTTTATAGATAAAATTGAGGTAACCCGACGAATCAAATCTCAAGGTGGTACTTTGATCGTTTGATTTAGCAGCGTGTACAAAGTAGCCGGTATCGTTTCAGCATCCACGACGTAAGCTGGTTAAGAAATTAATATTTTAATCCGACCACGTAGCGCGGCTATCCGAACATAGATGTACTTAAGTCTATATGCGCATTCGTATAACGCCGTCGCGAATGAATCGCGCGCGACTCTTTGATCGAGAAAGAGCGAAAAAGCTCGTCGAGAGCTTGCGAAGCGCTCGCCGCCGCACTTCGTATAGTATACGTGCAGCGGATCGGGTGCGGCTGCCACTACTGCTGCATACTACTGGAGCGGATCAATGTCTCGCTACTGCCGCAGTAGTACTAGTACCACAACTACTACTACTACCATCGCCGCTAGTATAAACGCACGGCAGCAGCGGCAACGGCGGTGTCGGCATTACTCTTTGCGTCCGAGGATTTAGGGAAGCCTTTCCACTTGCCCCGACTGCTGCATCGTACACTCGCATCGCGTACTGTGTAATCATCGGTTCGTTTTTCTCTTTCTATCTCTCTCTCTCTTCTATTTTTTTTTTCAACTTTTTGTTTCTTTTTTTTTTTCACCTGGCCACGCGCGGATCCTCGATTAATAGGGCCACTACTCAACTTTATGGGATAATGAAAAGCTCCGTGGAGAGTTGCAGCAACGCGCGCGCGAGTTCTGCACAGCTATACATTGCCCGAGTTATTAGCCGAATGGAAGCTTTGCAGATGCAGTTTCTCTTTCTCTTTCTCTCTCTCTCTTTCTGCCTCTTCTTTTTTTTCTGCTGCAATAGTATCGTTTGAAGCGGCCGCAAGCAAACGCCCATTCAAACGTGTGCGTATTAATATATTCCTCTCACAACTGTTTACATTTATCATTAGCGCAATCATCAAAAATATTGGGAAGTGAAAGGACGCGTATGGAAACACTCATATATATTTCAAATGTCGAATAAATGAAAGGCCAAAAGCTGGGCGGCGTCTACTAAGTAGGGCAACAGCTGGGTATTATAGAAGAAATTGAAAACTGCCCGGAAAAAGTAATAATCTAAAGAGAGAGGTATTAAAGTGAAATAATAATGATAAAAAGACTTTTATAGCGAATGAGCTGTATACGAGTTCCTTGATGAATACCAACAATTGAAACAATTAAAAAGCCCTTGTGAACAGCTAGCAGCAGCAGCAGCAGCTACCGTAGCTTCGATGTGGCACAGCTTTAGAAGTTACTAACTCCCTTGGCCCTTGAACTGACGTGGCAGCTTTTTTTCGTTTTTTTTCCTCCCTCGATAAATAAACCCTCTGAGCCCTCGGAAAGTAAACGTGTGCCGTAGTTCAGTACTGCAGGATAGATATATAACATATATAGACCAATTGATCGAACGACGATTAAACGAGCTGATTCGTTAAAGCTGCACGTGCCAACGGTCATTCACGAAAATCAGCAGCCACGCGCGCGCACGAGTACCACTGGCGTAACTCAGTTCTTTCTCTTTTATTTTTTCATTTTCATCGCATCAGCACATCGAGTATCGTCATCGACGCGAGTCCTGATTTTTTCCAATGCTCGTCGAACTGTGTCGCAATCGTCACAATGCACGTGCGCAACGTGTGTGTGGCACATCCATAATGCACCATGCTGGGCAAGGGTTTATCTTTTTGTCACAAGCTCAGTTCGGTGTGAAACTCGTTTCACGGAGTGCAGTGCACAGAGGCGCGCGCACAAGCCCATACGCGTCTCGCTCGTTATGACCACCACGCGCGCGAAAGGGTCGAAACGACGTGCATTGTTTCATCCGCGAATACGCTTGCGTGGGCGTAATCGTCGCGCCGATCATCGCGATGATGCTGCTGCACTGCCTGCCACTGCACACGCATAAATTCTCGATGCCGCGTCGCACACACATGCATATAGCAGCAGCGCTTGCGTTTATTAAGCTCGTCCAGAAGAATCGATAATCGCGCGCGTGTAGGGCTTATGTACCGTATAGCATGTATTGTATTGTACATGTGTACACGCGTCCACGCGCCTCACTCCTAGTCCTCGATGTAATATAGCGCATACGTTATTGACAAATACATATAATACCGCGCGGCGATTGTACGAGATCCGTCTCGTTTACAAGAGGCCCCGCGCAAAGCACGTAGTACAAGCCTCGCGAACAAAGTCAACGTAATATTTCTCCCTTTCCATATATGCCTGCTCTGCAAGCTCTCTTGTCTCTCTCTATTGCTCCATATAGATATTTCACATCTCGCAGTCGAGCGCATCGATCGACAGCTGCTCTGCAACACCACCCCCCATTTCGCTGTGTAAAGCTTATCGTGCGGAAAATTACGCGGAAAATAGGCCTTTATCTCCTCGAGGCATTGCCCATCTCGCGCTTTCTCTCTCTCTCTCTTCCCCCGCTCTTGTTCCTCTCTTTTTAGTCGACTATATCCTCTTTTCTTTTTGATTCTTTTTTCAGCCCTTTTTTGTTTCGAGTTCTAAACCTGCAATTGAAAATCCCTGTGATCCTGTTTTTGCTCTGTGTATTGTGCGTACACGTAATATATACGCGTGTACTATTTGAGCTCCGCAATACGCTGCAAGAACTAATCAAGTCCTTTGGCGTGCGTCTGGAATTTCAGCGAATTTTGTCTCTCTCTCCCTCTGTATCCCTGGTGGAATGATTCCTTTGTATCAATGGCAAAGCGCATACTGTTGCATTGCAGCTCGTTTATATATGTATCCGCTGCGCAGCACCGACTTTTGTTTCGATTGCCTCTTGCGGGCAACGAGAATCCCTGGCGGACGAATTTGCATATAATCCGATGGAACATTCTTTACCACGTAGTGAGTGCGTCGTTGTTGCACATGTGAATACATCTTGGAACATGATTTCGCATCGATAAGGAAGTAGCGTATACGTATTCATTCGAATATAACTCGTACGTAGAGTGCGTTGAAACACGCGTATTTATCGCTAATTCCATATCCGCGCGCTGTGTATGCAAAAAAATTGATGCACTATGCGCTTTATCGATGAGAAAAAGAGAGCGAGTGAAAAAAGAGGAAGAAGACATTGATAGCTATCAGCTTCGCGCGCCGTGTATGATTGATGCTGCCTGTTAGATATATTCGTACGTATATAGCTTCGACTCTTGATCTTGGAAGATTGATTCGCCTCGGCAGGATACGGCGTCGTGATCCTGCAACATGTCGGATATTATATCGGCGCTTCCGAGTACGACGCGCGCACACATTATATACCGTTCCGCGTTGGAACGAGCTGCGCAGAAAAATATTTGCGATTCGAGGTCGTCGTGGTACTCGCGCGATCAGCTCCAGAGAGACCTCTAAGTGAAACCTCTTACGGACAGTGGTAGATGCATAACTGCATTTTTCACACCTATGTCCTCGCGTTTGTTTAGCATATCATCTACATATCTTTCTCGTTTTGCCCTGCGGTGGTTAAATAGTCGCTCGAGCCGCAGTTCTATTCCCGCATTGTAATAATTTATTGATGGCGACTAGCTTGCGAAATGCGTCGCTCGCACGCCTATATATGTACATAAGATATATAGTTGCTCCATAATCGTCCGCCGCATGCCAATGGGTAATAACTCGAGCAATGAGCTTACTGTCGCGCCTTCACACGCGGCGGGAGCTAATGCAGTTGTGCCCGTGGTGCTCGCTCGCTCGCCCGCTTGCGCCGTATAACCGTCGCAGGAAATACGACGTGATGTACAACTCGCACAAGGCAAACCAGTAGCTCGTCATAAATAGTATTAGCCGTTGCCGTTGCTGCTGTATAAGGGCCGGTAGCATATAAACGTAAACACACACACGCGCGCGAACGCTACGCTTGGGAATTCCGGAGGATAGCTCGGTCGGTCGGTGATCGCATCACATCCATATACATGGCGTGTGCCGGGCACATTTGCCGCAGTATACATAGTCCCGTACTACTGGTGTACAGGACAACTATCATCGTATAGTATACGATATACTTACGAGCGTGTGATTGGAGACCAGCAGGGAGACGGTATTGTTGGACGCGTCGAGGAGCGCCAGCGAGCCATCGTCCGCCTGAAATATGAATTTGTCGTGGGCCACCCAAGTCGGTGCCAGCCTCTGCGGCGTCAAGTCACCGTGAAGACATTCCTCGAGCGTCAATCGACGGCCGCTCCAATAAAGAAGCTCGTCTACGTAACTGCTCGCACGACGTCGGAGAGGCAGCGAGAGCGATAAAAAAAAAAAAAAGAAATTGAAAAATTAGACGAGAGAAAAAAAATCCCTCGGTTTTTATATCACGGGCTGAACGACGTATCGTATATACGAGCTTACCCTAGAAGGTAGATGGCCGTACAAATGCCGGCGATTACGGTACTGATGACCAGCAAAGAAAATATGATGCTCCGCCAGTTGTGGCCATCTCCGGGATAAGTCAAATCCTGTAACAAGTAATTTCGAAACCTTTTATTACGCACATCTGTATGAGAAGGTGTGTGTACCTATTTATTTTTCTGCTTTTATTTGTAACTTATACAATGTATCACCGCATCGTCTGTAGAATTGAATTTCGTTGACGCGATTGCAATTCGCGCGTTCTACGTGGCAATACGAGTCGAGCCCTCGCGCGCGCTATAACTCATTATATCTTTCCCGATCGCGCGAAAAATGTCATTGGTACACTCTAGGGAACACAGCATATCGTTGTGCATATACAACATAATATTGTATATATATTACACGCGCATATATAAAACGGTCGACACAATGCGCGAGCGGAAGAGAAAGAGAGAAAGGCTGTGATTCGTTGGTGCGTTATGCGCGTCCGACAAAACTGGACGCGGCAGTGTTCGCGACCAAACGTGCTCCAAATAGCTTATATACGCAGCTTCCCGGGTGCGTTGTACGTTTTCATCGCTTAATTACTCACCGGTAGCAGTTATATTCGCCGAGTCCTGCATACACACACACGTAGCCACGAGCACGAGTTGTGATCCACAGTCCCTACATATATGTGTACGGTTTATTACGCAGGACCGCGTCGACGCGCGTTTTTAGATCCTGTGTGCGATGCTTATCGCTTTTGTGTACGCTTCTCTCTTTCTCTCTTTCTACGGCGTAGCGTGTGTAATAGAAGTGGTAGTAGTGGTGGTAGTAGTCGTACTAGTGATGAAGGCGACGTCGAGGCGGCGAAGCACAGTCTAAATTGCTCCTTCTTATATATACGTGCAGCATGTATGTGTACGCCGCAGAAAAGAGCTCGAAAAGAGAGAGAAAGAGAGAGAAAAGGTTTAATCGAGCGTAACAGTCAATGCTCTACGCGATAGAATAACTTCTGAGCTTTCGGTATACTTATGTAAGTCGTTCTCTCTCTCTTTCGAGCTAGTGCTGCTAGTTTCCACTTATTTTTCCGAACGTAATGTGTTCGATTCGAATGTGTACGTGTGTAAGCGTGTGCTTAATCCTCCTTATAGACTCGCGATCGCGTTTATGAGCGATCGTACAATCGTCATCTCAGAGATGAATGTCATATCCGCGTATCGGAGTAATTCTATGGAAAAACCTTAAAATTGGAAGCTAAAGTCACGATTGAAACTTTGGTCAAAACGCAGAAACAAGCTACATTCTGATAGGTATTTTGTTTATAGCTATTTTTGTTTTCTACAGAATGAAATATCGCATTTTTTCTTAAATATGCGACTACTTATTTTGTGCTTGACAATGGAAAAATGCAAATTTTCGTCCTGTGTAACAAAAACATAACTATCGACCAAATACCTTCTTTTGTGATTCCTGCATTTTCTCATGTTCCTGGGACCCCAAAAATAGTTTCTAAAAAGTTATTTATAAAAGCTCCGAGAGTATGATATGAACATTTTTTGTCTATATTCTCATAACCCCGCACAATTTTACCTGATAACCGTCGAGCATGCACAAAGCTATGCCGTGTGCATATAATAATATTCAAAACTACATTTGTTATACGAAAATAGTCGCGAGAAAGCGCCGAGCTCTTTATAACTTCTGGGCGAACGCGAGCGGCAGCGCGCAACGGAAGAAGAAGAAGAAATCTACGAGTTACGGTGGGTGGGATGGGCTTTTCTCTTGATAGAGCAGGCGAAAGTAGCGAGTCAACATCGGAATCCTAAACAACTAAAGTAGCAGCAGCAGCAGTAATATATAGCAGAAAAGCAGCAGCGGCAGCAGCAGAGTAGAACGGAAGAAAGGGTATAAAATGAATAATCCACCGTAACGCGCGCGCTCAGCCTCTCTCTCTCTCTCTCTCTTTCTCTCTTGCGTACCCGTCGCGTTTAGCCTATATACATCGCGACTGAATTCACGAGGAAGATTCGTCGCTCTCCTTCTTCTTCTGCTTCGTGCTCCTTCTTTAAGTATTCCGTACAAGTGCGCGCGTCAGCGTTGTCCGCGTATACCATATACTGCACGGAGGCGCAGCTGCAGCAGCAGCACGAAGCCGCACCAACCCACACCCACCCCTATACAGCTCAAGCGAGTCGCGACTATACATATAATACAGCGGCAGACTTTTTTAAGCATCATTATCTACGGCGTTGAAGACAGAGTTTTTGCACGCGAGCGAGGAAGAGAGAGAACGAGCGAGCGAGCGAGCGAGAAAAAGCGTGTTCGACGTTACCTGACAATTTATGCGGCTCAGCAAGCTACGCCGCGCCATCAATCGCCTGATCTATTCCTATCTATCTACGTATAACTATACACTGCGTGTGATATATATTAGGCGCTAGTAAATCGCGCGAGCTAGCTCGCAAGCTCTAACATACCGCGCGCGACTGCGAATATAAAGCCCGGGCAATCGTAATACTACTGCGCTAGCGAGCGCGAGAACAAAGCGGCGTGTGGCAATGAAAAAGTATAGAGCAGCTCTCACCTCGTAATTCTCGATCGGCGCCTCATAACTCGTCATCATTTTTGACACATTCGATTCGCGCCGCGAGGGACGCGCTTAAATACGTATACGTAACGTTACAAAAGCACACGACGACGACGACTCGCGTGCGCTCGTGTAGCCGATACTACACAACGACCACACAGAGTTGGACGCGACAGTCGCACGAACGAATGACGGATATATAAAGATGCCGAGACGTCGCGCAGTTACACGCGTATTTGTGTAAATGTGTGCCCGCCGCCGCCGCTGCCGCGTGCCGCGCAGTTGTGTGTCGCGGTAACTGAATCTAATCGAATTATGCAGTTCGCACGTATAAGCCCTGCTCTCTCGCTTTGCGGAATCGAGTTTAAGGTTGAAATAACGCGACGAGTCCGTGCGTGCGTGTGGGGCTTCCCTTCGTTTGCTCTCTTTCTTTCACTTTTTCTTTCATTTTTTTTTGCTTCGAGCTGTCTTTTGGCACACACCGTCGTCTATATTATACGTGTACGCGGCAGCGAACTACGAAGCGCATCCATCGCACGGAAAGCGAGCTCGTGTAATTTAATGCACACACGCTCTACGTATATGACGTGCAGCTTTTTCTTTTGACTGCTCGTACTGTGCACGATGTGTGCTGCCACGCGTGCAGCGAACCATCACCGGTGAACGAAATTTTTCTTATATGTAATGATGATGACTGCGCGAGGATATGTACCAAACACGTATATATACGTATACGTAGCCCCGCGAGGCTGCATCGCGCTCCTGTGTACTTGCGTACGCTGCGTATATAAAATCCTTTCTGCCTCATTAAATTAAGTATCTCTCCGGGCCGTGGGCCACAACTGGCGCCCAAGTTTAATTAGCTTCGCTACCACCGCGGCGTCGGCGTCGAGCGTCGGCTGCGGCAACGGCAACGGCAGCAAAGACGAGAGCTTGTATAGCAGCTATTTCGACCCGTGCCAATTAACCCGAAGAATTATTCCAACATTACGCCCTCGTTGCTTCTCTCTCCCATCGTACTGCTGCAGCTCTACTCTCTGCTTTGGCCCTGCAGCTAACAATACTAACTTTGAATTTTATTAGTCGCTTGGATAATATCGCGTCGAAGCGAGAGTGCGCGCATATACATAGTCCGGGGAGAAAGAAGCAGTTCTAGAGTTCGGTGGCTGTGCAGTACTGGCCTCTGGCTCGCCGTATATATAACGTTATAACACAATACATACAATTATATAGCGCGCCCTAGTCGAATCAGAAATTCCAAAGCGATTTCAACACGAATAATTTCCCGTAAATATAAATGCGCGCGGCTTTCGTAACGCGGTCAACTCGTGGTCGGTAAAGCAGCCCGCGAAAACTTATCGGCGATACAAAGCTGCACTCGCTAGTATGTAGCTTTATATCGTGTATAGAGTTGAAGCCCGACTGATACGCGCGCCTGTTGTACATGAAAAAATCGTCCCGACCATCGGACCATCGTCGTATATATACCTAGGTACGTACCTTGGAGATCCCCTCACATTTTAACTTTTTATCGAGTTCCTAGCTGAAAAATTGTACTTTATGAAAGTAGCAGCACTGCGCGTCAATTCGATCACATTATTCGCGTACACGAGAGAGTAGAACTTTTTTTTTGCTCGCTTGCTTGCTTGCTTGCTACCGCGTTATATACAGTCGAGTACTAGGACGACGTCGCGCAAGCTCGAAGCATAAAATGTTTGTATATAGCGCGTTTTTTTCTAAATTACAATGCGCGCTTTGACCTCTTGGGCTATATATAGGCTTACGCATTCGACTTTAACGAGTTTTACTACCAATTTTTTTCCTTTTTTAATCTACGATAGTAGATTTTGCGTCGCGAAAAATCATTCGCTATCTCGCACCATAAACTATAAATGTATATAGCTAAAACGCGTTGATGATGTAAGCTCTAACGGAAAGCTCGAGCGAGTATAATACATGTATATATCATGCGTTGGACCTATACGCATAATAAAATTGAGCCATTGAGAGACTCAGGTGTAGTAGCGCCACGATATATCTATATAGGAACCCGGTATACGTGCCTTAGCATTCCGCTGCGTCGCTACTGCTCTGCTTCTTACACGCGTATATAGTTACTCATCATCATAGTCTTAGGTGACTCTAATGAAATGCAAGCTCGACGCGCGTATATATACGTATAGTGCGGCACGTGTTGCGTAAGCTCATTTACGCTGGCGCGTGCATCGCTCTGTGAACAGCTCGAAAGTGCCTCATCACTGCGAGCTGGTATAATGAAAGGAAGAAAAAAATCAAGAATAAAAAGGAGGAAAACGACCGTATCGATCGTTGGCTCGTTTTAGTCGAGCTTTTTGAACGAGTTAAAAGGGCTTTGTCTCGAAAATTATTACCACGTAAACGAAAATTGCGTAAGCCAAGTGTATAGTCCCGAACGTACTTCCAGAAGCGAAAAGTTGCTGCAAGGAGTAATTTCTCGATAAAAATTCACGACGAAAATCATATGTCGGCATTTTCTATCTTATGCATCATCGAAAAAAAAATTGTCTAGTGTAACGTATAGATTGAATGGATTTTCAATAGAAATTGTTGCACTCACACTCACATCTTGAGGTTCGTTTTTGCTTCGTACATCACCGACCTGTATGGTCTCGTCAGGAGGCAATCGCCAGGAGTTCCTCTCAACGTTGACGCTGGCGTTCATAGTGCGTACACGCCAACGACCTCTCTCAACCCCTACCTATCCGCCTCCCGGCTCATCCAGGCGCGCGTGCATTCACGAACACACACACGCGCGCGTGGACTTTCGTTCCAACTCCTTCAGTCCCTCTTGCGACGGACCGATCGCGTGTCGCGATTTTTCATGCTTGTTGCTCTCTCGTAGACTGGCTGCTGTAATGCGATGCTAATCGACGATGATCATGGCAAAAATTCAGCAACAGGCCTTGATCCTCGGTAGCCATGATTTTCCCTCTCCTGCAACAAAAACAACGATTAACGCTAAAGAGTAGTTCATTTTTCATAGGGTATAAAAATAGATCGCAGCGATTCGTAATTCAGTATGCGCGAAACGCGAAACTTTTTCTGTTTGCTTTTGTTTTTCATGTGGAATTTCAGCGCGACACGAGCCATGTACACCTGTCCGCGATTTCAAACTTGTCGCTCGTGTTGTGCTTTTTTTACGCGATATATGCTCGTATACGTACGCGTATTCGTAATGTTCCAATGTGTGTGCAAACCCCGAGGAAATATCGGCTGGATCGAATTCTCTCTCGCTTTCTCTCAGCTGTGCTTTCACACATACACACACGATATACAGAATACGCTTATAGCGCGTAAATTCAAGCGCAGCAACTGAACAATTAATTGGATTCCATTGATACCCTGTATCTCATCCATCTATCTCTTTTTTTCTTTCGGAAAATACAACGGATCCCACACGGCATACGGCGCCTGGTTCGCTTGCGCGTGTATTAAATTCTTCGACTTGGCGAATTATTCGACGGGTTTATCGACGTTGAGCCTCTCTGTCTCATGTATCGATTGGCGTCGCGTTTCTGTTTTTAATATGGAGTCACGCGCGACTCCGATGTGTTTAGACTACATTTAGCGAGTGCTTTACGGTCGCAGTTAAAAGTTAACATTCGAATGTCACCAAGTGACTGAATTATTGTTTTTATGTGAAATTTCTTATGGGATATTTAGTAGGCCAGACTATTTAATGAGAAACGAACGAACAAGCGAACGCGATGATCGCAGAAATGCTGACTTCTCGGTCCTCAGAGCCATCGTATTTCGTACGCTGTGATTAACCAGCACCCGGCGCTCGAGAGTGCCGAAAGTCTGCTTGCTTGTTACTGCTTTGATTAGTAGAAAAGGTGATTATTACTGAAATTATTGCTAAGGAGCTATCATAATTGCAGGATCACCTCGCTAATATACGAATACAGTGAGGACAGTTGCTGGCAAGGATAAAAATTTGAGCAAGTTGATTTTAAAATCAAATGTGAACATACAGTGAAGATACAGTGTTGCCTACATGGCTTAACCTCAAAATAGTGTATATCGTGAAAATTCATAGAGTCATTTTTATTATAATCAAGAAAGTTATGGAAAATAGCAAGGGCATAGTTAGGTATGACTTTCTTGTACATTTCATGATATTTTTTCAAGCGATTTGTAGAATCAAATTTAATAATTCTTTAAGGTGAAGGAAGATACGACAGACAATTGGCCAGATTCAGGTGGAGATGATATTATAGATTCTGTGGATTTTTGTAAAGTCAAAAACCTTGAAACAATCATGTTTTACAAATCATCAGTAGGTTTATTAATTTAAATTATATTCTATTTTTCAACATCAAAAATATAACATAAATTTCAATTATAGATAAATCACATGAAAGAGGTTACGCTGTTCCAGGAAAAGTTAGATAGAGAAATAATCATAGATTTAGAGTGCAAAGATGTTAAACCTGAATTAAAATCTCCATCAACAACTATCTTCAAAACTGAGAATCAAAGTTATCCACTAATCGTGAAAATAAAAAAGCAAGTTGAGAACAATTACAGAGATGAAAAAATTCCTGAAATTTTAATAAAAAAAGAAGTGGATTATAGTAGTAATTGTCAATTGCAAGAAAATTCTCAATTGGACCTTGACAAATCTGAGAAGGATAAAATATTTGGAAAAAGTAATTTGAGTCGAAAAACCTATAAAGAAGAAGCATAAGCATAAGAGCAGTAGAAAATATGAATGTGGAATTTGTTACAAATCATTTGGACAAAAAAGTGACCTCAAACGTCACGTTAATGTAATACATGATCTTTGTAAACCCTTTGAATGTGAAATTTGTCACAAATCATTTGGACAAAACAGTCATCTCAAATCTCACATTAATTCAGTACATAATCAAAGCAAACCCTTTAAATGTAAAATTTGTCACAAATCATTTTGCCGCTACAGTACATGATCATATTAAACCCTTCGAGTGCGATACTTGTCAGAAGTCATTTGGACGAAAAGATCACCTCAACATGCACATAAACACAGTACATTATAAGATCAAACCCTTTGAATGTGAGATTTGTCATAAACCATTCGTAGATAAAAGTAACTTCAAAAGGCATAAAAATACAGTACATAATGAGATCAAACCCTTTGAATGTGAAATTTGTCTCAAAACTTTTGGGTACCATAATAATCTAAAAAAACACATATTCGCAGTACATGATCGCAGCAAACTCTTCGGGTGTGAGGCTTGTCACAAATCATTTGGATGTCAGAGTAAACTCAAAAGGCACGTCAATGCAGTACATTATCACAGCAAACCCTTTGAAAGTATTATTTGTCACAAATCATTTGGGCAAAAAGAGAACCACAATAGACACAAATGCACATGATCTGTACAAACCATTCATATGAGATATTTGTCATGAAGAATTTATCAAAAGGCGCATGGACGTAGAAAATCATGTAATGTGAGATTTGTTCCGAAACGTATGACAGCCAATTAAGACTTTTACATGTACATGAGTACGTTACGTTATTTTGGAAAATCTGTCACGTGCATATCCTTTAATTTTTTGAACAGTAATTAAATATTTTAAATTGTTATACATTTGTTTATTATTATCTTCGTATATAAAATCAAACATTTGAAGAATTTTAAAGAAATTCCGCATGATCCTTGGATCGCGTTCTCTTGAAATTAGGAGAGAAGTAAGTACAGGGTCGACCACCTCGAAAAAAGTGAGAGGTTCATTCATCAGTTTTTTCAACGTCGCGACTCTACAGCAAAGAGCGTAAGCTCTCGAGCGAGTGTATGTTTATTCATGCACTTAACTACTTTTTTTAGTCATCGTCGAAAATAGGAAAGAAACTTTGTGTCGTTTCAACGCAGCTTCTGTTTTGCCGCGCGACGCAGGCAGAAGCTATACCGTTGTAGTTGTTGTTGTTGTTGTTGTTGTTGTTGTTGTTGTTTAAAAATTCATACGACCGAGTTATTCGTAATAAATCCTTTTCATAAGGCATTAAAGTATTATGCGCGAAGAATTAAAGAGAAGAAAAATTTATATATGCGCGCGGCTGTCGACGCGGAACAAAGAAAAAAGACCAGAAGAAGGAAGAAGACGCTGGAGTATACATAAGCAGCTGGGTACCGTTGTGGCGGTGGTGGTCGCGGGATTTTGTAGCTTTTACGGCTCACAATGAGTTCGCAATGAGCTTTGGAGTTTACCTTGCGAATACTTGTGTGTGCGCGCGTGCACTCGTGGACCGAGTGAGCACTAAGAGAGAGAGAGAGAGAGAGAGAGAGAGAGAGAGGAAAAAAGGAAGACAGAGAGGAGAGTCGCAGAGCTCAAGTTTTATTTTTTGAACGCGGGTAATTTCCGAGCTTCCTTTCATTAAAACAAAGTTTCTGCAGGCTGCATTCTCCAAGTTAGGCAAGTATATAGTTCGTGTTTTATGCAAAATTTATTACATTTATTATCCAGGTCTGACCGGCTTGCGAAAGGGAGAGGGTGAGCGGGTGGGCGCATGTATCTCTTTGTGGCACGCGCAGCAGCAGAGCTTAAAATTCTTCGTCGCTGATTTTTCTTTTTACTTTTTTTTCGGCGTTGAAACTTATGGTTCGCACGCGAGGAAAACAATCGATCAATGGTATATTCGGGCTATCCGATGAATATAGATAACGGACTCGTCTCGCGCGCGCACTACTAGCAGCGTCTTATGCGTTTTTCAATATCGAACGTGAACGTTATACCGAACTTTCGCTCTGTGCAACCCACTTTTTCATAAAGTCCAGAAGGAGGAACTTTTCGATAGGTATATCGAAAAAATGTTTATTAAATTTTTCCCTCCGATCCGTACGCTGAAATATTTCATCGACGTATTATATACGTGTATGTACCTATATAACGTAAAAGCTCGCGCTGCCGCTACTAGTCGGGATGAATTACTTTTAATACATTTACGTGTCTCGGGTACAAAAGTGATTCGACTGTTGACTGCTGCAACTGCTGCGACGAGCAATGCACCCAACCAAGCTCAAAAGTTTTTATCGTCGATTCGACGATTTATCAGCGAAACAATAAGTGAGACGTTGGAGGCGCCTCGCGTAAGGAGTTTATAGCCCGAATGGAAGACGTTGCACTGCGACGAGGAAATAATCGTCGCGCGTGCTATAGCGACGCTATTAGCGGCAAATGATCTAGCCGAGCGTGAAAGGTGGCCCTAATTCTGCCACTCGTTGTCGTCGTCGGAACTGTCTTTCTCTTTTTTGCCCAGATCTCGAGTCCAGATATACCCGTCGGGTGCAACGCGCGCCCGCTCCTATTCATTTATATCTATATATATCGTGCAGTGCGCAAACAATGCCTCGCAGACACGTCGCCGAGATGGTCGCGCGCGTCGCACACAAGAACAAAGGCTTATAGTGCTTGACGAGTCGTCATCGCGTCGTCGTCGTCGTCGTAGTTTTCGTCGCGCGAGAAGCCTCCTGTGTGCGCCGCGTGCTAAAGATTCTGGCTATCGTATACAGTGCCACGGGCTTTTCACTCTCTGCACTGCACGTATATGTATGTGTGTGTGTAGGCCAGACGCAGTCAGATAAAGAGCAATTTTTTTTCTTTTCGAGTTGACAACGAAAACGACGATGGCCGCGTTCTAATCGCCGACGAGCGAGGCAACTTTTTTCCTCGAGTAGAAAAAAAGTTTTAGTAGAAGTAGTCGCAGTTGCTTTTCGTGCAACCGCAAGCATTCAGGCGATCGAGGTCCTCCTAAAGCCCAACAACAAACATCTTTGAGAAAGTATGGATAGAGCTTGCGACGAATTTTTTCTCTTTTTCTTTTACACACGCGCGCAGACCTTCGAAATCGATCGCATGTTCTACTGCACGGGTGCAAGATTAAAGGCCAGTACTGCTCCAAAAAACCAACGTCCTGTGTAAAATCTTACGCGAGTATACTGCACGAGATCACGTACGTCGCGATCATCAGGCTGTATACCGCGCTGCAGTCCGGGGGCGAGCACTCGGGGCTGCATGTGCACACGATTGCGCGCGCGCTCGCAGCTCACATCCGGTTTTTGTGAATTTTCAGCGGGCGAGAGATCTTTGGCCGCGACTTGTGCAGTGTACACATAGCCGAGCTTGTCAGCTTATACAACATTGAAAAACAAGGCAGGGCTATCGGACCGCTCAAAGTCACGCGCTCTGCACTTTTTTTCTCAGAATAATACGTATACGTTTATGCGGCGTGCGCGGGAGTTAAGAGCTTAGATGGGGGTTGCCGAGAATACTGCGCGCGTGAAAGACCCCTTCTTAGTTTTTATTTTATTTTGAGAGCTAGCGTCGATTTTGTAGGTTTTTGGAACGCCCGCGCGAGTAGCTTGGTTCACTGAGAGAAAGAGAGAGGGAGATGATAACGACGTTGCGAATAAGCGAGCGTTTGCGTCACACGATTTTTCGCGTAGTTTTTTCCTTTTTTGTCGCCTCTGCTACTACGCTGCATGCTGGCTCAAAACCAAGAAAACGAGCAACCATCAAGGAATATTATGCGCCGATTTTTCGAAAGTAGGAAGAGAAAAAAAATGTGATCCCTTTTTTTTTCGAGCCGCGTCAACGTAAAGAGCTGGGCGCGAACGCGCGTGGCGGAATGTGTCAACTCGACGGATGAATATGCGGGAAAACGAGCGACAATTGTGTGCCTCCGCTATCGTTACGTTATTCGCGCGCTGGCATACAAGATCTTCGAGGACGACGACGACGATGACGACTATGCTCAGCGCGAGGCACGTAAGAAAGGGCTATAGAGCATAATATACGCCGTTGTAAAGCAGCTACTGTAGTTCGCCTTGAATTGTATCAAGCACTCGAGCCAAAGCTGCACGGAAAATGAGGCCAACACTCGCACAGACAAGCACGACGCGGCGCGTACACAGGCCAACGATTTTACATTTATTCGCTCCGAAAGGAAGCGACATTCCTTCAGCTAGCTCGACGCAAAAAGGGACTCGACTCTTCTTGAGACTATACTGTAACACGCGACTACGTGTACTGTGATTTAATATTTTTTTTTCCCCTCCCATCTCGCGCGCTCTTACCGCGTACATTATATGATAGAATAATATAAAGTCGTCGAGCTAACTGTACGCGCATATAACTCAACGGCGGACCTTTGCACAATTGAGAGGATAAAAATTAATCCTCTTTGCAGGGTTTAATCTCTTCCTTGTCCAAGGAGTGTGAAATCGCGAAACTGAGCGAGTTAGTTTTATATTTATGCTAATCGGGGACTCCTTTTGCTACTTGCAGATTTACAATACGCCATCTGTTTGTGGAATCGAAAAGCTCACAATAATATGACAACTTTTATTTATGATAAAACTTATTACGAACCAAAATGATTTTTGGAATATTAATCCTCACGCGTTTTTCTACGAAAACATACAACGCATATATTATGGAGCAAGGTTATAGACAATACGCCGAGCGTGTACGTTTATATTCCGTTCCGCGCTATTTTTTATGTAGTATACCGTAGAATAGAAAAAATAAAAATAAAATAATCGTGAACGGTATATACGAAGCAATCTATCTGTACGCGCGTACGCGTGTAGTGCATACGATATACGCGTTCATATTTTTTACCAAAAGAACCAGCGGAACACAGGTGCTCGCGCGCGGGCGCAGTGCACGAGGCCGTTCCTCTTTCTCTCTACCTCTCGACTGCTCTATACGTTGGAACTGAATCTTTTTTCTAAATACTCTTGACTGCAGGCGGCAGTAGCAGATGGAAAGAAAAAGAAAGGAATTCCTATCCCCGTCCGTGCAAGCGCACGGGCGCACACCGCCTGTAGCTTTCAAGTGCACTTCCGTAAAACTTTTTTCTTAGCCACGACCTCTCTGTCTCTCTCTCTCTTCCTATGTTTGTGAACGCTGGTGCGAGAACAATGCAAGAAAAAGATAGAAAGAGGAGAGAGGGAGTGAGTGCCGCCAGCATCCCTACCCCCGGCCTGTCAGTCGCGATTGTAATTTTTCTAATGGCTACGTGCCAAAGCAGCTTGACTGATAAGAAAATGTGAGCGCGTGAATGCCGTTATGTGCTTTTTTTCTCTCTCTCTCTCTTTCTGCCGCATAGCTCGCGCGCGCCGAGGATATAAGTCAATTAGAGGCTCGCGCCGAGTGTAAATCTTCGTTTGCTTGCCTTGCGCGCCCGCTCGACCAGCTGCAAAATGGAAACTAAATAAAAAAAATGGATGCATTTGTGCGCGGGAGGGGTACGGTATATAGCGTACTGTGTACGTTTGTTTTTGTTGGCTATTCGCTAGGCCACCGAAAACTGACTCGCCGATCTCGCGCGCAAATTAATATTGACATTGGCCCCGAAGCTGTTTATTATGCAAATTGCACTCGCAAGCGCAAAATCGTATTACATAATAAATATCGGCGATTAGTTGTATAGCGACGTTGAAACCTTTGTCAAAGTTATAAATTTACCAAAGGGTACGGTACGCTTTTATGTAGACTGTATAAAACCGAGGGAAATAGGAGGCGTAATCGTGCGCAGAGACGCAGATATACATCTATAATTTATCCAGCGTCTTCGTATCGATGCAAATTCAATCGACTCCCTTAATACGATATACTCGACGCCGAAAAAAAGCACTTGCGCGCTCGAGCTTTTTTCCTTTTTTTTCGCTTCTGTAATACCTAGGATATAGATATACTTATAAGATAAACGTTGCGAGCTTAATTATGCCATTTGAAATTGTAGCTGCAAGCGCGCAACTGCGGGATAACGATCTCTCCACCGAAACCGGGGGATTTTGTACCATTGTATTGGCCTCGTTGCGTGCTTTATACCGAAACGCCGTGGCGAACTAACATCGGTGCGACTGCACGCGCGTGGAGAGCAGCTCTCGGAACTTTGGATTTACTGATGGGGGAAAAAAGCGCAAACCAAGTCGGCTTGTGCAGTTCTGTCACATCTATATATCTATATACGATTGCGCGCCGGCAGCTCTGCAGATTTCTAATACATGTACACAGAGAGCCAAAGCAATTTCGTTAAAAGCGACGATGCGCGCTCTGTCCGACAATCGATGTGTGCTGCTTCGTGTGTGTTTGCGATAGTGAATGCGCCGACTTATACACGTTCGTCGAGAGTGCGCGAAAGGATTACGCGCTGCTCTGTGACGATAGCTTCGCATCTACGTCACATCCCGAATTTTCGACGTTATATATTATTTAAAGCATGAGGCGGTTTGCTTGTGGGGGGATTACCATTGGTTTCTTATATACATGCACTCCGACGCGATATTTTACTTTTCTGCCTTGACATTTTATCTTGCGCGTTTCGACCGATGGATTATATGCCGCGCGCGCGCGACGACGACGAGCTCCGTTGCACCCCGCGCGTATACGTATACAACTCAACGTGGTGGCCTCGCGTGTGTGCGTCACATCAACGAAACTCGGCTCGACGCTATTCCACTGCTGCAGCTGCTCGCGTAAATCGTAAAACAGAAAGGAAAAAGCCTCTTCATTGATTCTCGTCGCAATATTACTGCCCCCTTTGCCCCGCGCTCGCACGTGTTATATATGTACGACGTTGTTGCACACGCGGAAGGCCCCGGCTCGTATACCTGTACATGCACGAGCTTGCGACTTGCTTTATAGTCCGTGCGCCAGGCAGCTGCTCGTAAAAAAGTTAGTGCTGTACGGCCCTTTTATCGCTCGGCGGATTATATTCGTAAGATGGCGTGGCGTGGATTTACCAAAAGCCGTTTTACACTGCGTCAAACGTACAGTACTTTTGCCGCAAACTGATTTTTACTCCCGTGTCCAGTGTAGCCGCGCTCGCCCCTATAGCTGCTAACCCGCGTCTTGATACATCTATAATATACTTGAAAAATTGCTCGCGAAGCCTCTGTATATAGGGGTGACTGGTCCCTAAGACAATCCAGCATCGATAAAATTCAATATTGCTAGGAACTTTTTATCCACTCGAGCAGGCCACCTTTTCGCGTTTTCAAGCTGCCCTCCTCGTGGTCTCCACAATTTCCTTTTCATCGCGCGTCGGCTAAGCTCCATTGCACCTTTAATTGTATACTTCCCTGTGTACCAAAAAAAATATTTTTGAAAATTGTTTAATAATAGTGTTTGGAGCTATTTTTTAGCATAAAAAGGAAGTAGGAATCTACCGATTTCCCACTGTAATCTAACGAAATTAAACGCTCTTCGCCTTATTTTATTATTACTTTTGTTAAAATCAGTCTATATTTTTTAAATATATTACACAGAGTCTTTTTTCAGCCAGGCGACAACCGTCTTCCAGTTTTTTTGAAATTGATTGAATCACAGGCTTTTAACTACGAGTTCAAGTTTTACACAAGGTAAGAATTCGAGCATTTTTAAAAATTAATCTAATATTCAAAAAAATTATAATTTTAATCTGAAGAACTAAGTGAAAAAAATTAATTTTTAAAGTTATAACTATAATTTGTGCTTACTATAGGATAAATTTTACTCTTTTTTGTAATACAATCATACCCAGTTGCAGTGATATTCTCACACTGATTATATGATAAAATTGTTCACTCGCGTTTTAGAAGTTTCTCCGATTACGTTTTATTTAGCGAGTAATTCAAATTTACAGTTAAACTATTCATAACCTCGAAACCCCTTAAAAATAAAAAAAAATTACATGACATTAAGAAAAAACTTGTTCGTGTATGCATTTCACTGGGCCAATCCTCTTTAACGTGTTCGTTCGAAAACCCAAATACAGTTTTTACCAAATGACGTAATTGGAAATCCAGTAGTCACATTTTAAAAGTCCCTCAATCTAGACAATACAAAATAGTACAGTTTTCAACCGTTCTATTTATGATCATATTCTTTCTTGCATTTGATTGAATTTAAATTTTTGACCTTTTCTCTGGTATTTTTAGATTTTAATATTTTATGAGTGATTAATAATTTACTTGAATTAAAATTTTTTGTTGAAGTTACTCTGCTGCCTGGTGCTCTCAAACAGTTGCTCGTTGATTTTTATAATACATTTTAAATTGAATTTTTGTTTTTTTTTTCTTTTACGAGAAAAAAAAATACGAAGTCATGAATTTGTGTGTTGTTCGATTGCTCTCTGGTAAATATAATGATACCAAAATATTTATTGGCTCAGCTCAATTAATCATTCGCGATTTCACGAAGAAAGATAATTTGGGAATTTCATACGCGGATTTTGCACCGGCAACAGGCAGAAACCCGACGTCGTACCTTCACATATTCATATATGACAGTTCAGGGTTTTTTTCTCTCCATTGATGACCACTGATAAATGCGAAAAATGAATTTATGCAAATATATCAACTAATTATATATGGTAATTGTTTCGTTACTGAATCATTTCCATAATTAAGCACGTGCCGATTTATTTCTGCTCTGTAATATAAACCAAAAAGAAAAACAAGCAGGAGCTCAGTGTCATTTCAACGAGCAAAGAGCTAAGAACACGTAAGATATTAATAACGATGTCGATACTCGCGACGTTTTGCGCGATCGTCGTCGCTCTAAACGGCATAATCCTACTCGGTTCAGTTTCACCTGCGAGTGCCTATCAGAGTTTAGCGCTCGAACGCGACATTGGTGAAAATTTCTTAGTGTTTAGTGAAAGTGCCATAGAAAATACCACCGTCTATTACGGAATTTGTGGCAGGGCCGTCGAGCAGACAGAGAAGGAATGCATTGTGCGTCGGGTGCAGACCAATTTCTTGGGAGAGAACCCAAAGGAGGATGAATGTAACGTTGTGTTGCGCTCCGAGTCCGGTGGCTTCATTGCAATGGATGTCATGAAAATCGATCCTCTGGGTAAGAATCGAGCGATCGTGCGTTGGGTTGAGGATACTGGGCGCTCTAATTGGAGGAATAGGTTTCACTTGAGATTCAGCATCGTTGATTTTTCCAATTGTCAAGTCAAAACGACCAAAGTTTCAAAAGATCTTGATCAGCATATCAAAAATATAGTTTATTACACCAAAATTGAGGAATTCAAGAATGGTCATTTAACCCCCTTTTTTGATCAATATTTTAACAAACCGATCTATAAGAAAGGAGAAAATAGTTTCGAAGTTTTATCACCTGACCAGATGGTAGATGTAAATCATCACACAGTGAATAGATCATCGATTGATGCTGACGGAGTTGTTGCAAAGGTCGATACGTTGCTCACTTCCTTCGGGCACTCGCCAGGTATAGTTCCATTGTCAGAGGACAAGGGCTATTTACTTTTCGATACACCAATTTACGATTATCCCGAAAACCCGTCGTTGACGGTAGCTCATATTCAGCCAAACGGTAATTGATAGAGAAACATGTCTTGATTTTCGGAACTTGAATTAACACTAACGAGACATTTTTCACGCTTTCAGGTCAAAGGCAAAATTTAACCCATATCGAAAATGCACACACACCTTTGGTCTCATTGGCGAACGGACTGATCGGAATATGCGCTCGACAAAACGAAACTACAGTGAAATGTACACAGTTCAAGCTAGGAGACAAAGAGATAAACTGGTTTTCAGCTAGCATCGTCTACGAGGGTATTTCCTGTGGACGAACTATCTATAATTTACCAAGAGGCGAAGGATTTCTGACTCACGTCAATTGCAACGAGGGCTATGAAGTCTCTAACGATAAGTACCTGGTGAAAATCGGGCTAGATGGAAAAGCCAAGCAATTCGTGGATCCCGATATGAAGTGTCAGAGCGTCAAGGAGGCCGGTTTTATTAAACTTTTTGAAGACGATCGAGGCAATTATTGCCTTAGCACTGCCTGCGCAAAAGTTGTTTACCACAATTATAGCTTCGAATCTAGTTACGTAAAATTGCACTCCAAGTGCTTCGAACCAAAAGATTTTAAAAATGTTTCAAAATACGACCCGATGAAATTATCCTACCGCTACGATAGAGTGTTAGTAATCGAATGATAAATATCATTCTTTTAGTCAATAGTATACTCTATTGCTTAATTAAAAAGACAATTTATAATTCGTATGTTTGTTTTAAACTATCCTCTACTTTTACTAAACATACTTCATCTCTCAATGTCGATAAAACCCTAAAAATTAACTCGTTCGTCTAACTTGTGCTAGAATTCGCATGTGATTTTTAGTTGTTAATGAATAAGTGACTTTGTCACGTTTTCAAAAAAAATGTTTAATAAAATAATTTTAGTCAAAAAACTTAGTTTTTGGAATTTTTCCCTCCTTTTGACGTGCAAAATCTCAATTTTTTCATCGTAAACTCTCGCTAATATTACAAAGAGTGGTAAAAACCAAAATCTAATTAAGTTATATCCAGATTTACACCCCGAAAAATTCTCAAAGCTTCCTTTCCAAGTCATTTAATGCCTTACAACTATTATTTAAATGATCCTTTTAGTTGAACGGCCATGAAAAATCCGAGAACATTGTGCTGCATGGAATTTTTTAAAGTAATTAATATTATCTTTGAAAAATCGAAAATTAACTACATGTTGACATTGAGGACACCTTGTTTTACAAACCGTGTGATCGCTGTAACCGTTAACTCAATTTTTCTGTATACGAGAGTTACCTAAAATTTAAAAGTTTCTAAGAAATTACCCTGTCTGTAGCTGCTTTACGCTACTTACTCGTATAATTTGTAGTTGCGGCGCTGCACATACTTACATAATGTATTCGTACCGTCGTACACTTGTGCATATAAAGACTTCTGAGCTTGCACAAGTGTACTCGTACCAATACGTGGCGCAGTGCGCAGCTCGATTTATTGTGCTTGGCAGCTTGTAACTACTATGTAGCATCGGACGCAGAGTAAAGGCATAAAAAAATATATAAGAGAGAATGACGAAAAGGACAAGAGCTACTAAAAGTGAAAAATTTTAGTCGGAATTTCGGATGCGATAAACTGCATAGCCACGACAAGCAGAGTTAAAAAAATTTCCTTGTACCTGCACTGAATCGCAACTTCTACATTACGCTATACATCTATATTTGTAAGCTCGAGCTCGTTTTTGTCTCGGGCCGTACCGCTACAAACTTGCAAATAGCTTTTGACAATTTGCGAAATGTATATACGATTTCCCACAGCCTGCTGCTATCGCCCGAAGTTAAGATGTACGCCAAGTTCTTTCGAGCTTGAAAAAACGCTGCGGTGTAAAAAGAAGAAGGAGGCAAGAGGACGCGTACGTTATGCAACGAACGTAATGCGCGCAATAAGCTCCGAACTATCTGTGCAACTGTCCAGAGAGGTGCAAAACTTTTCCTCTTCCTGATCTGTAATCTTTCCTTTTTTTTCTTTTTAATGCGTCTCCGATTATTCTATGTCGCTTTGCCAAATTCAAACTCTGATTCGATGCAAGAAGAAAAAGTGTTGACAAAAAATTCACGGTCAGCCGAAGGTGGTGAAACGAACCGAATTACGTAGTTTCGAGTAACGAATGCGGCAATTACACACTGTGTAGGCGGTTTAATTATCTTCAAGGATGCAGCTTGCGGAGTATCAAGAGCTCACTCTGTAAAGTTGCAGATATAGATACGCGAATTGTTTGGAGTTTAATTTTTTGGGCCATATCCAAGTTTTTTATTTCAAGAACTATATGCGAAGCTTTTCTACTCGCGCCAAATTTATGTACAATTATATTTTCATACCCTTGGTATTGAACACTTTCGATGGAGATTGTCGAGTTTTTTTTATGCATCTAAATTCATGCAATCATCTGCGTCGCTTTTTTCAAAAACAATCGCTCTTTCGTACCAGAGCCTGAAAAATATTTCACTTCGTGCCAAGTTTCTTCGCTCTCGCTCTCTCTTTTTTTTCTCTCTGTCTCTATTTCTACCTTTATTTCTCCGTGTACCAAATTATTGATTCACACAATTGTTTTCCAGCGCCCGGCATCATCGATAAATCATTTCGATGCTTCTAGCTTTTTTATTTTCTCGTTGTCGTCATTAACCTCGCGTCCGGAAAAACGAGTAATCATTACTGCGGCGGCTGCTGCTGTGAACTGGTGAGTGTTTACGGAGCTTGAGGCCGCGATGACGAATGTATAACTGCGCACCTCCTCATAAAATCAAAATAAATCAAACGTGCCACTAGCGTAAATCCATTTATTTTTCCCGATCGCGTGACCAGTACTACCTATATATACGATACCAATGGTAGATATATGATTTATATTACGCGGCAGACAGTTTTGCGTACATCGACGGCAACTCAAGAAATATTTTCTGCCAAGTGAGCATCGACGTTAATTGAAAAGTAACATCTGATAACGCACGTTATTAGCTTAGCATCGTTTACAAATTGCAAATCGTTCGTATAAATTGTACTATTGTGCTTTGGTAATTCGAATCGAATACCAAGCAGATTAAGAGAATCATTTGCACATGCATCAATCACGCGTTAAAATGATCGACTGGCATAATATTATTTTAACATAGTATCGGAAAAATTAGTAAATAAATTTATGCGAATAATTAGCAACGATAAATTTTCGGGATACACGCGTGTTGAAAGTTTGTAGCGTCGCTCTTTGTGCGATATGCAACGTACAGCAATTATTCTGTATAAGCGAGGACCAGAGATGAGTTGCGGAATGAGCGACTCAACACGCGCCAGGATCAGTTGTACACGCATAAAGCGTGTATACCACATAGGTGTGTTACATGCGGTTACACGCGTATGTAAACGCAAACGTGTTTAAGGACAAACGCGTCGAAATCGCCCTGTGTACGAGTTTTCCCTTTCCCTGCCGTGTGCCCCCATGACGAGCACAGTAGTTGCGCTGCACGAAATTTGCAAGGGAACGTTAACTCGAGTTAATTGTATCCAACTGCCGGGCGAGTGTCTAACGAGTTTCCATAATTGCGATTAATATTAGCACCACTGTGGGGAACTCCTTGCTCGAAACAGAAAAAGAAAATCTCCATGCGGCAGAGCTCGTCCAAAAGAGAGATTCAATTCAAAATTTAGCTGTAAAGTTTCTTTCCTTTGGGGCGTTTCATATACGTTCGCCTACGCGAGCCCGCGCTCTGTAAGGTGTACAACGTATATAGCTGGCGAGGAATTAGTATGCGTGCCAATGGGCCAGGTATAAAAAAGAATCGTCGAAAAAGTGAAAAAGTAACTTCTCTTTAGTCGACTATCTCGTATAACTATATAGACTCGAGCACACGCAAAGAAATGGTCAAACTTGTCGGGTGTGCTTCGTTAGCGCGTCGCGGACGTGTGCCCCAACTTTGTCGAACAAAATCAGCAGTTGCAGTACAGTCGAAGCACAGTAAGCGATAGAGAACCGAGAGGCACAGTTTTTCCCCTCTCTTTTCTAGGTCTCTTCCCGGCTTCTACTCGACATTTGCACCTACAAAGCTCCTGCTGCTGCGTGAATGTTGATAAACCCCTACACATTGCGCAGCTGCTATACAGGTCTACGTACCATTAGTTCAGCGGGAAAATGAGCACGTACATGTACAAAATCCTTGATACATAAAACCGAAATATCATCAATTCCTCTCGCTAACATTCACGCAACATTGGTCGATGTTTGCGCATAGATATATATTATGGGCACAAAATCCCTTTGAAGAGTTAAGCGATGATCGCTCGTCGGGCTATACAAACATGGGACGTGCGCAGCAGGCGAGCGCATGTGTTCACTTTGAAAATTAGCGCTCATACACACTAGGGCACTCACTCACTCATTCACTAGCGCTGAGCGTAATAAAATTTGTGAATTTGGCGTATTATGCAAAAATTTTGCTCGCGAGTGTACACACTTGCAGAAGTACCACTGGCTGCTGCTGCTCTATGTACTGCTTTAGCTACTTTCTCCAGTGTGCTCGTGGCAAATATAAGCGTACGCAAAAATGAGCGCGCCCCGTGGTTTGCACATGCAATTTTCGCTCGCGTGGAAAGCATATATGCGAAATAAAAATATTCTACGTAGTATATTTCTTTTTTTCTTTTTGTATCTTTATTTTTATTTCATAACCATTGACGAGTATAAGCAATAAAAGCGCGTCGCACTTTTTTCTTGCGCGTTAATTCGAGGTTATGAATACCAGCCGCGTTTAATTGATGTATTACAACTCCGCAATTACTGTAGAATGCAGAGTATTCGATAATTGATTACATAATCTCGAGAGTGCGAGTGAGAGAAAGATATTGAGGTTCTAACGATGAAAATTTCCGTGTGCAGCATCTATTGTATGAGTAGTTAATCGAGACGATATTACTCTCGATACGAGGGGAGGAAAACTGGGCTGCTTGTTCATTAATTTCAATCCCGGGGATTAATCGATAGTTAAGCAACGCGCGCAAAATTATTTACCATTATTATTTCATAATTCAACGCGACGATCGGCGTCGAGTGGATGTTGTAAAATGCTGCGCGCTCGGACAATATAATAACTCGATAAAGCTCGTCGAGAAAAAGAATAAATAAAAATAAAAATAAAAACAGTAGAGGAAAAAGAGAAATAATGTACTCACAATCAATAGATGCAGAAGAGAGGGCGAGATAGAGGCGAGAAGAAACTACATCGGTGGCTGCAACAACGGCGACGACGACGAAGTCGCTGACGACGGTGACGACGTCCAAGTCCACGGTATCATTATCGTTCCTCTCGCAGCTGCAACATATATACACGCCAAGTGGGTAAAAACTAAGAAAAAGTGACGTACATGAAAGTCTGCGTGGCTCGAGTAAAGTATCCGAGAACTCGTGTTTTTATTTATATGTTTACTCGATAAAACTTTGCGAATTAAAATTCCGAAGCCACGTGAGCACGCGCCCTGCATAGCAGTAGTAGAAGTACCAGTAGTAGTGAAAGTAGTTGTAGTAGTAGGCGCATTCTTTGCTTGAAGCATATTTTTTTTATTTGCATTTATGTAAAAGGGATATAGGGCGAATAGTGCAATATCGGCCACAGAAACGTCAACAAGCTGGCACACATGCAGTATAGGTCTAAACTCTCGCAAGCAGTCCACTGCGCGCATATGGCTAAGCTGCTGCTATATTTACGTACTCGCAAGACCGTGGGGCTTAAAAATTTCTTGTCACACACAGAGCGTCGTAGTGCGTATATACATGCGAGGTGAACTCTAGTGCCAAACTCGCATGTGTCGCAATTTATATGAAGTCGTAGTTGTTATAGTTTAGTGCAGCAGCCGCAGTATATTGAACCTGTATCTGCCAGAATCCGCTTGCCGAAATTACTGCCGAAAAATTCGATCGAATTGCGACTCGTTCGTGCGTGCCAGTACAACAGCAGCAACCGCTGCGGCAGAGCTAGCCATGGGTGATCTTGAAAAGTATTGTAATCCGTGTGTCGGTCAGCACGCATCAGGCTTGTGCGCGTTTTTGTGTGTCTATACCTTTATATCGACCATAGATTCGATCAAATTCAATATTGTTTTTCAAATAAGATTCAGAAAAAATGATTACATCATGAATCGCGAAAATCTTGAACACTTATGCACACAGTTAGGTCGCGCCGCGGACACTGGTACAGCGCCTATAAGTGGACTCTCGGAGCAAAACGACAAACGAGCCGCAGCGCGCGCGCGCGCCGCTTTTGTAGTCGACGCTCGCTCGCTCACCTATAATACGTACACGCAGCTTTAATCCCCCATAGCTGGGCGGCCGCGTAATCTCTTTAAAAGAGCAGCCGAGTGCGCAGCATTAAGGGATGTAACGAGATTCGAGCCGCTTGTTCTCGCTCTTCTCGGGACAAAATTGACACCGACTGTGTGCTGCACGGTACCCGAGTAGAGCAGGTAGGCGGCGACGCTGCGATCCCCCGAGCGAGAAGAAATTATAAAAAAGAAATTTTTCTCGTTAACGACCGCGGTGCGCTCGAGAAAAATCGAGCTCGCCGAATAAAGCTAGACTGTCGCTGCGGCCGCGGCTGCTGTAGCGTCGTCGTCGCGCGCGCGCGGCTCAGCTGCACACTTGATATTATTTCTACATGACTGCAGCTGCTGCGACGGCGGTGACGGTGGCCAGCTATAGAACGCGTAAAAGCCCAGCGAACTCTCGCGATGCGGCCACAAAAATAGCCGCTTCGTATGATACAATATATATTTTAGATCAGTACAACCATGGGTTGCAGTGCATTCGCGAACGTAATTGTCAACTCTCGTAATCGAACGATAGCCAAGATATAATAATTGTTGCTTTGATGCGTATATGTATGCGAGTATGTATTCGATAACGAGAAAATCCCTGAAATCCTCAAAGTCATTTTCGGCAATTGCACTTGTGCGACATCTCTGCATGGGATATTATCCATTATATATGAATACCGCCCGATTAAGCTCGCACGAGTCGAATCGTTCGTAAATTCAATAACCGTGGATATAAAGTCGAATCACAGCCGAACAAACCGGAGGTATAAGCGAAGCTCGCGAGTACAGCTGCAGTAGCAGCAGCTGTGCGGGAGCTTTTATTCTGGCGCGGACGAGCTACACGTCATCCGTGCTGCAACTCACACATATAGTGCGCATAGGTACGCGCGCACTATGCGCGTTGTCATAGTTACAGGTGTGTACAGCGTGTGTGACGTCGTCCCAAAATCTGTTGCTAATACGCAAATTCGCCTCTAAGCACTTTTATATATTCGTATACGTTGTGTGCGTTGCAGCTGTGCGCGCGCGAGCTTCGTTATGAATGCCGAGGGAAAAAAAAGAAACGAAGAGTTCGTTGATTTTTCTCGATGAAAGCGAGAATAAAAGATTAGCTCGGACATGAAAATCAACGAGCGCGATCAAAAGAGAAAAAAAGAACGGACAAAGCAGTTCCGGGTTCTTTTGCGTATTCTTTTTTTCCACGACCAAGTTTATGCTGGATACAGCTTTCCTAGCAAAAGAAAGAGAGAGAAAGAAGGAGATAGAGGCTAACGAAGTACGCCCACGCTAGCAAATTGCCACAGCGGAAATTCGAAGGAGGCCTATAGTTGCTGCGTTACCGCCGCTGCTACTACTGTACCGCTGCTCTTACGTTCGAGAAAAGGAGGTGGGAGCGCGCTCGTGGAAAATAAAAATCTCGAGGCTCGCTGTACAGCTTGGAGGTATAATCTGCCTAATCGTCTTTGACGCTAATTAAAAAGCTATGCTGCACCGCGAGAGCCGCATTACCAACTGACCCGCGCGAGCTCCATCATGAACTCGGAGCTACTCCTACTACTATTGCTGCTGCTGCTGCTGCTGCTGCTGCTGCTGCTGCTCTACTCGAGAGCTATAGAGAGTGGGTAAGAGAAAGAGACTCTGTGATTATTAATTAATTAAAACCACGCACGCGAGCTCTAGTGCTGTGTGCGGGACGAAAACTGTGTTTCTGAAAATACGACGATTCACGCCGAAAAGTAAATATTCAAAACGCAGAACTATATATACTTTAGAGCCCCATACTCGGCTAGCAAAATAATAATATTAACCATATTATTGATCAACGCGGTGTATACAATTAGCACTTGCTATAAAGTTTCACATCTCGCACTTTCTGTTGCTATATTTATTTTGTTTACATTTTCGTTCGCGCCGATCTATACTCTATCGTTTTGGTCAGGTGAGATAGCGGCGCTCAGTGCCAATAGTCGTGTTGCTCAGTGTACCCTACACCTCATGACTAGTAAAATTTATTCAAATTAAAATGGGACTGTCTTTGTCTAGCCACGTGAAAAAGGTGTTCGGAATGAATCTCGATTTCGGTAAAAATTCCAATGCAAGTTCTGATGCAAGTTCTGGAACAAGTTCTAGTGCAAGTTCCGATGTAAGTTCTAATGCAAATTCTGGAACAAGTTCTGATGCAAGTTCTGATGAAAGTTCCGATGCAATTTCCGATGCAATTTCCGATACATTTTGGGATACATTACACAGTTCTGACATAAAATTCGTTAATCGAAAAAGGGAAAGAGGCAGAGTCAGATTAGAAAAATTCAAGATCATGCGAGCAGAATTAAATTGGGAGATCGAAAAAGAGCGGCACGAATTTCGGGATAAATTTTCTCTCCTCACCGAGCCTAGATCAACTTGGTATTGTTACCAACCAGATCTCCGGGACTTTTTTCAGCCCGAACAAGTTGAATGGCTTATCATGGATTCCCTGAAAGCAAGGGTGAAGAAAAGGAGTTGTGACTGTAACTGTGAGTATACGGAACGTTCAGCTTCACTTATCGACTTCATAAAACTAAGTGGCTTCAAGATACAGCCCCACTTGGATGGGGACGGCAATCCAGTGTCGCGTCGCACCACCCCACTTCACTATGCGATCACGTACAGTTGCTCATTTATATGTCAAGACTTATTTGGTGCTATAAGGCTATGACGTTAATTACACCGACAAAAACGGTCTCACGCATTCACACGCGGCCATCAGCATTCCCTTACCAGACTACGTGGATGAATTTCTTGAACTCGGACATGCGACCTGCGTCCCGGAAGAATCGGATACGGTTGATCCGCCGCTGCACTGGGCTCTGATCGAAAACGATAGGTCGTCTGTCGTAAAGCTAATCGCCAAAGGCGCCGATCCGAATTTGGCCAACAAGGATGGACTGACTCCTCTCCACGTTATTTGCAAGAGTGGTCGAGAATATAACACAGAGTATTTCTTCAGGGCATAACAACGACATCGGGCCGGTGCTGATCGTTGCCCGGGACAATTTGGGTCGAACGCCGCTTCAATGGGCCGTGTCGTCTCTCATGCCGAAAACAGTCTATGTGCTCTTGGACCGTGGTGCCGATCTGTCTGATTTTATTTTCCCAGACGAGAGTTATTTCGCCCTGAAACTCCAGCAAATCAAAAGGCTGAAAGGATTCGAAGTGGGACTAGCAGCTGGTACGCTTGACGTCGTCAAGCGCTTGGAGGCGAGAGGATACCAATTGGACCAAGACGCTGCTCAAACGATCATAAGAGTATTCGCCAAACTCGAAATTTTCAAGATTACTCAAAAATATTCACTCGCCGATTCCTACTTCGTAGGCAGGTCGAAAAAGCTGATGATGGGCCCCAAAGTTTCGCTCTACAAGTTATGCCTGATGTCACCCAAAGAGGCGATGAAACTAGCCACGTTCGAGGACTACGTCCGATTCGCGTTAACGCGCAAATTTTGGAAGCTGCGCAAAGAGTATCGTCAGGCCTGCGGCCGGCGTCTGTGCGAGATCGTGTTGAGACAATTTTTCCGACGATGGGCACTGCAACACGTCTCGACGCTGACGCGACTGCGGTTGTCGATTTACGACTGCGAAAAAATCATCGACACGCTGAAAAACGTGGATTTGTGGTGCATTTGCATGGCGGCCACGGGACAAATCTCGGATGACGAAGAAATGAAACAATATCTAAAAGATACATCTCGACACACGAGCCATACTACCACGACCACGAGGAATGTGAATGGTATATTACTGTCCTAAGCCGTGAAAAACAGAAATATCCCAAACATCGTGTACTTGGTGCCCTCGGCGAGACAGGCGTGCCCGATAAACACATACTCTGGGGATTTCATTTTTGGCGGTGTAGGCCTGAATGCTATTTTTTAAAAGCAGTGTCCCGAAAATATCTCTTCCCGCTTTGCGCAGCGGCAGGGGGCGTTTGGGGAACTTTTTGGGCCTCTGGTATGAAAAGAAGTTTTAAAAAAATAATTTGGTAAAAATTAAGCTTCATGTTAAATATTTTATCATAAGTCTCGGTAAACTCGCATTAATTACAATTAGCGATCGAGATTGCACCAAAAAACTTGAAAATTATTAAATTTTTAATTTATTTTATTTTGATTTGGTTTTTAGTTCTTTTTTTATTCAAACATTTATTTCATAAATGTAGTTGAATGTAATTTATGCTCAATAAAATCTGTTCTTGTTACCTATGTTTATAATATTACGTTTTTTTTTATTAGTAATTTTTTTAATTGTTCGAATATTTATATGAATAAATATACGTAAATATATTTCATCTAACAATCTGCTATCCCGAGAAATTTTTCGTCAATTCATCCACTGATTCACTGAAATTGAAGCATGCATTCGGCACAGTACTCGATATTCGAGCCCAGTCTAGCCTATCTTTTAGTATCTATTTAAACTTTCATTGGATCTGTTGCATTTGCATAGCTGACCCGCAATGATCAAGCAAAGCAAATTGTGCGACAAAACCCTACGCATTGCACGTATTTTAAATGCAATCGAATTTAAAATTTGTATAACCACCGCGTACAATTTTTTTCGAGTAATTTATAGAATAGCAAATGTTTTATATATAGATCCGAAAATTCATAAGATTCATTAAGCTCGTCAATCGTGACTAGCGTACTCGTGTTTTTACGCGTTCACATAGCTTACGTATATATATGATATTGTACGAGCATGAATCTATACATGTATATCTGCTCATCTCCTCCATCTCAGCTTTGCAAGCCCAGTACCTTAGAATGGCTGTTAAAGGTGTGCACTTGTTGGAAGTAATTGAATGGAAATAATAGCCTGAACTTTATAGAGCCACATCTCTCCATTCTCTCCCTCTCTTCATCTTTATAAAGTCATATTCTCTCATTATCACCACCCCACCCATGTGCCCGCCCGTACACCAAGAGGATATTATAACTCATCTGAAAATACTACTCGAAGGCACTACTAGTGTTTGTGCTTGAGAATATATATATACATATGTATGTACGCGTAGTTGTGCAGTATTGGATCGATAGTAAAGTTCCAGAGAGAGAGAGAGAGAGAGAGAGAGAGAAAGAGATAGAGCTTTTGCAAGTTTCTCTCTTTCTCTCAGCTTCCATTTACGCTCTGAGAAGCATATTCGGTGTGGCGCGCGTCTAGAGCCCCGGCAATGTGGAAAAAGAAGGAAAAAAAGGAAAAACAAAATGTGCACCGACAAATTTTTGAAGCTCGTACATTGACTCTCGTTTCGCCGCTACGTGACGACGAAAAAAATCAAGTCAAGCGTGTACACACACCCGCGAGTTCGTGTGGTTTATATCTGTGTGGCGATGCAGCCTTTATCTTTGTTTGGCCGTAGCGATGTCTCGTGCGCGCCCCCGCCACATACGAGGGTTATACGGCTATTGGCACAGATCTTGCTCCGCACATGCTCTATATACTCATTTTTTCGGCTCTGCACACACGCAGTTCTCGACTTGTCTTGGCTTTCCTCTTTGCGTCGTCGATCTGAACCAGCGCCATAACTATTATTTTACCAAAAAAAAGTAAAATAAAAAGAAGCTCGTCTCGACTCTCTTTCTTTTTCGCAGCGGCGCTCCAGTGACAGCTGTGAAATAGCAATTCGATCGATCGTATAACTCTGAACCGCAAAAAAGTCGAGAGACGGCTTTGCATTTTTACTACTGTTGCAGTCGCGCGTGGCTGAGTCGCTTTGACTTTTACCAAGGCTATATACGCGAAACACCTTTAGCCATTATTCGGCTCTCAAGAATTCTTGATACAGGTATATATACACGTACGAATGAAAACGCTTGCGGTTGCGATATAAAAGAGGTGGAAAACAAACGCGCGTTGGGGCCGGTAGCGAATATAAAACGGGCTTATGCGAATATATCAATCTGACGCGACAGGCAATGATAAACGGTGCAGCTGATGTTGCCTCCTACATACACGAAGATCATAAAATTGAATTTTTTTTTTACTTTATTCTTCCCTCCGGACGTTCGAGAGTAATTTGCCCGTTATCGAGTCATTGAGTCTCTATTGCGCTCTCGCAATAGCTCGAGCGAAAAATATAAAAACGAAATATCATACGTCTCTGTCTTTGCTCCTGTCGCGCGTCCAGTATTCTTAAATTATCCCCCTGCGTCCTTCCCTCTTGTCGGCATCGATCAATCTGACAATCGCTCTACGAGCTTACACTGTCAATTTTTAAAGTACATGATCCACGCGCTCGTGTCGGTGTCGTGAAAAAAAAAGACGAATAAAGCGTATTATATTCATAAAACATCGCAAGCTCGTCTCCGAGAGAGATTTCATTGGGGAAATACGTACTAGAATACGTATATATCGAAGAATAGTTTACACATTCTTTGCCGGTGCATAGGCAAAAAAGATTATACGAGTGGCGTGCGAGCGAGCTTCACTATGTACTATATATAATATATAGTACGAGACTTTTGGCGCCGTTCCCTGCCTCGGCGCTCACTCACATACATACAAACACACACACGTACTTGCCATGCCATCCGACATCTTACAAATGAAATTCGAAAAGTGAGCGGATTTATATAGATATATAGTTTGTAGGTGGAGGCGCGTACGTTCGCGAGAACTGCAATTAAATTTGCAACGAGTTTCGAGTGTGTATAGTCTCTCTTGCCTGCGCGCAATGTATAACGTATAACCCGTTGGCTTACTTCTCTCACACTCTGTATCGTGAATAATCTCTCCCTCTCTTTCCGGCTGTAAAGATTAATCCAGACTCACTCGAACGCGCGAGCGCGCGAGTCACAGCTATTCGAATGAATTTTTCATTTTCCTTTCCTTTTTTTTCCTGTTTACACGTCCGCGCGCGCCTTGGATTCTCTAAACTACTACTTGGCACGTTGCGTTTCGATAGCTTTATAACGATGAATGCTCAGCGAAGCAGCCGATTTACAGAGCCTATAACTTTACTTTTTTCCCATTAATAACCGGCGTAAGAAAATAGAGTGATAAGTTTCATATATATCTATTTTATATATATACTCGTGGTACGTGGATAGGTGTGCAAGCTCCGAGCAAAGTGTAATATAACTCTTATTCCCTCTCTCTCTCTCTCTCTTTCACTTTCAGAGCGCCCGAGAGTGATAAGCGCCCACGCGCGCGAGTGAATATAGGGATATATAAGCTCAACTGCGAGGGATGAGCTCTACAGCGCGGAAAACTTTTTAAATGGGTTTGTCGGGGAAAAGTTACACGCGCGCGCGGGAGGTAAAATAATTGAATGAAATGGCCGACTTTTGTATCGAATCCTGAAGCCAGGGCAATTATCAGCGTGGCGCACAGCGAGAAGAACCGAGCCAAGGCAGTGCACGGACAAGCAGTACGCGTTGAGAGAACGTTGTGATCTTAATTTTCTCTTTCTCTTTCTCTCTCCTTCACTCACTTTGGTGCCCTTAGCTCGGCTCGGCTGTAGATATATCTATATGCCGCGCACACGTTTCCCGGTTATAATGTCTTAATTTCAATTCCTCAACTTTGTGTTAGATGCGGAATGAGATTCGACAGCGAAGCCGGTTCCCAAGGCCAAAGTATTGACTTTTGTCTCGTGTGCGCCAGGCGCGCGCGCGCGCTGCACGGCTCGAAACTATAACGTGGCAGTTACACGTACAGCACGAGAGCCACTTGTAGTCGAGGAGGCTGTGCAACTATCCTGCAACTTGTGGAGTGCGCGCGTCGTAAGGACCTGCAGTATATGTGTCTCAAACTCAATCGCCACAGCAGCTGCTACTACTACACCATCGTTGATGTATATACTCAGATCTCGTATAAACAAGTCTTCTCTCTCTCTCGTTGGGGCTATATGTAGATACGCACGAGGCCACTCCAAGTCTAACTTATGCAGTCGTTCTTGAGCATCGACCCTGTCACTTTATATATACAATGTATAACAGCTGGATCCGGAATTCGCTTTTCTCTAGATTTAATGGATCTATGTTTAATGGACACCGTTTATACGACGAATTGGAAATGAGCTACATCGGCTTCGGGCATTCGCATATGTATATAGCTGAGGGCCGAATTTGCAGCGAGTTAGAAGCCAAATTGAAAGCTCGGGTCAACCAACATTAGCTGTCGTCGCAACGACGATGATCATTGGAACAAGTTGATACGGCGCTGCTGCTGAGCTACAGCGGAGGAGAAGGCGAGTTTACGCAGCTGACAAGCAGTAATTATATAGCGATCGAGCTACTTTGTTATATATATATAAACAAAACGCGACTATATAGCTCTTGCGTGTGTTTATGTATGCAATAGCTTGCGAGACATCATTCATCGTTCATTGCCATCAATAGCGTACTGAGTTCGAAATTGGAAAATTTTAATTATCCGCTCTAGCTTTGACGCATAATCTTCGTCCGAGTCTATAACGTCAAAGTAGCCTGAGTTATTATGATGATTATTCCCCGACTCCACTCTTCGCCCATGTATTGACGGGCCGTAGATGAACTAATATTCATCATGTTTTGGCATTAAAGAAGAGTAGTTTTATTAGGTGCTTAAAATGTTTTCGGATAATGAGTCAACAGAAAAAGTAGCATCATCTAATTAAAAAAGATACAAAACGCACATACGCGAACGAAGAGGCCGCAAAGAAGAGGCAAATATGTCGCGCACGCTACACGTATGCGCTGTATCCCCGCACAGCTGCTGCTGCTGCGCAGTCGAGAGGAAAACGAGGAGAAAAAATAGAGAAAAAATGTTGCCATTTGAGATGGGTTAAGAGACATTCAAGTGGATCGCGCTGAGAGTAGCATAAGAGTTTCATTGCGTTGATGAGCCTAGAGAGAGGGAGAGAGAGACAAGATGGGATCCCGTTGCTCTCCAAGCTCTCTTCCTCTCTCTCTCTCTCTCTCTCTCTCTCTCTCTCTCTCTCTCTCTTTCTCTCTCTATCGCATACATGCTATATATCTTAATTAGCAGGAATGCAACGACGCGATGCAGTTGCACCGCTAGACAACTGGAAATTCAACGAACGAGTCAAAGAAAACGTATACGTACATGTATACGTCTCTGACGAATTCCTCGCGAAATAGGTGCGAAATAGGTATAGTCGCGATCTACAGTCTCGCAGCGGTGCAATGGAAATTTTGATGTAACAGCTGGGGGTTTTCAGTCGAATGCCGCCCTTCTACATTGATACGGGAGCTTTAACGTAAACACAATATGCATGAGAATTCTCGACGCAAGCTCAGCTATTTATTATTCATATTGTAAACCAGTACTCTGAAGTTGGCATACAATACGAGCTCCAGAGCTTATGCAATTAATCCTTTGATACAAGAATAACAATGAGTAAAATCGAAGAAAATTGGCTTGTATATTTTCTCCGATCGCGCACGATTTCTCAAATAAGACTGATTTACATCATTGTGATTCGAGCGACGAGTTTTTTTCCAATCCCAATCAACAAATGAGATACGTGCATCTCGAGTTGCGAAATTGAAGCTGCCCGTGCTTAAAGGAGCTTTACTCGAAGAATAATTTTCACAATAAAGATTTATGCGCGGGAAAAGGTGAGAAGAGAAAATTTTTCTTTTTTCTTTCATTCTTCTTCGTGGCGTAGTTAGCTGTAGAAGGAGATTATTCGTTCATTTTTTTTCTCTAACCTAGACGTTCTCTCGCTGTATCAACTTTCATAGCGTACGGCACGCGCGTCGAACCCACGCAAATATATGTATAAAATAGGAAAAAGAAAGAAAGAAAAAAGAAGAAGAATAAATGGTAAAGGAGAGGAAAAGAGATGGAGTTCCGAGCTTAAGAAGCTAAACGCCTTTCACGTTCTCGAATATAAGGAAGAGAAGAAGTCGAGAACTCTCGGAAAAAGGCTGAATTTTATAGATCCTCCAGCGCGCGCGCAGGTTTCGCAGTGCAGGAAAGAGAGACTCGGCAATAAGCGATGAATGATAAAAGATGCGGCGTCGGCGGCTGCAGCGGCTGCGATGACGGTGGCGACGAACATCAGCGCGGGGATGAGCAGGAGAGAGGCAACGACGGCGTTCCTTTATGTATTATATCGCGAGCACTGTACCTTCCGAACTCGGGGGAAAAAGGGAAGAGAGGACGGACGGGGGCTGGATGCTGCTGGATATAGAGGATGGAGTGAGAAAAGAGAGAAAGAGCTGGAGCATTGGAAGAAAGGCGATCTCGTCGAGTCGAAGAAATCTTACTTTTTTGCCCGGTGCTGGCGGTGCTACCGTCCGTCGGCAGCTCTTTTGCTGACTCTTGGGATCTATCTTGAAGCTGCAGCTTCACTCCTCTTGGGTCCCGTATATATATATAGATACATACTCACAGTATACACACTGCAGCCAGCCACCAGCTCATTTCAGGCTATTACTCTTTTATTCTCGGCCAACATCAGCGCGCATAGACGTAGTCTGAGAGAGAGAGTGCCGAGAGCAGCAGCAACAGCTCTACCGCTCAAACTGTATATAACCCATTATAAAATATATACGTATCCACGCTCGTTAGCTACCGCGCCATTGGCTTGATGAGTCTAGGGCGCAGCTAGCACACTATATATATATATATATACGCGCGTTTATATAGAGCTGCCTGCACAGAGCTTTTGACGTTTTGGAGCGCGCGAGCACCGGAGCCAAATTATATGCCCCGGTTGCAGCAGCAGCAGCACTACCGAGCTAAATCAGCTCGGGCTTCCAAGGAAATTTGCACGGTAAACAAGGGAGTAATCTCGAGCGTTGCAGACCATGATGTCTACATATAGGTATATGACACGTAATACGTATACGGAATACGCGCGCAACAAAGACGCACACATACACGTACATAGACCCACACAAAGTGTCCAAAGTATAATCCTCCATTGGTATACACGCGCACGAAATCAGCCGTAAGCCCGTTAACAAGTGACTCCCGCGACGAAGCGCATATATATGTTACATCGTGGCAGTAGCAACAGTAGCAGTAGTAGTAGTAGTAGCCCATGCCCGTTGCTGCATGTCCCAAGATTACTTCGGGTAGCTGCTTCAAGACTTTCCAGCTCCTTGGCGCGCATTTTTCGTTATACAGCCGCATCGTCGCGCATAAATATATTTTATGGCGTGTGCGCGCCAGGGCAACATCTGCACGGCGCGCTCCACTATAAAAGAGAGCTTTTCTGTACTTAAGAAAAGCATCAGCAACAGCAGCATCAGCGAGCCTTGAATGGAAATTACGTTGGCAGGTGGGTGCGCGAATGAGACGATCTCTGGCTCGACGAGAATTCGTCAGCCAATGAATTTCAAGCGCAGCTCAATCTGTTAAAGTTCAACAAGTATACACCTCGCGCGTATACTCGCATATCTATCTCTCGGCAGGGAAAACAAACTTATACACGCATATACTTTAGCACACACACACAAGTGCACGTATAGTCGAGGAACTGCGCTGCTAGCTGCAGTGAGAGAGTAGAAGCGGCAACGCATTATCTCGGCTGAACTTCATGCTAAACCCAGCAACTTATACCTTGCCTCTCACCTCGCGTTTCTCCATTCTCTCGTTGGCAGCTTCTCTTACGTACACCACTACCCTTTCTTTTATGTGCCCTCGCAGCACGAGAGAGAAAGAGAAAGAGAGAAAGCACGGAAGAGCGCAGAAAAAAAGTCATTTTAATTAAGCTCTTTCACTGTGGCTGCACGCAATTTTTCTCTCGTCGTCGTCGTTGTACGCCCAGGACAGGCTACCGTTACAGTGTCTAGTTCTACTGCTGCCGTTGCTACTGTGGCTTCACAACGTGCATATACACGATATATAACGCCTGGTACTAAGGTATATAGCTATTTTCTTATGTGTGTGCGCGCACATCTGTACGTAGGTGTATGTACGAGCTAAAAGTCCGCAGGGCTCGCACGACACGATGCCGCTCTGTGCTCTCCCACGCGAGCTCGTGCACATCCGTCCGTCGCCGTTTTGCATATGCAAATCGCCTCGGGCTGCACGAGAGAGAGAGAGAGAGAGAGAGAGAGAGAGAGAGCTACCTGCGCAAGAATATATATATTGTGTAGCGCAACGAGCTCGCTCCGGTCTTCGCTGCTGCATGTGTACCTCGGTACCTACGCTGCAATGCCCAATGCCAGGGAATAAAAAGGTAAGCCAGCAGTGCTAAGCTTTAATTTATATTTGCACGCGAGTCATTTAAAGCATCCTCTTGCGCGCGCGACACCCTCTCGCTGCAACGACTTTATGCATTCGAATGTCCTTTAAAGCAGCAGCAGCAGCGCATGGCGATCGATTTGGCATTCAAAGCAAGGCTGCTCTCGTTGAACAGGCGGCATCGGCAGGGTATAACGTCCTGCTGTGGCCAGAGAGCTCGGGATGCAGAATCGAGTCCCCGTGTATATGATACCGCAACGTGTCGCGCAGTCGATACACGTACACGCTACGTTGCACGTACATGGCCGAGTGGTGTGCGAGAGCTTCGGCCTCACGGTGTGCCCAATACATATCACACGTGTACAGTACGTGTGCCGCCGTGTTCGGGCGAAAGCGACAAACTTATCCCTTAACTGGCCGCGCGCACCAACACCACCACCAGCCGCAGCAACATCAGCTGTCCGATACACATGCCTTAACGCCCTGCGGACTTGCCTCTTGAGAGCCAAACTGTTGGATACCTATATAGCATAGGCGTATACGACGAGCTTGTGCCCTCGTCTATATACCTAGCAAATACACGTTATGATATGATATCGAGTCACGCGACATTGCGACAAGTTGATCGAAGACTACGTGTGTATGGACGCGTTGATAAATGTGCTTGACCGCGCACGCGACTGAAAATATGATCGCAAATTCGTTAGACTTACCACGACTATCCGGCGTCGTGTCGCTTTTTTCTTTTTTTTTCTTTTCATTCCTACTTTGTAAGACGTTATATAAGCCAGGTTAGCCGACCGCGCGACAATGCAGCTTTTGCTGTGGGCAGAAAAGCACAATTGCGGCGTGACACCCGAGCTGGGTTTACTTCCTCTCTCTCTCTCTCTCTCTCTCTCTCTCTCTCTCTCTCTCTCTCTTTCTCTCTCGATCTTTCTCTCCGCACACAAGACGGGCTGCTTTGAAGCCTTCGTCTATATACTGTCTAAGAAGATTAAAGCATATCGAGATAATCTCGGATCGTTCGAGTGCGTTTCCGATTTCCCAGCCGCTGCCTTTACTGACTGCGCACCCGCTGCAACTATTACTGTTGCCCCGTTGCTGCTGCTGTTACTTTACGTCGAGCCAGTTGCAGATCCGATATTAGATACAACGTTCCGGTTCTCTCTTTGCTGTGTGTGTCTGCGCGACTGCTGCTCTGACTAGGCGCTTGCAGCAATTGCAGCTGCCCGCGCAAGATCTTTGTATTATATCTATATCTATATGATAGATTATATATCGTGTATCAGTCGCGAAAAAATTTCTCATTGCAACATTTTGCACGGATGTTCGGCTTATATTATCGTATTCTTGCCGTTCAATCTTCTCGAGACTTCTGTTATTTTCTTGTTTGGATTAAACGAAGCTAACGATATCAACAAATTGGTTTAGATTCGGATTGTTTGAGCAACGTGTGTATAGGTATATATTAAGTAAGGACGATCTCGCAGTTCCAGTGGTCAATCGAGAAAAGCTTCCGCGTTTCGGTAACGAGATGTGTATATGTATACACGAGAGAATGAGAGAGAAAGCCGGATCAAGAGCAGCAGTAGTGATGGAAGGGGGAGGACATAAAGAGCGAATAATAGCAAAGATAGGCGGGAGGCATCCCTCTTCAGCGCCGGGCTATAAGAGACTAAGCCAGCAGTGCGGCGTATTGAATTCGATTGGAAACTTTGAAAAGCTCGACTACTCGGAAGCGCAAAAGCTTACCCTCTTTGCGTATAGCTCCATTTCTCGTTCGTGTATATATCTGTATAGCGCGAGTCGTGATGATGATTCATTTTGCTGGCAGAGGTCAAACTTGGCTATTCGATTGTCATTTTAATTAAACTTTCTTACATCTTCGATTCGACGCACTGGTATACAATTGTTCTTTATTTTATTTTTTTTATTCTTTAACCTTTTTTTGTACGTCCTTTTTGTATAGGAAAAGAGTATATGACATTGCCCACTTTCTGCTCTTTGATGTAACCTTGTAAAGAGGAAAAAGAAGTAAAAAATCGAGCTCAGTAGGCGATGTAGTACTTTTTTCGCCATTATCTCTCGCGTACATTTTGGACTCGATTGCTTTTTGAAACTCTGCCAAAACAGTGTAAAGGCACAAATACAGACAGACACACACACACACACATGCGCGTCTGGTTGAGGGAAAAAAAGTAAAAAATTGTTTTCACGTGGTTATGCATCTGCCTCGTTTTCTCGTCGACTCTTTCAAACGAAATCTGAATTCAAGCTCGATTATGCGCTGTGCCGAATAAATAGAATAACCAACGGCCCGCACAGGTATGTACATATTATTAGGTTACAAAAAAAACTGCAATGCGTCAATCTGAATATTTATAAAACGTGTGTCTTACGATATCGAAGTTTGGAACGTCGTTTCAAAATCTATGACGCTCGACTTTCTCGAAGCTCGCGTAACTTACCCCCAATCCCAAATTGGTAAAGTTTTTTAATCAGTCCTATACATACATACTTTTTTTTTATCTCTCACAGCTGACTGTGATTTTTATTCTTGCGTGTGTTCGCACAGTTTCGTACGGGTGTACAGCTTTGCGAAAAAAAATGTCAAAAATTTTCCTTTTTCCCCCGTCGTGTGACCCCGCGCGCGATCTCTCGCCGAGAGTTTGCCGAAAGATATATAACACGCTCTCGAAACTCGAAGGTTGAAAAAAAACGAAAGAACAAGTCAAGCCGCATGTATACGCGCGCATAGAGAAGTTTTCAGTTGCACGACGACTACTTTATTTACTCGCTTCTCCTCGTCGGATGTATAAGAGTTTCACGATGATATCCTTCGCTATCTAAGGAAGTAAATCGAGCCGTCGATTATTTGGATAAATGAAAACGTTCACTCGAGTTTGTTAAATTAAAAGCTCGAGTTATCCGCGCGTTCGCGTATTCCGGTAAATGAAAGGAGCTGAGAATGAGACGGAGTCAGGGGGGATGGGGCGCTTAACGATAGGACAAACGAACTGCGCGCTTTTGTATATAGCTATATATATATACGCGATCCACGTCTACATGACAAATAGCGGCAATTGACACCGGGCGAATCGATGCGCTTGGGTCCGTAAGATCAAAGTGCTTTCACAAATATATACACGACGTATAATGAGACGCGCCAGCGCAAAATCACGTCGGTAACATGCACAACGATTCGATTCGCTTACATGTGCCCTAGTAGCTTCGACAATGGAGCGCACCATGGAGTATAAGTATATTCGGCGGCGATGTTGACGACGATTGGGTGGGGAATGGAAAGTCTTTAATAAATTAAACGCTCACCAGTCACTCTGAACCGCTTGTCGAGCTTTTGTTTCTCTTATTTTACGCTCGAGCTACACGCGCGCGCGCACGCTTAGAAGCAATCGTTTACGCGCATATATTGTATACTCGCGAGCAGCTTGCATCAGCGCCGACACGAGGGCCGTTGAGCTTTCTCTTCTTCCATCCCTCCCTGCGCTCTCTCTCTCTCTCTCTCTCTCTTTCTCTCTGCCTTCCCCTCTCTTTCTCTCTCTTCAATTAATTCGAAGCATCAAAGCGAGCCTTAAAAGGTACATTTCCAGTGACGTAAGAGAGAGAGAGAGAGAGAGAGAGCCTTGCAGCAGCCCAGCTTCTCTTTGTGCATCAGCAGCTTCGTTTGCGCGGGTGTCGAGGCTTGAAACTTCTCTCTTTCTCTCTCCTTCTCTTTCGAGCCATTCTCTCTCACTCTTTCAAGTTGTTGTTGTTGCTGCTGCTGTTGTTGTTAATGCAACTACTGCTACTACTACTACTCCTACTACTACTACGACTACTACTACCTCTACTACTACTACTAGCAGTGCTTACTGCTGATGATTCCGAGAATATAAGGCAGCTAGCTCTCCAACACTGAACTTTACTCTTATCATACTTCGGGAAATGAGATAACGACTCTTGTGCTCGATGAAAGTACGTGTGCGGTTGCACAGCAGTGCCATAATGCTTGGGTGTGTCATCCTCGTGTATGTGCGACTTTATGCACTGTGCGTGTAAAAAAAGGGAAAAAGCATGAAAAAAAGAACCCTATATAAAAGAACGAAGTAGCCACTACGGAAGAGGAGAATAAAGTCTGACCCAAAGGACAAATCGAGGCTGGTGACGTTTGCGCCCTGCGCGCGCGAGACGCTCTTTGTTGCAAGAAGAATAAAAAATGACCGAGAGAGCTTGGATAGAGTCCGACTGCGAGCGCAGCACGAAGACTGCCCTCGACCGTTCGTTTATATACTCCATGGACTCATGATAATTTAACAAAGGTTAAAAAAATAACTTATTTTTCCCTCTTTGTCGCTCGCTCATTCCTGTTGCACACATTCATTCTCTTTCATTCGTGGACAAAAAAAACGTGACATTGTGTTTCTCGAGAGTAAGCTTTCCTTTTAATTTCATGACGACGCAGCAACAGCAACGGCTGCAAAGCATCAGCAGTACCTTATAATGAAACTGCTCTGACCACGCATAATATTATGCCAGAGAGCGAATATAGTCGGGAGAAGGCCGAAAGCCAAAAAGCTGAAATAGACTTGCACATGGAAAAATTGTTCGCGATATGTGAATATGTGCACGCGAGTACGCATGTGATTTCGCGTAGAAGGAACATGCAGCGAGACGTTCGCAAGAATAAAGAGAGAGAGGGACTCCTGACAAAGTTTGCGCAGAGTGAACATTTATTCTGTCATCTTCTCTCCGGCGATATCTTCTTCTTCTTCTTCTTCCCTCGTTTGATCTTTTTTCTTATTCTCGGATACGCCTCAATTTCGACTCCAAAATTTACGGCGCCTTCGCAGCGGGAATTTTATTTTCTCTTTCTCGCCTCTCTCTCTCTCTCTCTCTCTCTTTCTCCCGGCTCTTCCGGCAAGTAGAATCGTTATTTTCGGATTTTCTTTACCAAGACCCTGCGCTACTTTTACGTATGTACGTGTATGCGAAATACGCAATCGGGATTTCAGCACATTTTTTTCGCTAGCTGCAGTAGAAGCAGTAGTAGTAGCTGCAGCACTGCACCGACGTCGCTGCGTGCTCGTCGTCGTAACGTCTCTTAGCGTACTCGCGCGCGTGGTAAAAAATGTCAAGCGCACCGCGAGAGGAAAGAGCGATTTCAATGATTCTTCTTGCTTCTTCTTTTTTACATTTACCCCCCTGCGCGTCGTGCAAGCAAATAAAATTTTCACAAAAATCTTAATATCTAGAAAAGCATACGTGTGAAAGTAAGAAAGCTATATATCGTTACCGGATGTGTAAACGTGAAAGAAACGACAATTTTACATCGATTCCGGCCCTGCTCGGATATGCAATGCATGTATTTTTTAGTTTATATATTCTCATTTGTCCCTTGGTAAAAAAGAAACATTAAATAATTCACGGTCATTTCGATATTTCTTCTTACACTTATAAAGGAAAACAATCAACAGCCGGTGCCACTGCCGCTGTTTTTACTTGGCTTATTAATTGAGGAAGAGTCATAAACTTGAGTTAAAGTAACTGGGAGGTAAAAATCTTTGCTTAATTACAGATTTTTAGACGGCCAATAATAAAAAGTTTTATGGGGTTGTTGTTAAAGTTTTCTAGGATTTTATGAAGCTATTGAAGTTATATTTTGGCTTTTATAGAATTTAGGAGTTGCTTATGCGGGTTTTAGGGGTTGTTTTTTAGTGTTGTACAAATCACAATTTCTTTGCAGTGATTTATTGGCGTCGATAATCAACAGTTTCTAATTATTAACATCGCTTGTCGTTCTTGTGCTTGTTATGTATACAATGCGTTGATTGATTTTGAAATGATAACACAGCTCTACAAAAAAAAAAAAATTTTCAAATCCACCGACCGGACCTAGTGGACTTTATGTTTTTGGGGTCGCTGAATCTGAATCCGGGGTCGGTTTTTCAAGGTTGGCTCATTTTAGAGGTCATTTGAAGGTCAAATAATAGGAAAAAGGTAAAAAATCTGAAAAAATTCATACATGGGTTTTTGAGGATGCCGAATCCAAATCCGAGGTCGGATGACCTTTAGGAGGTCACTTTCAAGGTCATTTGAAGGTCAAACTACAAGAATTCAATGAAAATATCTGAAAAAATCACCCTATTGTTTTGAGGGTCGCTCATTCTGAATCAGAGGTCATTTTGACTGAATCCGGCCTTGTAAAGGTCATTTGAAGGTTATTTTAGGGTCAGATCACGAAAAAAGCTCAAAAAAAATCTGAAAATACTCATTCAGAGGTTTTTAAGGATGCTGAACTCAAATCTGAAGTCAGATGACCTCTATGAAGTCACCTTCAAGGTCATTTCAATGTTAAATTTATTTAATGCGATAAAATATTGGAAGAAGTTTGTGCTTAGTTTTTTAAAACTGAATTAATTTTTCAGTCTGAGACATTTAGCGAGCTCACATTCTGGGATAGAGCTGCTTTTTTCCCTACTCAATAAATATAATACATTTTTTCTAAGCTATTTCCCCGCAGTAAAGCAACCAAAAAAATCTCTTCATTTTTTAACAATCAATTTTTACTTCCTTTACTTTTATATATTATATATGAATATAATATCGTCGCCTCAGCGCAAGAACCGCACAAATAAACTCAAGTGGCAAAAAGGTGCCTTAATCCTATCCTTTTAACATAAGGATAAGGTTGTTTTTGCCCCTTACGTTTATTTGTGCGGTTCTTGCGCTGGGGCGACGATATAGGCTATTTTATTTTTTACTATAGAATTGGGTCACAAAATTTGAAAAATCCTTCATCAATGGATTTTTCTTCGATTAAAACGAATGCATTTTAAAATTTTGTGAAACAATGTCTGAGAGTGTAAAAATAAATTCACTATAAGTATATCCTTATGACAAAGTAGAGATGAGCCAGGTGGATTGGCATGGGGAGTAAATTGACAAATCGGCATATTTTTTCATATTAATGCACCGTTTTCGTTCGTGATATTGATATGGAGAAATATGCAGTTCTGTTAACTTACTCTCATTCTGACACACTTTTTTCTCTTCTAGTCTTTACCTACTGCCTCGATAAGTTTGATGTCGGTGAAATGAAATGTAATATGTCTTATAAACTGCATTTCTTACATAACCATTCAGATGAGTTTCCGGATAACTGTGGTGATTTTAGTGACGAGCATGGAGAACGATTCTATCAAGACATGAAAAGTATGGAGCAGCGGTATCAATTAGGTAGATAGGATGTTTCGATGATGGATCATTACTGCTGGATGTTGAAGAGAGAGAGTCAAAATGAGAAAGGCAAAAAACGCAAACGAAAACCATTACGCCGTTCGTTTGAAGAAAAAAAGATGCGTTGCGAAAAAAAAGTAAAAACGCATGCAAAATTAAAAATATTTTCTTAATTTTTTACTTCCTTGTATTAATTTAAAGTTTAAATGACCTTCAAATGACCTTTACAAGGCCGGATACAGTCAAAATGACCTCTGATTCAGTATGAGCGACCCTCAAAACATAAGGGTGATTTTTTCGGATATTTTCATTGAATTCTCGTAGTTTGACCTTCAAATGACCTTTAAATTGACCTCCTGAAGGTCATCCGACCTCGGATTTGGATTCGGCATCCTCAAAAACCCATGTATGAATTTTTTCAGATTTTTTACCCTTTTCCAATTATTTGACCTTCAAATGACCTCTAAAATGAGCCAACCTTGAAAAACCGACCCCGGATTCGGATTCAGCGACCCCAAAAACATAAAGTCCACTAGGTCCGGTCGGTGGATTTGAAAATTTTTTTTTTTTTGTAGAGCTGTGTAATTAATTAAAGAGGGAATTGATAGGAAAATTTTGGTTGGGGGCTAAGCAGACGTAAAAATTGATAAAAATTGATAATTGAAAAAAATATTTAAATTTAAAAAAATAAATTCCTGCTTTAACGATTAAATAAAAACGGGGTAGGGGGAGGGGTCATCGAACGAAACACTCAGGGGCGAACCCCTTACAGTATTTTATATGTACAAGCGGCAAAGATGAGAACGGCAGATTATAACAATGAAATTCGGCTATTAGAAGCTTTCTCGAGTCGCCCTCTTCCTGCGTGTTGGCGCATTTTATATAAGGTGAGTAGCTGCCCGTGCAAAAGCAAATAAACGAACGAACGAACGCAACTCGAGAGTAATGACCTTTTTCACGTTGCAGAGAACAGGAGTATAGCAGATAGTAGAGCGAGCTGCTCCTGCTGCTCGCGCTGCTTCTGCGAGTGCAGCGGGAATTGAATCTAATGGGAAAACCACGTTCAGCGCTCGGGCTATTGAAGTTTGGCTACTTTGGGACTGCAGCTATACACCGTTATACGTACGTGTGGGTGTGTCTGCGCGCGCGTGCACATCTGCAAAGTAGTCGTCGAAGAACTTCGTGCATATATATCTGGTCTCGAGCTGCACTCTGCCGCATTTATGCTGATTTTGCGGCGCGCGCGCGAGCTCGTCTCGTCTCCTCTCTCTCGTTCTCTCCCTCTACCCCTTTTCCCCAAAAACTTGCACGTACATTATTGTCGCGCCCGAACTCGAGACTTTATTATTGTTCTTCGACAAGACTCGGGCGCGCCTCGCTTATTATCACGCTTATCGGGTAGCCCGCTATCTCTCTCATATAGCTCTCACGTCTCTCATTGAAGCTTCTAATTCTCCATTATTGCAAGTATAAAGATTTGAAAGATCGAGGGCTAGGAGGAAAATAAAATTCGCTTCGAACTGGAGCATTTACAGGCAAACTCTAGCCGACTTCGAATCAAGCCGACGGGGTGGGGCTTGTAGGGGATTAAAATTAAAATAGATTCATCGAGCCGTGCGCTCTCGCCCACTCTCTTTTTACGGAAGTACGCGCCCCTGCAATTAACGAGGAGCTTCGGACTTTTATTAAAATTAGGGAGCAGAAATGAGCTTTTTTTAATTCTTCCTCGGAAGGACTGCTTCGGACGAATCCTTGCCCTCAATGCAGCTCCGTAGTTTATGAAAATTCGTTTAAAGCCCATACAAATTGAACAGAATGTGTATGTAAGCGTACGGGGACGCGCGCGCGTGCGGCACAGAGTGAGAGACGGCCTGTGGAGACAGGCTCTGCCGCCCGCGCGCGTAATTAGAGTTGTGCAAGGCCAATTTACACTCTGCGTTAATACACCCACGCGTTTTACAAATGGCCTGGACGCGCCACAACATTCATTACAACTTTTGACTCGGGCTAATGCCGTATACTGCTGCCGCCGCTGTCGCTGCTGCTGCTGCCACTCTGCTCTATATGATGAAACTTATCGATTTTCGCGCGACCGGAGCGAGAGGAGAGCTCAACGAAAAAAAAACAAAAGAATGGAAAGAACGAAAAAAGATAACAAATACACTTGCGGAGTCGTGGAAACTAATCATTGCAAGGCCAACTATGAGCAATAATTTTAAAGCTACGTAGCGGCGTACTACAAGCGTGTATACACAAACAGCTCGGGAAAAAAACATTTTTCTTCTTCCTTTTCCGTGGGATTACCTGCCCTTTATTCCCTTGAAACTTTTTTCGCTCGTCTGCCGTTGTTTGTGAATTCCTTTTTTTTCAGCTTATATGCGAATCTAACGTTAGTCCGATGGAATTTTGCCCCGACTTCCGAATCAAGGTTTTTTCTCAACCTCCCGATGTTTTATTTCACGTTTTTTGTAGCGTAGAAAACTGGAATAGTACTGAACATCCGATTTTCGATTATTTCACTTTATAACAATGTACAATAACGATGACTTGTGTATGGTGTAGCTTCAAGCGACTTACGATATTTATATGAATTTCACAGTTTCACGCGCACGTTTGTATGTCTGTACTGGAGCACCGCCGCGCGTCGCGATAAATGATTTGAAGTGTGAAATATACGGGCGGATTTTTAATCGACAGGCGCGCGAATGCATCCTATCGGAAACACCGTTTATCCCGCCGCTATGCCGATAACATAAGCTTGCATTGTTTCATGCATGAGGTTTGCGTATACACACACACGCGCGTACACAATCATAGGATGGATTTCATGGGGTGCACGTTTCTACGGCATAATCTGAATTTTTTCATTTGTCATTTTCTTTTTTCTTTTTCATTGTGCTCTTCCTTTTCTCACTGGACCGAATTGGAACACGAAAATGAAAAACAAAAAAAATCTCTCTCTTTCTCATCGCCATTTTTCTCTCCAGGGAGTAAAATATTTTTTGTCAGACGAAATACGCCACCGCCCGCCTTGTATCCTTGTATACACATTATTTTCCTTCAATTATTTTATTCTCTCTCTCGGTTTGCACGACGAAATAGAACTCTTTTGTCGAGCGGAAAAAGATAATCTTGCCTCTTCTCGCCAAAACTGAGCAAGAGAGAAAACTCGAATCAGATTCACGACCGCGCGAAGATAGCGAGCATATTACGCCGCGTCGCTCGAGAGTTGCTCTCTTCTATGTATGTATATACCGCATTCGATGTAAACAAAAGTGTAACTCATGCAAAGTGACATTCAAATTTCGCGCACGCGTGTGTGCATGTTTATTCGTGTTTAAATATATATTCATATAAATTGCTCGCTTTTATGCGTCGGTGTTCTCTTTACGGTACTTCTTTCCTTTTCTTTCTTCGTCTTTTTTTTTACTTTTTTAAGCGTAAAAACGTCTGGGAAAGGAGGTAAAAGTATATACACCAGCCTGTGCACCGAACTTTATCATCATAACTCCTTTGCTTGTTTTCTCTATCTTTTCCTCTTGCCTTCTGCATTTCGATTAAAATTATTTAGAACGCGCCCAAAGGAACTGTCATCGCTTCTCCCATGCACGTGTAATAACGTGTAAGAACTTTTCCGGAACGTGTAACGTTCCATGTTAACATCACTGGAATAAGGCGTTTTTACGAATACATTTTCGGGTTTGGCTCTATCGATTAATTTTGCTGGGAAACAGTCAGCAACGACGAAAAAAAGAGAAAAGGAAAAATTAAAGAGTCGGACAGTTGATTTCGCCGGAGCTTTTCGGGGTTGAAGGCTTGCGGACAAAAAAAAATTATACGTCGAACAGGCGCGCGTACGATTGAGCGACAAGAGATACGATTTTAAAGTTGGAAATTCGATTTCACTCGCACCTTTTTCCGCTCTCTATCTGTCTCGCTTTATAGCCGGTCGCCTAGCAGCAGCTAGTCGTGGACTATTGTCGTGGCTGTTGTTTACGCCATCGGCGTGACTGCTCGAAGCGCAGAGGTACATGCTATATGCACATCGAAAAATTGCAGTATACGCAAAGGAGCAACACGCCGAGCTTTTTGGTGGCAGCAGCAGCAGAACAGAGTAGAAAGAGGATAAAACGAGTGGCAGTCCCGAAGCACAAGAGAGTTATTGACCGATGGGAAAATTGATTTTCCGGTTTCACTCGCACCAGCGTTGTCGTCTTCGCGCGCGCAATTTCTTCACCGTGCTCCAGGATATATAATGTAGGTTATGCATCGCAAAATCATTTATGATCGTTGGTCAGGCTAAACCATGTTTTTGTCGCTTATATGACCGTCCGCGCAAAACCATATTACTTCTCGAGCCTTCATATAACTGCGGTTGATGACGCCGGCGTCATTGTTGCTGTTGTTACTGCTGCTGTTACACGAAAACAATCTAATAATGCGAGAATAAAACAGATGTCCCACTTAGCATTGTTGATTATTTTCAGTCCTATCTGCATTTACCACAGAACATCGCGTCGAGGTCTGTTTTTCCATTACGAAATGTAAACACGCGCGAATACACGTATGCGCGCCTCGTGCGGTCGCTTCATATTATGCATACCATTGCTGCAGGTATGGTATGTACCGAATGTAGCTCGCGCGTTATAGAATAAAAAAAAAAAGAAATGAAAGTCAAGCAGACGTGCGATATAACAAAAAAATAAAAAACCAATTGTGCACGCGCGCGTACGTAGATACACGTCCTGTGTCGAGAGGAGTATAATATAAGAATGGGCCGAAAGGGGCGCGAGGGAGAAAAAAATCTCGGTCGGATATGATTGACGGCTCGTCGAGTACAGACAGCGGTTGAAAAAAGCAAAATATAATGTATACCGTTGCGTGAACTACCACACGTTCGAGTTTTCGCAACTTTTATTATTATCTCGTGCAGTGAGTTAGGTGGAGGAGGCGATCGCAAAGCACATAAGACCGCGCCAACTTGTATGTGCGATGCATATACATAATACGCACGATGTGTATAGGAGCTAGCCAAGTTCTACACCCCTCTCTCAAGCTCCTCGAAGCTTTGTTTGTTCTCGGCACTATAATACACGCTACACAGTACTGATCAAGATTCAGTTGCCCAGTCAAAGTATCGATTCGTAAACAAACTTTGGACTTCGATACTCGCCCTAAGACTACACATAGATAATGCTCGCGCTACAATTATATATTTGCTACAATGGCAAGATACTTTTCCCGCTAATCAAATGGTTGCGAACGCGATATACCGCCCGAGAATTAATTCGAGTTAAATCGAGCTATAAATTGGATAAGAAACTATTGTTCCAAAACGACGATGATTAATCGTTGACGTGCACGTGATTATCGGCGAAGAAAAGTTCAGCTTCCAACGCGATCGAATATAATACATTCGATCTCAGCTTTGGCAATTCATTCCTTGGAAATTTACTATTGGTACCCTGCTGCGTGCTACGTCTGCGAATATATGTATGTACCATTCGGTGCTGCGGCGTATTATAGTATTATAATACATATATAAATTCTTGATTTCACGTGGGAGCTCGGCGATTGCAATTTTCCAGAGTTAAACTTATACTGTATGCTGTACATATATTTCGCGCGCGCATGCGACGTTCGTGTATTATAAATACGTGCTATATGGGAAGAGAGAGGAAGCTGCTAATACGAGTGAGAGAGAAAGAGAGAGGGTAGAAAGCGTCAGGACTTATCATTGACAATGGCTAAAAGCGAGTCTCTCGCAAATTCAATAGGATTGCAGCTCGTGCGAAGCTCGATTTATACAGCATACATATATAGCGACGAGCCATGCAGTTGCGAACGCAACGCGCTATACATATATAGTCATCGATATAAATCAAGTCACGACTTATAGGTATATAGAGAATGCATATATAGCGCGGCCCACTCGCGCGGGTAGGACACGAGCAGCAGCTCCTGTGGGTGGTTGGATGATACATACACACACACGTACACTGTATGTCTGTCCTATATTCGCATACAGATGAATCTCACCCGGCCGGCGCAGGGCGTTATATACACGATGCCACGTACAGTACGTTGCCTAGCATGGCGCGCTGGGGCGATATGCAATCTGCAGCTTACATATGTCGGGGACCAGAAGCAAAGCGCCTGTCCCGTGCTAAAGTGAATGCAAAACATTGTAGCGCAAAAAAGGATGCGCCATGTATATATCTCATTCGCGCTCGCCCGGAGACTGACATCCGACAAGATGACTTTTGTTCGTCGCTCGCACGCGAGCAACAAGTGCACACAAAGGCCCAACTTGTGTGACTGTGACTGCGTCTATGTGGCATCTCTCTCTCTCTCTCCTCTACCGTCTCGCGAACTTTGCCGTACTAGCGCGAAAGGAGAGCCGTCTTGATAACATTTTCATCGGTGAGAGACAAGAGAGAAAGAGAGAGAGAGAGAGACACCGAACGAGATAAAGTCAGGTAGAACGAGAACGCGAAAGTGTGCCCCTTATTTGCAAGTAGTTCAGGCTAAGTTTGGTCAGACCGGAGTCGCGCTGTATAATTCGCCCCATGACCGCGCAAGCACTGCCGGAAATTCATCGCCGTAATTGCTGCTACTGCTGCTCCCGCCGAGGCATATGCTTTATAATCCCCGGGCTCGCTTGCTTGGCCGAGAGATTTCCGCACACGTAGCGTGCATTATATTATGCATATATCTATATATCAGGTCGCGCGCACAATAAAAGCTTATTTTTTCACGGAAGTTTCGATTAATTATCGCAGAGCGTACACACGTACAACACGTTATGCACACCATCGGCGTACCCGGGGTATGCAAACACACATACACACACACACACCAGCCTAGATAAAATTAGCAAGCGAGGGGTGAAAAAAGGAGGGTGAAAAAACGCGAAGAGAGAAGCGGATAGCGACGTCAATTAAATATTCGATTGGATGCGCGCTCGTTCGAAACGAAACGAAAAAGCAGCAGCAGCAGCTTGTTGCAGTATATACAGCTGCGTTAAAAGGCTCAGCTGTGTGAAATTGTGACTTGTTCGACTAAATGCCAATTCATCCCCAGCGATCGCGAAAATTGTATTATTCCTTTCGACGATGCTGCTCCTACCCAAGCTCGGCGCAGTGCAGTGCACGGAGTTTTTCGCGAGCCGAGTTCGCTCTAGAGTTTGGTCTTTGCAGAACTGAAAATGTATACACCTTTTTGGGTTTTTTAGTTGCTTGGTCGTTGCCTACAGCGAGTTTTTTTTCGTCTCACTCAAGAGTCACTTTAATTTCGATTGAGAGTAATTTAACAGCTAATGAGATGTATGATATACTACCCCCATTCAACGCGCTACACCCGTCTACAATTTGCTCATAGTTAAAAATTAATAACAATTTAACTAATTATGAATACATAACGCATTGTTTGAAATTCATTGAAACATTTGTTCTATAAACATGATTTTTAGCCTGAAAAATTATCTGATTCGAAAAATTATTTCATTCAGTTTGAAACATGATATAAAATAACGAATTTTGGAAACGTGGGCTAACTCTACGACTAATTTTACGACGCCCAATAATAATCCCTGCGCTGCCTACGCAAAACTACTTATGACTTTTTAAGAGTGGTTAAATCAGAAGAAACTTATTTATTTCTGCTGATATCGATTATCCAGCAGGGATGAAGCTCGTATATATATATATGGACGGAAGGGAACGGGGAAGTTACGCCGATCAACCCGAACAAAGTTGCAAGTACGTAAGTTGCAATGACTCGCGTAATTGGTCTTTGATGCTATCTTCCCCTAGAGCTCAGCTCATTAGCCCCGCTGCGCGACGTTTTCTCTTTCTCTCTTCCTCTGTCCCTTATAACGGCTGCTGCTTATCGTTGCCCATTTACATGCGTACATACAGCACGGACTGAGGAGATATAAGGACGTTTGCAACGCGCCAACAAGTTTCTCGCCTGCTGTACACGACTAATACGATGGTTCAACTATGAAAAATGTCCTCCCGCTATTACGAGCCTGTCTCGCGTTTAATAGCTACAGGACTATTCAATTTTCAGCAGTCGCTGCTGTTGCCACTGTTGCTGCTGCTGCTGCTGCTGCTGGAAGATGGAGAGAGCAGATGAGAATGATACAATTGTAGAGATTAGCGCTCGACACAGTCGGAAATTGCTGCCAAATCGAGAGTAACGAATGGATTTGTACTTCGCTCGTGTTGGATAGTAATAGGAAATTTTCGTTAGAAAAGAAAATGAAAAAATAAATCTCTACTATGACAGCATAGAGAGGAAAAAAATGGAAAAAAAGAATAAAGGAAACAACAATTGTTGTCGAAGTCGAGTCTTATTATGGGATCAGCCAGTTATCGATATAGACATGAATACTAAGCAAAAATCTGACTTTTTTCCCCTGGAGGATTTTTTGACAGGATCGAAAACGAATTTTTGAAACAGATGTCGTAAGGTAATTTTGTTAACATACTTGAAAACTATATTGAATTCTCGACAAATGCCAGTATATGTGTTTTTTTCATCGAATCATTGGTAAAAATTCCAAAATTTTATGGCTAGTTTTTGGCCAACGATAAAGTTTTATACATAAAAATACTGTTTCTGTACGGATTTAAACTGGAAATCATGCTTTGACTTATTATAACTATATTTTCACTTTACCACTTGCAGATTCACAGATAAAGATACTCGCCATCTTGTGGTGAAAAGTTGAAGTGGTGTTATCGTTTTTAAAGTGGTTGAAAACTGGTCTGAATTCTTTGAAATGACTAAAATTTCATTTTCCGGCGATTTAAAATACTCTCAATGATTGTAACTAAGTTTTTAATAAAAAATCGCAAATCTAGCTAATAAATGGTTAGGTAATTTAAAGCATTTTAAATTGTCATTTTGGTTCATTAGGCCATTATTGATTTTCATCATATGTACTAGAGTGGGTAAAATGTCAACTCACACGTAAAAACATATGCGTAATACGAAAGAGCTATTCCAAGCCGACTGTGTGAAGTAACAATTAAACTTTGCCTCAAAAACTTTATTATAAGCTACTTTCGGGTCATGTTCAATTTAAAAACTCGACCATAGTCAACCACGTATTCACCGATAGCTATTAAAAAATAATACGAATGAGACCAGGTGATATAATTTAATCGCGTGTGCACCGAGTTGAATGGGGTGTGACACGCCGTAGCATTCACCACTAAAATCAACGACTGCTTCGCACAGCGAGTCAAATTATTTTTCATCGTTTATTTCGTCTCTTATACAACCATTTTCTCTTTATGCTATGTCTACGAATCAAAAAGTCTCATGCGTACTTTAATTGAATTTCGCTCCGACGACATTCTTGAGAAACAACACAAACGCGCGGGGCTGGTTATATATATATACGCTACTGCTCTCTGCGTATATATATTCGAGCTAAGAAAGAAAAACTAAAATCGGAAACTCGGCTCGCGCTCCGAAAGCAAATGAAGACGATGCGGGAGGAGGAAAAAAAGCTTTCGCCGTGAAAGAATGCAGGACCCGAACGAGGACGACGACGACGTCTACGACCAAGAAGGAGAAAAAAAGTACCTTAGCGCGCGCGCTCTAAAATATATACTCTATTGTTTTTGTCGCTACTATATACGGCTTGCCGCGGCAGTAAAGAGAAGAAAAAAAGTCGGGCTTCCTTTCCAGACACTAGCGTGTCTCTCATTGGGTATTTATTTATTTAGGTTTTTTTTTTAATATACAGAATAATGAAGCTCCAAAATCCAAGGAAACGGATCAGTGATTTTTTTTCTTCTCCATATTTTTTTATTTGTGCTGCGCGTGGCATTTCAATGCGAGTAATCTCCTTTCAGCCGCGCATACAGCAGTAGTATAAGCAGCGGCAGCAGCTGATCTAATAGACCATAGTGAGATTGGCTTCATTCGAAACGGCTTAATTACTATCTATCTTTAGCGGGCGGTATAAGCGGTATTGTTCGCGGCCAGTGCCGAGGTCGATCCCTATTGTCGAATTTTGCATTGTACCGTGTGTATACGTACGTCGTGCGTACATGTGCGCCGCTGAGAAAACGTCACTCGGATATCCCACACAGTTAGGTTTATCCGTGGCAGTCGAGCAAGGGAATTAGTGTCAGTGGTGTGCGATCAACAAGATTCGCCGTGTATTACACACGCCTGCAGCATGTAAAATCCACCTCCGAGGTGGGATTTGAAAATGAGAAAAAAAAGGGGGAGAAACGATCTCTCGCTCGAAGCGAAACGAGGATGAGAAACATCACGGGGTGGGCTGATCGAAAATTTCTCTCTCACTCTCTTTCGTCGAGCTCTTTCCGTCGCGCTCCGTGCTGCACGTCGACGCAGACACGCGCGCGGACAGCTGCAAGAGAGGCACAAACATCGGACTAATTTCGCGCGCGAGCTCGCCTGAGAGCAGCAGCTCCGACGTACAGCACAGCGCGCACAGCAGCAGCAGCAGCGAATATTATTATGTCGGTGCTGTGTGCGGACTCGCGTCGGAGACTGACGGCTCCCGTGAGAGAGAGAGAACATATATCTACTATAGGTAGAAGAAGGATGAGGTTCGAGCGCGAGGAGAGCCTGGGATATGGCGTGACGAAGCTGCTGGCAGAGCCGACCTGCTCTCTGCGCGTATCATACCAAGAGTAATGTATACGTAGCATAGACGAGCAACAGGAATGCCGACGAATAACAACTCGTCGTCGATGTGCCCTTTTAGTTTTTCATGCATTGTAGCTGCTGCTGTTATTGTATATACTGTTGCTGTTTATCCGTCGACTCGTCATACGTTATTCCGTTTTACGAGGAAAAAAAAATTACGATTCAAGGAAGCTGTGAGTATGCTTCGCCATGTTGCGGTAATACGGAAACAACGATCTCTCGGGATTGGAGGGTGAAAGAACAGGCAAAAAAATGATACATCGCTGCGGTTGTTGAGTGATTACCTTGAGGAAATAATCAGCGAAGCGGTAGTAGCTAGCTTCTTTCCTTGTATTCATGCATCAGTTTGCTGTTTTATAATTGCTAAACACTGGTTAATTCCAAATTAAACGTTTTTCACTGTAGTCAAATTACGCTTGCACTCTTAACTTTTATAAAGTGTCCCGCGCGGAAAATCGCTTGCCCACGTACATAGACAGGTAGGCTCACTCGCTCGTTCTCTCGCTGTAAACAATCGTCGTCGTTGGGCGCTTACACGCGGGTGTGTTGTCACTGCCACGGCACGACGTCGATCATCCGTAGCTGCGTAGCACAAAGATGGCCCGGCCAGGTGTGTGCGTGTATGTTTAAGGAAGAGGAGATCGCAAGCAATAGGAGAGAAAAGAGGGAGACAGGAATAAATATGTCTAGGGACAGATCGCTCGTCCGACTATACGTGCACACATACGGCAGTCACTTGTAAACTTATTTATTCTATTTATTATAATATTTAATTAAAGTCCACGCACAAGCACAGGTGACAGACAGACAGAGACAGACTGAAAAAAGGGAAAAATAGGGCCGCTGCGAGGAAGATAGAGAGGCCTCCTTGCCGAAAGGAAGGCGGCGCGCGCGAGACGGCAGAGTCGAGATGCTCGCGCGTTTGCCCGGCCACTGCGCCGACGACTGAGAGCAGCCACGCCGCATTTTGCAGCAGCCTCCTGGTGCCGCCAGCACAGCAGTAGCAGCAGCAGCAGCAGCAGCTCCTCCTGCCCCTCTTTTGCCGCGCGCAGTCCCTTTTCGCAGCAGTGTGCGAAAGCAAGGCAGCAGGAGCGCCGCTGCTGAACACCCCCGGCCGCGGCCCCCTACCCGCCAAACTCGCGCTGGCTGCGCTGTGCTGTACGCCGCCACCACCACCACTACCACCACCACTACCACTGCCGCCGCACCACACTCTACCACTACTATTACTAATACTACTACTACTATGACTGTTGATACTACTGCAAGTGCACGTCCACGCGCGCCGTTATATATCTCTTTATTAACGGAGTTGCATTTGCGATTCATACATGTGTATGCGTATCTTTTTGTCGGAGCATGCGATCAATGGAAACGTACGTGTTTAGTAGCGATTACGAGCTTTTTCAACTTCGCGCCCACTTACTGTGGAACCGTAGGAGGGAACGTGTTCTCCGGTTCATAATGATCCTTGCGAGGAAATTCGTCGTACGCACATGTATGTACCTTTTATACGTACATCGTCGAAGCTCCGTCTATCGATGTATCTCGGTCTCTCGAGTTTGACGAGTTTAGCGCGCGCGCGCTTGTTGCCGGCAACGAGCATACACACGCACACGCACACAGGAGAGCGCGCGCAGCCTCCACTCCCTGCAAGCGCGGAAAAGCTCACCCGGCGTATTTCCCCGCTGCACATACACGACGACGACGTGATGCTGCTGCGGCCGCTGCTACAAGTGCGTTGCGCAAGTCCAACCTTATAGCAGCTTTTCTATCTCGCTCCTTCCTCTGACTCTCCTCTCCCCATACACGTCCTGTAAGCAACACGCACACGTACGCGCGCGTACTTACACGTACGATGGCAGCGCATTTATGCTCTTTTTCACGCATTTCACGTATATATACTCCGTTGGCGTATACTTTCATACATACATTCGTGTATTGTGAGCTTTTTTCCATGAGCTTCCGATAATTCAAGTAAGACTAACGAACGACGCGGATAAGCCAGAATAATGTATAGAGATAGACTCTGACGAATCTGATGAGTGACAAAAAGGAAGAGAAAGAAAAAGAGAAATAACAAGCTTCCAGCTTGTGAACTGCATACAGCATTATCCGAGTGCAGAGGCTGCGATGAGCGCATACACATATTTTATTATCTATGGCAATTTGTTTGGCTGACTCTAAATATATTCAATCTATTATTAATTTGAGAGAATGTTTAATTGTCAACAACAGTAGAGAATTTAGAATATGGTGCAGTTTCAATAACTTCGATTCGTGCGACGGTGAGAAGATTTGTGAAAACCTGAAATATTAGGCACTTCTAAATGGACCATTTTTAATTTTTCAAGTATAGATTTGAATTCAGTTCATCTATATTGTATAAACAATGTCATATTGCTTGTCGCTTGTGCTAAATATCTTCTGTGCACTATATGGTTTTTCAGAGTAAGACAAACAAAATGTTCATACAGATAAATCAGCTAAATCTTTTTTAAATTCTAAAAGCTTTGCAAAGAAAATGGATACTTAGATAGAATAAGATTATGTTTGAGAAACGTTGTAAGCGATCCTGTAGAGTTGTAATACATAAAACAGATCAATTGAATTGATTTAAATAAATATTTTGAAAATGGATTAGACTCTAAAATGGATATAATCTAAAATTTAATTTAATTTTCTTTTAACACTCAGTAATTATGATATAATCTCATCTAATATAATTAAATTTGCCCGCATCGATCAACAACCTTGTCCACCTACGCCAGTATAGTTGTCATCGGTAAATTCTGTTCATCCACCAGTCTTATCAATACCAACGTTACTCTGCTAATTAGATAGTATTAGCGCAAATACCCAATTTGAATTTCTGGAAAGCTTAAATAATAGAAATTCGTGATGATTTCATGTACGTTATGTATTATTAATTTTCTTAACCAGGAAAAAGGCCGCAGTTATGATACGAAAATTCTTCATAAATGCAGTGGGATTGACTTCTGCAGAAATTAAAAAACGAATTCTATATTAATGATGCAATGTAATTATTATATTGGTCTTTATTCTCTGTTTCTGAAATCTACGAAAAAAGTAAGAAAATACTATATTAACCTGAGACAGAGAGAGAGAGAAAACAGAGGTATCGTCGAATGTTATAGGGTTACGATAGGCCTATTGCAAGTTCAAAGCCAACGCGTGCATCGCATAGATACGTGAACGTACGCGCTGCAGGGGCGGACACGTTATATCGAGTGATTTGTGCTATAAACTAAATTGAAGCAATTAACTCGCACTTCAACGTCTGTATGCATGGGTATGTACTATCTACCTGCGCATACATAGAGAGAAAGAGAGAAAAGCACGAGCGATAACGACGTATCGCTTCGGGCTCGATCGATGTATACGCGGCATACGTTGCACTAGCAACACCAAAAGTACGCCTAACATATTTCCACCACTCGACAGCCGACCTTCCCTTCTCTCTCTCTCTCTCTCTCTCTCTCTCTCTCTCTCTCTCTCTATTTGGCTCCTTTCCGGACACGGTTCGAAAGGTCAAGGTATATATGCGTTGGTCTCAGCTACACTACTACCACCACTACTACTGCTGCAGCGATACTCGACGGTTAATGAGTTTTTGGATGCTCCGTATAATTAACATATATCATTATGCGCTGCGGTACAAAGATGATAACAAGGGATGGTCGCATCGGACTTGCAGAAGAGATACGTGCTTTGATCCTCGTTGAGAGATAAAACACCGTCTGATGTACTTCATATCCAATTGTCGGTGAATGGAGCGTATAAATTTGGAAAAGTTAGGTCCTCGTGGGACGACCACGTGGAATCCCTACATCAAAGCAATCCATTATTAACGGCGGTATGGACTGTTAGGAAGTACAATAATGACGTCTTCTCGTTTCAAGATACTTAATAACAATTAATTGAGTCCAATTTTGAAGGCAACTTCCTTTTCCCTCTTATTTAATTATGAATCGCGATATATATATCGAAATACGACTAAAAAACATCAACTTGAAAATTAATTGAAAGTATTCTTCGTATTTTTATGATTAAATCCTCTTTAAATGAAAAAATACTCCAAGTCATCGAGAAAAGCTGCCACGCTTCCGATCGTAGTTATGAAAAAATTTTCCCGATTTTTAAAAACTTGGTCAGGGCACACAGCACAATGACAATTCACGTCGGATTTCACAACGAACGTACTTCAAGTATCAAGCGAGACGTATATATACACTTGTTCAAAAAACTTATACTTTTCATTCTCTTTTATATTTTTTTTATCAAAGATCGTATCGGATCGTCGCGTCGGATGCATCGTCTCGCGAGCCTCGTGATCAAGCTAATCAAGATATGTCACGTATTTTATGTAGCACGTGCACGTTTGGCCCTGTGTGTGTATATGACTCGAGATGTTCCTACACACGATGTAATATAAAATATATATCATGTACGAAACTCGCTGACGATGTACCAAAGATGAAAGTAAGAAAGCTGCAGCAGCCCCGCGCGCGTACACGCGCACCCAGCACGTGCACTTTCGGAAACATCCTTTGATATATGGAGCCAGTGGAACACCTATATCGCGGCGCGCCCGTCTAATGCAATTAATCGAATGTCTCGAGGCGCTGCGCCGAAGTTTAATTTATATTACTACGAGCGAGAGTAGTAACGATTACGTTATGCATTACATCCGAATTTACGTGTAACGCGTGTAATATAATTTCCGCAATGCGGATTATATGGCGCGAGTCTAATTATTTTTCGTTGTCTCTGCATAGTAATCGCTCGAAGCTATAAATTTATCCCTGTAGCGGGTGCTCGAATGAAAAAAAATTAGCCAAGCACCGAGTATAAACGCGTGTCAGTCGACGCCTTTCGACAACGTGGTGTGCAATTGCTCGACACGTACTACGCTTGCAGCAGCACATCCTTTTAGTACCCTCTTTATATATGTACGCTCGTCTACATCGGCGCGTGGTATAAACGCGTGGTGGCATGGAGCACGGCGTATGGGATTTACGACTCTCTCTCTCTCTCTTTCTCTCTCCGACTCGTTCTCTCGTCTCACTTATTGCGTGGCGTTTGTCTTTCGAACAACGCGCCATTTGTTATCCAAGCCAAGAATGCCTTTTACGCCTTGTCTTGATTATGTCTTTCGCGCGCGAATCCCGTCCTCCTCTTCCCCCGCCTACCCCATCGATCGATCGTGTACAATACATCGCGTCCTGTGGCACAGCCGCGCGGGCGTCCGACACGGAAATTTGATTTTCTTATAATTACGCCCGCGGCGAAATTGAAAGACAAATGTACATAACATTGGCGAGTCGAGCGGAGTCGCGGCTTTGCGAATTCGTCGTAATATAACTGTATATGAAGGAACAATTAATGGGCAAAACTGCTGCGCATTGCTACCGTTAGTTCACCGTTATACGCTCGCGTTAAAACAAAAAATATGATATAATCACGCTATAGCATATAAGAGAAAAGTTTTCGCTCGCGAAGATGATTTCGTTCGAAATTTTTTTCCTCTCTTTCTCTCTCTCTCTCTCTCTCTCTCCCTTTTTCTCTTTCTTTCCTCTTTTTTTTTTATGATCTCAAACGCTAGTGGACAATATCGCACCGGTCAGCGTGAAAGTTTGAACAATGGCAATTTATATACGAAACGAACTCGGCGCGCTCGCTGCAATCGCCATCAAGGGAGAGCTTTCGACCCGACGAACTTGTTTTGCGACGCCGCGACTACTGCTGAATGCTGCAGCAAACCTCCCACAATGTCTCGCGCGCGCGCTCGCCCCGCCAGTTAGTTTTTCTCGTATTATATTCTCTCGATCTTTTTCTTGCTTTCGCGAAGTTGCGGCGTTCGCATGTGATGAAAAAAAAGAACGGAGAAAAAAATCACATTTATTTAGGTTTCGTTTTATCAACGATGTGCGCGCAACGACAAGTATAAAAAAAAAAAGATGGAAATCAATTTTTCGCTGGATTCTCTTCCTTCGTGTGTCTCGGGCACAGAATCAAATCCTCTCGTTGAGAGAAGATGAGAAAGAAAATGTGTCAATGGAATAAAATTAAATGTGGGTTGGCTCTGATCCTCGGTTGGAAATAGGGGTGAAAAAAAAACAAATAAAAAACGTAACTGTGCGATCGGTTTCTCACGTTTATCGCATAAAAAACGTAACTGCTGCATTTATATCGGCACCGTCGGCTAAACTTCCATTTAAATTAATTCAGCTCTCGTTTAATCGCGGGAGAGTTATGATTCACCGTACACTCTTTCCATTCTAATTTAAATTTTAATAGACGCGTTGAATCTTGTTGAATTTTCGAAACACTTTTTCTGTCGGTATAGAGAGGAAAAGAGAAGTTGAACGAAATTGCACTTGTAAGCTATAGTCGAATTGATAAAAAATATCATCAATAATACGTGATTATTTCAAGACTCTATATTCCGAAGTGTTAGATTGAAGAATTTCATTCACCTGAAGAGAGTATTTTTGGCATGTTTATTGCGTCTATACCTCTTAGACTCGGATGGAATTATTGATAAGTTTCCCCGAGCGATCGTTTCATCGAAATTCTTTCCTGCCATTGCTCAAATTTACGAGCGATGCGTCAAACAATTTTTTTATCTCGTGTGGTATATATCAATCAATACTGCTATATATAATATGCTCTGTAGCTCCTGCCTATAATTACATTTACAATTTGTGCAATCGTTCATTTCCGCTGCATTCGAATCATCGATTTTAAAATCATTTATTTTCCACAATTGAGATCGCAGGGAATTAAAACAATGCGATATAAGCAATTTGTATGTGTAGGAGTTCATCGGAGGGATGAGTAAAAATCACGCAACAACTCGCGTAATTGACACTTATATGCTTTAGCGCTGCTGCTGTTGCTGCTGTGCATGCACATGTAAAAGGGTATACGATATAATAATAAGAGAAACGAAAGTTACAATAGTTATAAAGCCGAAGTGTATGTGCACATAGGCGTGTGTGTACATGCGCGGGCGCGTCGACGTGTAACATCGTATAAGTAATGCACATGCCTCCGAGTTATCTCTCACCGGAGTGCTCGACTAATTAGTTATTCTCGCGAGACATCGCTCGCGCGCGCGCGGGGCTTGCGCGATACATACACGTAGCGCGCTTGCGAGCTTATAAGCAAAACTCTTCCCCTCTTGCGCACCCTGTCAGTCAGTCCAGACTTGCGATGCGCGAACATCGCTATATATATACGATATATACCGCCGTGGCTTTGTTGTTGTGTTTGCTATTTCAGCTGATTGGTAGTAGTAGCAGTAGTGTAACCTGTAGAGACCCCGACAAGCGCCTCTTTATTGCTCTCGCTTATACATGTGGAAAAAAGGAAAACCAGACACGAGCCGACCACGCGGCGGTGGCTGCTTATGTATACGATATAGCAAGATACTACTCGCGTCCGAGGGGCTCATGAGGGCGATGCTATCGTGGACTGCGCGCGAAACTTTGCCCACACACACAAACACACATTATATGTGTATATGCAGAAGTTTGCGTGCCTCGAGCGCATCAGTCTTGCGAGGACGGGCGCGCGCGATATGTGCATGTGCAACTCTGTATATAATATAATGCATACATGTGAAGGTGCTGGGGTGTGCCGTACATGCCTGCAATATAACGTAGTGCAGCTTGCCCGAAAATAGTTTCGACCCTGAACTGTACACACATACTTGTACATGTATACGAATGATAGTTATATTAGGCAGGTACGCCACGTATTTGGAAAATATATAGGCTGCACTGGCTATTGTGTGTAGCTGAGCTACGAAAGTAAGCGTCCGCGACCTTATTATAAAAGTCGAGCTCGCGATTGCACTTGCCGTGAAACACCTTCGAGCTTTTTCTCACTCGCTGTCTCTCTCTCTCTCTCTCTCCCATTACCGAGGCTTTTGTATATCGCAAGCAGATAAGTCGAGTGCTCGCCTGTGTGCAACCCTGCAACGCTATAAGAGACTAATATGCACTTATCGATCTCCACTACCGCCTTGCCAGCTGCCAGCGGCTAAGATTTATTTGCAACTCTGCAAGGTAGCTTCGCGCGGCCACCTACGTACGATGATATATGTACAAAACGATCGTGAAAAGGTCGAATCGCTATAGCGAGTAGAAGCGCGACGTGTTAAGTATATAGCTACTCGAAAAAGCTCCTACACATTTGCAGTATGTGAAATATTCGCGGAAACAAACGAATCCTTTGTTTACAAATAAGGATGATTCTCGAATTTTTTCGTTAGTTAAGTATACCTGTCATGAGCAACAGTCACCTCATGATCGGCTCGTATCTGTTTTTCTTCATTATTTTTTAATCTTTTTATTTGATGATATAAAAAATAAGACAACATTGAATACAGCAGAAACGTAACAACTGAGATTGAAAAATATGCAAGTATCCTTATGTATTTTTTGAATAAAAAACTGGCTATATATTAAGTCAATATTTGTCATAAAATAATTTTATGACTGGACAATTATTTTTAATAAAGTAATAGTCTCATTATATACCATGCCATAAGTCATATTTCTTACCAAAGTAATTCTTGGTAGGGAAAACAAAGCTAGACAAATCAGCACCACGATGCAAGATCATATCGACTACATGTGACAAAAGATTTGCCAGAGCCAATTGAAGCGGTGTCTGATCGTTCTTGTCCCGGAAATCGACCTGCACTGTCTGCTGGGTGTCTTCGTTGATCTTAAAGAATATCTCTACAAGGTCATCATCGCATTCTCTCTGGCAAATAATACGGAGAGGTTTCAAACCCTCTTTGTTGGGCAAATTCGGATTGCTTGCAGACATTTCTCAGCAGCAATTAACCACCTTCTTTTTGCTTTTGCTCACAGTCAAATGAGTCAGGCCTCGTTACTGAAATCAACGACTTCAACCGTATACTCGTCATTTGACCGATTAATGCGCAGCGCGAAAGATACACAACACAACGTTGTGTCGAAATCAACTCTGCGTTATGAAAAACAATTAAAAATGTATTTGTGAACATTATTCAATTCTTTTGCAAACAGCATCTTGTTTTCCATATCCGAGTAGTATATAAAGCATCATGGTCATTTACTGATTAAAAGTTATCAATCACTGAAAAATTGAGCTATAAGTTTACGAGTCTTCGGAATTGTTAATTGTGGTGGTAATACCATATTAACGCACGCGTAATTATCAGCTGAAGCTAAAAAACATGTGCTCTGAGGCTTTCTTTTTTCAATTCATAAGTGCGTATATTTTTTTCAAGAATCCCCCAGCAGGATTAGTTAACTTTATATCGTGTATGGTCCATTCTCTTTGAAATCGAATAATGAGTGATTTTTTTGTTTTCGACGATATTCAGTGTGAGGATCGAGAGTCGAACCCTGATCCTCGTGGTGCAAGGCAAGGCTATACCGACTGGACTTTCACTCGTCAGGCCTATACAAATATACGTATGTACGATCGGAATACATCATGAAGGCTTTTGCGTGATTAATGTTTCCCTCTGTTTCAACCCGTGGCTGCTCTAACTTTGACGTCGACGACACTGACTAATGGCTTACTTAATCGCTGAGCTTTATCGAAGAGTTGCCCACTGCGTTGACTTTCTCTCTCACGAGTATACGTTTAGCCATCATAACGTATATAGCTCCGCAAGCTCTAACGAGCTTTTTTCAATGTTAGTTTGGGGTAGATATAACAAATAAAGGCTGGTAGTCGACTTTTGAATTTTCAAAAAAAATTTTTTTCTTTTTATTTGAAAATTGGTTCGGATGAAAAATGTGTCACTCCTGCACTCGAGATATTTTACGTTACGGCCTCAGCACAGCTATATAGCAACGCGTATATGAAAACTGTTGAAAAATTCAAGACGAAGATGATGATCTCGTATATAACGGCGGTGCTACGCGCGGAAAATATATAGTCGATAATATTCGCGATCCAAAATGCAGTTATTACAATAGCATGATGCGCCTGAGAGAACTCCTCCTCCCTGCTTGGGTGCCTGCCTGCCTGCCTCCCTCCCTTGCTGCTGCTGCGTGCATGCACCCTACATATTACACGGGCTTTCAACTTTGTTTTAAAAGTTTATTTCAAGTTTAAGCTTGGCATGCCTTACATACATACGTACAGGCGTGTATATACTGCAAGGCTACACACATATATACAGTATACACACATAGCAACAGTGCCTTCGAGCACGCCCTAACAGAAATTCAGAACAAAAAAGTTTAAATTAGTTCGTATAACGCTGTACGACGTTATTATATACGTATAGGTACCAACGTAGCACACGCGCGAGCGCATCTCGACGCGAAACGAGTACATCGCGCGCGAGCGGCAAGCAAAACGCCGCCGCTTCTGCTCCTTCTTTGTATCGCGTGGGGCATATTATAATAAGTGCATGCGTAAACTCGGTTACGACGGCATGCGAAACTTTTGTGTGTAGAGGTGTGTGCTCGCACGGGCATATAACAGTAATTTGAATAGAGAGAGAGAGAGAGAGAGAGAGAGAGCGCGAGAAGAAAAGCTTCGAGTGCCAAGCATGTGTGCGCGAGCAAAAGTGCAGAAATGACATTGGACCAGTTTTTTCCTTCTTTTTTCTTTTTCGACGATATAAATGTCGCAATCGCATATACGCGGAAAATCCAGCATTAATATCGTCGCACTAACACACCGGCACATATAATACATATTTCATTATAATATACACGCGATTCAGTCTCTAAAAAAAAGCTCGTCGTTGTTATCGTTATAAACACTCGGTTAAATTTCTTAAATATTTATACATTTTTTTTACAATTAAATCTCGGGGATAAATTTTTTATTTCAATTGACTTTGGTCGCCTCGTAGCCCAAGCAGTTGCCCCAGAATCGGTCCATCGTGTGATAGAGATGCCTGAGCAGGTGGCTGAGCGCGTGCGCCTCGTCCGGATAGCTGACCTGCTCGAACATGATGTCGTTCTCCTCGAGGCTGCGCGCCAGCGCCATCGACTGCTGATAGTGCACGTTGTCGTCGCCCGTGCCGTGCACCAGCAGGAACTTCTTGTTGCGCATTCGCTCGACGCGCTTCATCACCGAGCTATCCTCGTAGCCCTGCAGATTGTCCTCTTTCGTCGGTAGACCCATGAATCTCTCCGTGTAGATCGAATCTGCGAATTGCACAGTCCGTTATATTGTATACACATTCGATACCGAAAAATTGGAATTTCAATATCCGAGCTTAGCTAGATGGAAAAAGGTTCGTATATATGTACCGTAATAAATCCAATTGGTGACCGGCGCCACGGCAATTCCGCATTTGAAGACGTTGCCGGTGTCCTTTGTGAGTATGCTGGCGGTCGAGAAGCCGCCGTAGCTCCAACCCCAGATGGCCGTTCTCTTGCTGTCGATCCAGTCGAACTTTTGCTGCAACTTCCTGTAGAACGAGATTAAATTAGCTGTGCGGTTCAGCTTGACGTTCGGCGAACGAAAAAATGAGCGAAAAAAAGACGAAAGGCAGAGAGATTCTGTATCGATCATCCGACGTACCGTGTGACATTAATTTGATCCTCGAGCTCGGCGGAGCCAAGGCGACGGTAAACCGCGTAGAGCATCTCTGTGCCCTTGTTCGAGCTGCCTCTGCCGTCTATCCAGGCGTAAATGACGCGTCGACTGGTGGTCATGTACGTCTCGAAGCCGACGGAGAAGATATCATTGATCCTTTGGCTGTTGGGACCGGCGTACCTGTGAGAAAATGACCCAATATTGCTTCAACATGTTTCGGCAGAATAAAAATAGAAAATTATCGTATTTATGGAGAGATACCGACACATTGACCAACATGGGATACTTGTTGCTGGCGTCAAAATCAGGTGGTAGCAGCAGTCTGACTTTAGCGTTGAAACCGGCCGACTCGACGTACAAGTCCTTGACCCTGGGCGCGAGACGCTTGGAGATCATGTCGCGCACCAGCCGATTGGCCGACCACGTGTGCAGCTCCTTACGCTCGTAATCGAAGATTCTCGTGGTAGCCGGATCCGGACCCAAGCACGACAGAGCGTAGTGCGAAAAGTCCGTGGAAAAGGACACGGACACGTAGGTGCAATTGTTGCCCTCGGGAGTCTCGATGGTGCAGGATATGCAGAGCGGTGCCGGATCGGAGTCGCGTGGCTTCGACAGACTAACCTCGTACAGGTGCTTCTGCGACGGTTCGTTCGGGGGACTGGCCGTGAAGTAGACGACTCGCTTGAGATCGTTGACGCCGTGCACGGCCTGGACCCACATGTTACCGGGCGTCAGGTCCTCCTCACCATCCCAGACGCCGTCGAGCAGGCGGTAGCGCAGCAAGTGGCCGAACGAGCCAAGCCTGTCGCTCTCCGCGCCGGGCCGCGTGGCGAGCACGAGCAGATGGTCCTTGTCGAGGATCGGCGCCTGCTGAGCGAACAGCACCCAGCCGTGGGGCACCTTCTCGGCGTCCAGCGGTGACCACTGGCCGTTCAGCGAGTAAATGCCCAGATTCGAGACGTTCTGGACGCGATTGGTCCATCGCGCGATCAGCCGATTGTTGTCCAGCCATCTCACCGCGTTCAGGATTGCCTCCCTGTGCACAATGAAATAACTCGTAAAAATTTCGATTGAAAGATCGGAAAATTGATCAAATTCACCGTATACTGTGAAAACTTACGATCCGACAACTTTTACGGGCGTTGGCAGCGGCTTCAGCGTAGAGCCATGATCCGACAGATCGATCAGATTCAAAGTCACGTCAGGATTAGTGGCGCCTGCCTGTAATAATTGAATAATACAGTGCAAATTACATAATTAAAAATTATGTAATTCAAATTATCCCATAATTCGAAGTAAGAATATATTCGAAGTAATTAATATAGATTGTTATGAATATTTTCTAAAATGTAAGTAATTCTCTTCTTTATTAAACGGTACTTGAGTATAGCGGTTATAACCGCTAGATGGCGCGTGGCCGAATTCTCTAAAATCACAAGAGAAGAAGCAAAGCTCTAGTATACGTAAAGTCAATTCGTGATGAAAATTCATTCTCTAGTGCTATTCAATCTATCCATATTTATTATGAGAGAAAGAATAAAAAAGAAGCAAGCAGCAACTGTTTTATCTCTGTGCAAGTATAAGTACTATTATAACTGTAGACTTGGCATCGGTATGTATAGAAAAAAAAATTGCAGTAGCGCCTAGCGCGCGAGCAAACTTTTATGCTTCGTTAAAATTGCTGTAGAAAAGTATACTCGGGCGTCCACTCGCGGAAGATCGTTATGACGCTCGTCGTCGAGTTAAAAAGCTCTAAAAGAGCATTTAAAAGATATTGAGGGTACCGTTTTAAATTTCTTTTTTTTACTAATGCATGTAAGGATCACTTTAAATAAGAGGGGAGTGAAAGAAGTAAAAGAAAAACTTATAAAAATCAAGTAGAGCTCGACAATATCGTTAACGCTTTCTGATGCTTATTTTACCTTGGGATAGCGAAACTTATCCTCGGTGGGGTATTGATTTTTCAAATCGCCGGGATTGCCGTATCGCAAGATCACGGCTTCAGGCACTTGCGTATCGTTAAAGGTGGCGAAAGCGAGATACTCGCCGTTTGGCGCGAACCACAGTGTCTTGTCGCTGCCGAAAACTTCCTCTGTTGAAAAAAAAAAGAAATGTCAATCGATTTTGATCGATGATCATTTGTAATTTTATAATTACGTTAATGTGAAAAAACACTTTATTGCAATCCGCAGTACCTTCGTAAACCCAGTCGGGCACGCCATTGTAAATCTCCTGTAATTGACCGTCAAAAGTGACTCGGCGTGTTTCCCACTTGCTTATTCGTTGATAGTAGATATCGTTCTTGAGCACGTAGGCGAGCGAGCTGCCCACTGGCGCCCAAATGGCCGTCGACAGGAGCTGCCCATTGGCCAGTGGCTTCTTCGTTCTGCATTTAATCGATCGCGATTCACGATTACCAATCTCGTATCTTGTAATATATGTAAAACGAAGCGTATTATAAGGAAATCTGTGTAACTCACTTGTTATGAAGGTCGTAGACGTGGTAGATGCTTAAAGACGAATGCCTGTAAACCTACCGAAAGCAAATCGTTGATCAATTATTGAATATTGCAAGTTTTTTACATAAAATAAATGATTTTGCATGAAACACTTACACTTTCACTAATGTTGCGAATCAGCACATAATTTTTGTCAGGCGATAAAATGAACCTGAAATTTCCTACAGCGTCCTGCGAGGAAAAACGAAAATAAATCGGTTGAAAGCGGTATTTTTACAATAAATCGTTATAATAATTTTTATTCTAATTGATTCATCGCGTCGATGAAACGAGTAACCTGTGCGATTTTCGCAGTTTCCGAGATTGTTGTCCGAAGAAAATGTTTCTTTTTTCAGTAGAAACAAAATTAAATTAACGAGCTCTGTTAACAAGAAAATTTGAAGCTTTGGTACGAATTTTTATACTTTTTTGATAGTATAGCTCGAATTGAACTATCCAATCATTTAAAAAAATTTTTTTACCGACCAACATATACATTATGCGAAACATAATATTCAAACTTCATTTATGTATGGGCTAGACCACTTTTTACAGCTTCTGCTAATTTTGTAATTTGGTATGATGTATAAACTCATAGTAAAAATCGAATTCCCAAAATTTGAGTCTCTACCTCTCTGATTTTAGGGATATTTACTTATTAATATAATTGCCAAGAGTAAATAGTTAGTTTGAAAATTCATCTTTTGGCTCAACACGTTTGACGCGATAAGTCCCATATACACGTCGTATATTGTAGTATACCGAGCGAGGTAACGATATTCGGCCACGGACAAACTTTGGCGCACAAATCATCGAAACGAGCGCAGACAATGTTTCCGCCCTTACTCCCATTTTCTTCTCTTTTTTATACCTTCTCTCTCGTTCGCGAATGGAGAGATGAAGAGAGAAAGAGATGGAAAAAGGCCTGCGCGTACGCGTTTTGGCAGCAAAACTATCTTCGTGCCAAAGCGTAGATTTTTGCGAAATTGCGATTGCTCCATTTTTTTCCTGCGCGCGAGTTGTTTGGCTGCTGCTGCAGCGACTGCATAGCAATCGCAGCTGACATTACACATAGAAAACGAGCTCTCGTAGCCTCATGTGCGAAAGTGAAACGAGTTAGTTTTTTTTTGTAACTCATGCCTTTCGCGAATTTACGATCGTTTAAGTGCTTATACTGCAAAAATACGCAAATAACTCACGAAAATCTTGTCGGACGCGATCTCCTCCGTTGTCTTGCTCGCCACATCGTACTTGAGCAGTCTCTCGTCGACCCGATAGAATATCTCCGTCTCGGATATCCACGTGCCGTTGAAGCCCTCGCCACTGAAGGAAGTGGCGATCACTTCGTCGAGCGCGTACGGTCTTTTGCTGGGTTTCGGGGTTGTGCCATGATCGGTCGATCGACCGTACACTAGCGACAATGTCACTATTAGGCACAATAGGATGATCTGCAAATACATCATACGATTATTGCATACGAGTCAGATTAGTCGATTTATAGTGTACATTATATATGCGGACCAAGAGATCGTTTCTGACCGATCGTCCGCGCGCGCGTTGGCCTATCTTTTTTTTATTTTGCGCTCTCGAATTATATAAATATCATATATTATTTACGGTTTGAATGTACCACACTGATTGAAGCGAGAATCACTTGAAGCCTGTTTTTTTTTAACCACGGCCAATTTATTCGTAGGGTCATCTCGACGGGTATTATACGATTGATCCAAACACCGCAATTTTATCAATACGATTGTATTTTCAATTAAATATTCATAGTGAAATTGAACGTGACAATTAAACAAGATCTTTTTTATTTTCCGTTCACGTGCGAGAATGCAGTGATCGTTGCTAAAATAAATCCGAACTGTCACATATACGTATCTTATCTTTCGCTCTCAAACGAGCCTTATCAATTGGCAATATAAAGCCCGCGATGATAAACGTATTAATGAGAATTAGGTAACTTTTATTTATAATTATAAACATGTATTCATCGTAATTGCAAATAACATTTGATTGAGCCATAGTCCTTGTGCCTAATAAAAAAATTGCAATCACACTTTCTGCTCGATGCGTCGAATGAATGGTAAAAATTAAAAATCAAAAATAATAAAAAAAAATATTTCGAATAACGCAATCGATTAAAAGTTAATCGCCAATTTCAGAGCGACGTAATTATACGAGGCACTTGGAAAATTATTACGATGCACTCTGCGCGAGTCACGCAAAAGTACAGCTTTTTTATTGTACACATTTGGGTAATCAATCACATTGCGGCGCTCGGATTGCCTTAACGTTATTTTTTATTTGCGAGCATGAAAATACAATTTTCTTTTATCCGATCTAAAAGCACGTCGAATGGAAAAATATATTGAAAAAAAATGCGTAACGCAAGTAAATAAATATATACCTCTCGGGCAAGCATAGCTGCGTTGCGTGCGATGGTCTCGTCGCGGTGAATCTCGACGGGCAACTATGTGTACGCGCGCGGCTAGTCTATATCTAAAACAGGAGGAGAGACGGTTCGACTGCACTCGAAACGGCTCTCTGCACCGACTGGTTATTCCTTGCGTGTTTTTTTCTTTTCTTTCTTCTTTTTTTTCTTTTTCTGTTTTTTTTACCGATTTGTCGCGGGCACTCGGCTATATATACCCGAAAGATCGAATGGTCGAGCCGCGTGTATATACATACAGAAGTCGTCTTTCATGTATACATTACACACTGCGAAGTCATTACGAGGCAGTAGTCCGTATAAGTGTATTTAGCATCATCGGCGCTCGTGACCACTTTTTTATAACGTCTTATATACGCGCGGGCGATTGTCTATAACGTTTACGTAAGTACGGCGACGACGACCGATTCGAAACCCCCCTACCTCTCGTTCGCTTGCCCATATACGTCAAATAATCTGCTTTCCTTATTTTCTCTCGTCATTGACATCCCCCGAATGAAAATATTTTTCACGCTAATCACCCACCAAAATGTCTATTATCGATATAAACCAAGCCTTTGACACATGTCATTTTTACGATAACGAGCTATCTTCTCCACGGGTAGGATGGTCTTATACCGACTCTTTAGCAGTTTTGTTTTCAAAATCATGCCCGTCTGTATACAGATATGAGATCTTGTTATGAATTTCGGCGCTATCGTCGAGACAATGACTCTTTGCGATGAATTAATTCGCGCTGTAACGTCGAACGAACTCGAAGAAATGCGTGGTCGATAGCATCTCTCTCGAGCCGATTCGAGGAGCGCATTTAACTTTCTGTACGTGCGCTGCGCCAATAAACAACTGAGACTGTCGACCGGAGTGAAAGACCGTCCGCGTATATGGTGTACTAATACAGATAGAGAAGTCGCTACAGCGCAAATTTATGCACGAGCTGTGATTGTTACAAAACAATTACTGCGTGCACTCCGATCAACGGCCCATAAGCTCCCTGACTCGAATACAGTAGCTGTATATAGTGTATGCGCGTAATCGTGCGTGCAAATCGTTGCGTGCAGCTGCAACTCGACTCCCTCGCCAGCGCGCCGAGCTCATTTTTCAATCTTTATCAGCGCGCGGCTACATGAGAGCAGAGATAATAAATAAAGTGCGTATGCTAATCCGACTCACAATATTATATTTTATGAGTGCAAAGTCATTATTATTATATAAGTCGAGTTTGCTATACTTTGACCGGTTAAATCTGCCATACGAGTTTGCCAATTCAGACGCATCGTCGGTATTGTTTTGTTATTCTCGCAAGAAAGAGAAACATATCGGGCTGTTTGATTAAAATCGTGCTACAATCAAAGACGATTGTAACGAGATAATATAATATGTACAAAATATTACTCATTGCGAGCAGTTTGCTAACATTTCGAAATCGGCCCATCTTCGTTGCCTTATATGCACGCTCGCGACATCTACTGCTTCGAGTTCTAGTCATCTTTATTCAAGAATAAGAAGAAAGTGAGGCAGTTTTCTTCTTTATCGCTAACATAGTACGGTATATGTGTGGAGCTCTGGCAAAACACGCAATATTCTACAGTGATAACGTACGGACTCGCAACGTGACTTTGACAGTTCGGGCACGTGTAAACTTATAAGCGTAACTCTCATCAAACCGGCAGTATATATCCACACCGCATTCGATGACTAAAATTATCAAAAGTATTATGCATTAAATCCGATGAAAAAAATTATCAAAAAGGAACAATTATAAGCGAAGGATTTATTTTTCTCTTGAGAAAAAAAGACTCCGTTGGTGACTACTAGCGGTGATGGTTGAACTATCAAAGGAAGTATAGAGTCACTTCGATTTCCAACGACTACAAGCCATTATTATTTTTCTGATTATGAATGAGTTTCAATTATTGAATGTAAATTTTGATTTCTCAACACTCATCGTCAGCTTTCCGGAAATTCTATTAAAAATTCTTGACGTTTATATAAAAATTAGATCACAAACTACAACCACTGTTCAGCGTCAAAGTAAATTTCATACGAACGAACGCCTACTCTATAAAGGTTATCGTGCAAAATTACATACAATGTCGTTATGGTAATATTCGTGATTATGATCTTTACATTCATTCACAAATCTATTTTTTACTCTCGGCTCGAATTCACAGGTCTTGTAACGAGAATAGAGACATAGAAACGATTCAAATTATCATTATCATTGTACTTGGTAAACGCATTCATGCAGTGAAGACGCGTTGTAACTCAGTTGCAAGCTCGCAAGTTCATCAACATGGAGAGAGACAAAGTATGGCTTGTACGTGTGTGTATGTGCGTTGCGAAAAGCAAAGATATAAGCTTTCTCTCTCTATATCTTTCTGTACAGAACCGCGTGAAACTTCTATAAATAACGATACTCGGCACTCGCACGATATATATGACGCTGCGAGTATATAATTTCATGCGTCCGCGCTGTAGCGAACATTTTGATTAAGTACCTTTTCTGTTCACTCAACCACGTCGAGCTTAATCCTCCCTCAATCCCTCTCCTACTCCCTTTCACTCAAAAAAGAGAGAGAGAGACGGAGACTCCATTATGATTCGTATACAAGGGAAATTTTGAATGAATGCAAATTTATGTAAGCTCTCTTTCTCTCTCACTCTGTATGCTGAGTATGTGGCACGTACGTGTGCAACATATACATATATATACCGATGCTTGCACGTAGCTCGAGAAAGAAAACATTATCAACTCGGCTTGAACTTTATTCCGAATGCTTTCTCCTCTCTCGAGCTTGCGTCCCGCGAATCAAATGAAATTTTCAATTTGCGTGTACGCACCGGTACAGGTACACGGAGAAAAGCAATTTGGAGGCTTTTCAAGATTAATTTTTACATTATACTTGCAAGCGTGTATGAGAGTCGTGTATTTCCGCAATGAATTGAGCGTGTTGACTCTCTCAAACTTTGTCATTTATGAAATTGTTTAAATTCGTTAGAATGGTAAAGATAAAGTGAAAAAATACGTTAAAGGGCTATTTCCTGAACAGCGAAAAAAAAACACAAAAATTAAAAAAAAGAGAAAAATATAAAGAACTTGTAGGCCATGTATGCACTCGATGTGCATAAACGTGCGAGCTTGCGGATCGAACGTGTCGCGTGCCGGTTTCATCGAGCACTCACGCGTCCTGGCAAGCGCATACGTACGTTACCATGGGCACCGAACAAGCTGCGCCGCTGGCACGCGAGCCATCAACGACGACGACGACTACGTCGACGAAGCTCTACCGCCTCTGCCCTCCTGCGAGGTACTCCTTCTTCGAGGCGAGTGTGTGCGGCGGCTTATACACTACGTATCGTGCGCGTCTTGCGGATCGACCCTCACGCGCGTACGTATCACATCGTATTATACATAGTGCACCGAGCGCGTCGCTATCAAGCTCGCTAAACAATTATAAACTCCGGAGTCGAGTATTATAGTGCTTGCATACATATAGGCGCTAATTGAGTCTTGACTGCGCTCTCTGCAATTTTGTGCGCCAGTTATAATAGAACGCCTGTTGCCACCGCGCGAGGATGCGTCAATCAACGACCGATCGTACTCGATGAAGCACACGAGTTTATACGCATAGTGCGATGAAACAAAATTGCATCAGCGCGTTGTTATAAATGCGTGGCGTGAAAATAGAGAAGAATGTCGAGACGTTTGTACAGAAGTTCCGAGCTGTCGCGGCCACTGACGGCCGTCAGCTCAGCCCGTCAGAAGTGTCCGTCGCAAAAGACCGTGTGCTGGACTGACCAGGTGGAAGAGGCGATGAGATCGAAGAAGCTTCACGATTACGAGAGGTTTCGGAACGAGCCGGAGAACAACAAACTGTGCGATCGTCGCTCCTTGGCTCGGATTTCGTACTCGGGCCTACCCTACTACGGACCGGCTACTTACGGCAGCTCCTTTGACTTCTCGCCTTGTGGGTATAGCAGCATTATTGTACAGAAAAATATAAATATTTTGAATCACACTGCACGATTTATTGCTCGCTTTTCACACAACACAAGGAGCTTTTTTAATGAAAAACACTATAAAGTATGACATTGTTTCTAAATTAATGTTAACTTTAACTGTGCATTCGTATCACAGTAATCGTTCCTTTTGGCGACTCTTTTTTTCACATGAGGTCATTATCGTCATCATAATTGGTACATGTATCTATCTCATTATTCGCAATGCTTTTACACCAAGCGCACTCTAATTGGGTGAATTATATCAATTGATTAATCATATGCTTTAACAATTAGATGGCATGCGTCATTATTATACATTATATAAAAATGATTTTAATAATTACTTGAATATTTTCCCAAAAAATTTGGCAAAAGGGGGTAGACGAATCATTCCAAGACTTCGCAGCTATTATCGTGTTTGATTTTTTTTCTTGGTTTTTTTACTTGATTTTTTGTTTTGAATCTATATCTAAAATTCGCCACGAACGTTATGTTCTGTGAGCGAATCAGGTTCTCTGTACGCGGACAAAGTCCATTTGTAAGAAGATCACAGCCCTCGGTGGGGTAATCACAGGTTTAGCCTGATGTGTAGACGTCGTTCAATGACGAAATCGTTTCGATATTCGTCAATGTTCGTATCCGTCTTGATGTTAATTTTTCACACGACACGCGTTGTTAATAGCACACGAACACTGGTTAGTTTACACGATGTTAATTGATATAGAAAAATAAACACGCTTTTTTCTTCGTATAAACATATGAAAATATATATTTTGGATGGAATGTTTAGTTATAATAGCCCCGAAATGATGCAACGGTCCGCTACCCCGAAGTGTTGATGGAACGATTGTTTATATATACGAATCGAAGGACATTTTCCGGCGCTTGCGGGAAGTCAGCGTTCCGCTTATTTCTGGGAATGTAACGTGACTTTACTCTTTACGAATCGATCTGTGCATGGCACAAAACATTCTGCATCACCTATATTGAATATCATATACCCAGATAATCCATAAAAAATATAAGGACGTCTAAAAGTTGATTTTGACTAATCTCAAATTGAAAAGCCATCTAGACGCGTAATTGTATACTTTCGATAATTTCGATCACCATTTGTAAACGTATTTGTCAGACATACATTATCCATAATTGACCTAAACATTTTATTCTTTATTCTTGAGCGTAATCAAGTAAGATAAAAGATGGAAGATGAGCTAGAAGTCGAAACCTGCGTCTAAGCACGTTGCACGCATGAAGCTTCGACTAAATGCAGTTGAGTGATGTACGTTGTAGCTCTCGCGTGCCCTACAGAGTCTCGCTTGCCGCTCTGATTTTTTTTTTCATACAAAACACTATAAAATGACATAGATTCTAAATTAACGCCAACTCGACGAGCCGCGCGTTTGTAAGACGATATTCGTCCCCGAAAGCTCTCGAATGCAGACAGAACGCACACCTCTTTGTAATTGATAACAGCAGCTGAAAAGCGAGCCCACGCTCGCGGCGAAGCATCCGCGTATAGCAGCAAGCAGCGCGCTACCTGAATTATGGCAGAGCTGTCACTGCATGTACATCATCGCGCCAACATAGATTACGCCGGCTGTTCGTTGCACGCCCGTGTTATACAGCGAAAATATATTCCTATTTATACGCATATAGGATGAGTTACGGTAGCGATGCACTCTTATATATATGCATGCGCAAAAATCTGCAAAAATATAATATCATTTGTATACGCGTATATGACGCGTTTGACGTGCGGTTCTTTTCGTCTTGGTCCACGTGCCACCTCCCGCGTATTATATATTATAATAGTTTTGAGGCTCGCGTACGACGTGACTGTGGCACATATCATACTAGGCGGATCAAGTTGTCGAGAGAGGTGTAGAAGAAGAGATAGAACTATAAAGAGTCCAGCCGTTAACACTCGGATGCGTGCTTATAATTTTTGCTCGACTTTAGCGACGCGACTTACCTATATAATATGATATATCTATATCTAGCTTACAACAGCTGCGGCTGTGTAAGTTTATGTGTGTATGTGTGTGTATTTCAACGCGGCCGCCTTTACCGGCTGGGTACGATATATGCTGTGCGTGCAAAACTGAGACCTCGCAATATTATACCAGTTCAGTCTGTCCGTCTCCGATCTCGCATCTCGACACTCGGGAATCGTCTCGAGATCGTCGCTTATAAAAATGTGTCGTTCAAGTGTCTAGTGATTTTATTTTCATTAGTGAAATTATTGAAAAATTTTGTGTGTGAATAAATGAAAGGAAATTGTTTCACTAGGAATTGTGAAAATTGTATTGTAATTTGAATTTTTTAATGACCATTTTTTCGTCGCCGGAAGCTTTGCGAAAAAAATTCCTATTAAATAGATATCCCAAAAAACGTGTGCTCAAGTCGTATATTATTAAACTCAATAAGCGGAAACGAACGATTGGGCGAGAATCAAATTCAACGAATGAATTTATAATCTAGCGTATTTTCTTGTCACGACGGTTCAAACGCAGAAGAAGAACTCAAAAATCGAAATCGAATTTTAAGCTTTCCTGCACGTTATATTCATTTATACAAAGAAGAAGAAATATTGGCATCGACCCAAGGATATTCCTTACAGGATATATAATACCTATCGGCAGGTGTACTTGGGCACATGCAGCGTTTAAAGGTTTTCTCTCGACATGCTCTCGGTACGCCGTGCACATCTATCTTCGCCGATTATCAGATCGTTACAGTTTTAATGTAGCTTTCCAACAGTGCGTGTGCGTGTGTGTGTTTGTGCGCGCTTCACGTGTACATCGTATAGGAAAATTAATAGCGCGAAACAATAAGCAACGAGCCTTATTAACAAAGGCAACGAAGGAGCCAGAGAAAAGGATTAAAATCCAGCATGGTGTTCTTCAAGCAAAAAAAAGGAGATCGTCGCCTGTTGGCCAAAAGCAACGAAGTCCGTAAGGCCCAAATCAACAAGATCGCGCAATACGATAATGGTACATAGTCTTTATTAACATAGAAATATTCTGTAATCGTGCGGTCAATATACTCAGGAAACTGCGGGACGGCGGAGCTTAATAAAGTCGAAAAAATAAAATAAAAAAATAAAAAATGATCGCGATGAACTCTCGACCCGATGGAACTTTCAAGACGGGTGTAAGGAAGATGAGTCAAATGCTGATTCGGGCAAATTCGAAATATATCTCGCTCAGAATTCGAAGAAAACGAGCAAGTATAATATCATTAGAGATGCTGTCGCGCATTAAAAATCGAGAAGCGAAAACTTTGTAATATCGTGTGCAACGAGCAGACGAACTAAACCGCTCTAAACGTTAGTGCCCTGGTTAGTACCAATAGTCCGCTTCTAATCTCGACAAACGTCATTGTGAAAAAAGGGAAAGCCCGAGCATTTCGCGCCTCGGTGTAGTGGACAAAGATGGAGCAGACAAAAGGTCGCTTTCTCTCTCTCTCTCTCGCGCCTCTTTAAGAGACAAAACTTTTAGCTCGATTAGCAGGGCAAACTGTGCTAATGTCGCTAACGACGTGTATCTATTGCAAGAGCCTCGACGTAAAACACGCGCGTATATTTATGTTACGGGCAACCACAGACACATTAAGTGTTTATGTATTGCGCGCGGGGGAAGCTTACATACCCCGAGTAACTTTTCAAAAGTAGCGATGATAGTAATAACGTTGTTTATTCGACGGCTTACGGTGCGTCGATGATGAGTATCCCCAGAGCAGCTAGATCTGTAATATCAGTTTTGAATCGCGAAGAGCAGAGGCGATGATCGTAAAAGTGTGTATTAACGAGGGAAAAATATATGTGGGTGTACGCGCGCGCTCTATGTGTGCCGATCGGCTTTCGAGTACACAAAAAGCAAAAGATACTATTTTTGATATCGAGAAGCCTTTACAATTCTCGCCTCATCTCGACTTTGGACTATATAGCATTAATCTTGATACCCGAGCTTGCCTAGCGCGTATATAATATCCAATACTCGGACGTGGGAAAAATAATAAAATATCCCGAACGAGTAAGCTCTCATATTTGGGCTGTCAGTCAGAAAAGATTGTGTTTAAAAATTTTGATATATAATTAGGCGAGATACTGCGAATAAATGGTTCCCTCTCTCTTTTCTACATCCCGCGCATTAGGAGCTTTATAAAGCGTGACACTTGTTTGTAAAAAGAAAAAACACTTGGACGATGTTTTTTTTTCAAACTCGCGAGCCAAACAAACTTTGGCCTATGCCGTATCTCGCCGCGGAGCGCGATGAAAAACAGATTTCCTCGAATTTCGTTAAAATACACATGTGTACTACGTGTGAGCTTGCGCGCGTGCGGTTCACCACTAGGTATATGATAATAATGGCTTTACAACAGCACGTGTATATAGCCATGATCTACAATTCGCGATAGGATTAATAGTTTTACGGTACATCGTTGCGTTGCCTGCGATCGCGACCTATTTAAAACCGCGTAAAATCTGATATGTAATTTTTGATCCCTCCACCCAAGGCATAAGGGCGTACTACCTCCATGACAAGGGTAAAGAATTTACAGAATACCACCTGTAGCTACTCCGGTAATCGATGAACTGTCGATTTAGCTTGTAATATAGTGCCAGCTCATGATCGGCAGCGGCAAACGAAGCACGCTCCGATCATTACAACGTATTATCCACGATTATTTTCATACCATGCGTTGGCATTGAATTCAGTACACTGTAATGATAATAATTTATAACGCGCGTTACGCTTTTGTTTTTCAGCGGCTTACATACAGAGCAGGGACGCGCTGGCTAATGTCAACGTGAGTCAGGACAGCGATGCGCCGACAGCTAGCCCGGAGCCACCGCGTCACGGCGTCGACTTGATCTATCTCGACGCCTACTTGGGAGATGCGTGGCTCAAGTCAACCGTACGTCAGGTAAATTGTACACGCCAACGATTTTGATTTTGTGGGCATGTGCGGGGTGCGTGCATTGTACGCACGAGTGGATAGATTATCACGCCCGATGCATGCATTTATATAGCTGCGTAGCGGTGCGCTAAATTGCCGTAATGAATATGGAAATTCTACACGCGCGTGGGGGATTCACGTTTTAAATAAAAACTTCTGATGTATTTTAGTTGGAATTGTTTCGATGGGGGTTTTCATATTTTCAAATCATTCTACTTGCGGTCACGTTGATGGAAGGTAATGTGACCTACAGAAAACTATTTTATAAACTAGAGAGTATTGATTCAGTCAAGTTTCTATTGTTGTTTTGATTATAAAAGAATTAATTTTATTAGTATTTTTTAACATTTTTTATACATATTTTGAGTAATTCTTGATTGCTCGGCATTGTAAAGTAATGACTATAAAATTTTTTTCGTACAAGCTCTTCATCGACAGTCGACAAATTTACTCGCGAATTATTTTTTTCTTGTTCATCTGTGATACTTTAATAAAAATTAGACCGCAAACCAAGTTCCACTTTATCATTCCACGACAAAGTACATTTTTGAACAAACGCTTATTCATCGCGATCCACGCGCATAAACATACGATATATACTCGAGAATACACTCGCGTCTTTCACGAGTATAAAGTGCAACGCAAAGTAAGAAAAACTTCAAAAGCCAGCTTGTCATCGTCGTTGTTGTTGCGCATGCATATAGCTATACATTATTAATAGCTCAAGAGGGTACCCACATTCCACATGCAAACTGTGTACGATCTGTGTTTTCGCGATTCAAAATCGTCCTCATACTTGCGTATGCGTGTTATAACGAAATACTTTTTACATTACGCTATATATGCATGCATGCATGCGTGCGACGCTACGAGAAAGACATCGCTGAATGTCGGGTGGAGAATATTCCAGGCGCGCGGGAATACGTATGTACGGAATGTTTGAAATAATTAAAATCCGCCCATACTCTCGCTTATGTCAACTCTTGTTTATTTATAACGACGTCGTTTTTGACGTCGTTACTCATTATTAAAATATTAGACGGAATTAGACGCGACTTTAGGGATTTTGGAGAAAAAGTATCACATTTCGATGTATGATTAACGGGCTCTTCAATTTTTTCTGACCATGTTTTAGTTACGTTCCAAGCCGTATAAAAACATTGTAACAATAACAAACTTCAGTCCCGTCAATCAAGCTTGACATTATTCAACTTCGCACAGATTAATTATTATTTGAACGTCCATCGACGATGCGGCCAAAACACACACATAGGTCTTATACTCCAGTTCAAATGGAATATTTCGTCGCTTTGAGAAATAGAAAAAAACAAAAGAAAACTCGACCAAATTGACGCGGACGCGCAAAGAAAATAGTTTTCTGGCGGACATACCGATTATGCCTCCGGTTCGCGCGCTCAGTGAATCTATCTAGCACGCGAAAAATGCAGGAAAAAGATAATAATAGTCGGGGGTGGTATATATGCGTGCCTTAAGCGCAAGACGATTATAGAACAATTCAACGGTCAGTGTAGCGTGGCTCGTCCATCACTTAAAATGACGTAAATATCGCGCGCGAAATGTGTACGCTCGCACACTTGCGCGAAGCTTGCGATCTGTATACGTACGCCTGCACAAGCGTACTGTTTCGTGCTTGTTCGCCTATATACCTATACTAAGCGCGTCGCGATTAATCATCGTGCTCGATCGTCTTGTACAAAACGGTGCTTCGCGACTGTCGACGAAAGAAAAAAGAAGAGAGATGAAATTTGTTCCTTCGTCGCACTTAATATACACAACAGCCGAAGAGCGCGAACTCAAGCGAGGTGCGTAGGCGTGAAGAAGTTTTAATTTAGAATTTCTCGATCGAATCGAGCGGCGCAAGCTCTCGCTTGCTTTCTCTTTCTCGCTTGCTCTACCGGCTCTTCAACCCCCGCGCGCCGACGTCACACAGTTGATCCGACGCTATCGACGTGACCGTATGGACTATCTTGTTACATACCGTAGAGACGCTTATTATTTTAATACTATCGGTGACAGAAAAAAAGTAAATAAATAAAAACAATTTTCGCGCGACCAACATTTCTACGTTGTCGACATCATCATCATCATCATCATCATCATCATCATGACGGAGGTGATGGAGGTGATCAAGGGCATCGAAAAGCCGAGCTCCGACGACGAGGTATTGTAAAGTGTTTGTACAGTGTTGAGTGTTACATGCCAGATGAATAATAGACAGACGTACGGACGGGCAACTGGGACAGACGAGTGTTTAAGCCCGCTCGCGAGGCCGGCCAATATGCGATTCGCGCAAGCACGGGCATGTCCGGCGAACACAGCTGCTACTGCTGCTCGCGTTTGGCGCTCTGATCTCGATGACAGGTGACACATAAACGCCCTAGTTTTTTCCAATGTGCACATACACACCAAATATCACAAGCATTCGTTTGTTTTTTCTTTTCTCTCCGCTCTCTTAATATTACAACAGAGATACAACGCGTATTAGAATACGAGAACCTCAATTTTTCTTCGTTTCTAATTTTAGACCCTTCTTTTCTTGTGTTTCGTTATACCTTTTCTTTTTTCTTGACGAAGAGCGCACGTGTCGATGCGAAGGTTTGCTCGTTTTTCGTAGGATTATAATGATTGAAAACCGACTAATGCGCGACTTATTATTAATTAGATTATTAATTCGAGTTGCAGCGCGCTTGTTTAGCGAGCTTTTCTCGTTTTTTTCCGAGTGGGTTGCGACTGATAATCTGGCTATCCGGTATTTCGTTAAAATTTTTTAAATAGACTCGGCAGACACTATAGATTCTTCGCCGGCTATAGCTTCGTCTATAATTAAAATTTGTCCATCGAGAGACACGAGAGCGATCGGTTATTCAAGTTTTATGAATCGATTTTTAGAAATAGACACTCTGTAATTTGTAGCAGTTTATCGAAAAATTTTATGTTATAATTTGCCTAACTGATATAGAAAAGAACTTACACTAGCTCGATGCAACCGTGCCTTTTTGCGATTCTCTCTCCCTATCATTCCGATCCCATTATCATGGTCATAAACAACGAGTACATGCATCTATCTCGTTATTGAATTCGCAATACTTTTGCATAGCTTTGCTACAAGTGCACTCGAGTACGTAAATTACGTCAATTGATTAATCGCAAGCTTTCACAATTACATGTATATGAGCAATTCCGGAATTTAGTTTCGAATTTTTCGACTAAAAACGGAACAATTTTTTTTCGTTGGACGCATACTTTGAACATTGAGTATTGTTCTTGAAGGTCCTAGGAAGCTAAAAAAATGCGTGAACAATCGAAATTTTAATAGGTAATTTTTTTATAAGCATTTGTGTTCCGAGGAAAAATAATTAGTGCAGGCAAAACGCGCGCTCCATTATCCACCGATCAAAACTTTTCTAATTCGCTGGTAAAACTACTAGTGACCTTGAAAAAATAATCGAAACATGTATTTTGAAAGATTTTTACATGCTCTTTCCGACGGTGACCTTAGATTTTTCGAAAAATGCATTATATGGCCAAAAAAACGGCTCAAAAGTCAAGCGTATTTATACAAAAAAAACACTTTTTTGAGCTATAAGCATATATAGTAGGGTGATCCACTTTTTCAAAAATTTTTTGTATCTCGGGGGATCCATCGAAATCAGAAAATTTGAGGTTTAAAATGAATTTTCCCATAAACTAGAACTCAAAAAAATGATTTTAGATGGTGTCGATGGATTTTTGAAGTTTTAAAACGAGCTCCAAAAAAGAAGCAAAATCGGGCTATCATTCGATTTATTTCAAACTCTGTTTAGAGGGTAAAAATGATCTTGACAATACATTTTCTTATTTGTTTTTGTCAGCAGAATTGAATGCTGTAGTCAGTTTTGACCTAGGAGCACAATTTCATTCAAAAAAATACACATTTTCGATCGTTCTTTTTCGCAAATTCCGCAAAGTTCATTTTCGAGCGAGTTGCAAATGAACAGAAAAAATCTAGAAAATTTTTCGACACCACCAAAATTTAGGATTTTTCATGACAAATCAAATGGTATAAATTAGTATACACTTTGATATTATTTTAATGCAGAAAAATATAACTTTATCCCAAAAAACGACATTACGAAAAATTGAAAAATCGAAAAGTGTATTAGTTTCTTTCAGGAAATGGCTAAGTAGAATCAACTATGGAAAAAATTGCATGGAACTATCTGATAGGTTTTTTTTCTCACCTTTACAACGCCGGTTTCAGAAGTTAAAAATTCGCAAGATTCGCTGAGATACAGCTATTTTTGTACGATGCATTTTTTAGGCTTTGAATTCAATAATTCTGAGCTAGCTCTATTCATTAAAAAACCAGCGAAGCAGAATGTAAGCTAAGCTTACAAAAATAGCTGTATCTCAGCGAATCTTGCGAATTTTTAACTTCTGAAACCGGCGTTGTAAAGGTGAAAAAAAAACCTATCAGATAGTTCCATGCAATTTTTTCCATAGTTGATTCTACTTAGCCATTTCCTGAAAGAAACTAATACACTTTTCGATTTTTCAATTTTTCGTAATGTCGTTTTTTGGGATAAAGTTATATTTTTCTGCATTAAAATAATATCAAAGTGTATACTAATTTACACCATTTGTTTTTTCATGACAAATAAATCCTAAGTTTTGGTGGTGTCGAAAAATTTTCTAGATTTTTTCTGTTCATTTGCAACTCGCTCGAAAATGAACTTTGCGGAATTTGCGAAAAAGAACGATCGAAAAAGTGTATTTTTTTGAATGAAATTGTGCTCCTAGGTCAAAACTGACTACAGCATGCAATTCTGCTGACAAAAACAAATAAGAAAATGTATTGTCAAGATCATTTTTACCCTCTAAACAGAGTTTGAAATAAATCGAATGATAGCCCGATTTTGCTTCTTTTTTGGAGCTCGTTTTAAAACTTCAAAAATCCATCGACACCATCTAAAATCATTTTTTTGAGTTCTAGTTTATGGGAAAATTCATTTTAAACCTCAAATTTTCTGATTCTGATGGATCCCCCGAGATACAAAAAATTTTTGAAAAAGTGGATCACCCTACTATATATGCTTATAGCTCAAAAAAGTGTTTTTTTTGTATAAATACGCTTGACTTTTGAGCCGTTTTTTTGGCCATATAATGCGTTTTTCGAAAAATCTAAGGTCACCGTCGGAAAGAGCATGTAAAAATCTTTCAAAATACATGTGTCGATTATTTTTTCAAGGTCACTAGTAGTTTTACCAGCGAATTAGAAAAGTTTTGATCGGTGGATAATGGAGCGCGCGTTTTGCCTGCACTAATTATTTTTCCTCGGAACACAAATGCTTATAAAAAAATTACCTATTAAAATTTCGATTGTTCACGCATTTTTTTAGCTTCCTAGGACCTTCAAGAACAATACCCAATGTTCAAAGTATGCGTCCAACGAAAAAAAAGTGTTCCGTTTTTAGTCGAAAAATTCGAAACTAAATTCCGGAATTGCTCATATACGTCAATATTATATTCTTTAGTCTTTCGACCCTTGCCCATTGTATACTGCCGCATTTTTTTAAATTTTACAAAGATCATTTTTATCATTCATTTAAAATATTTTTAAAAATTTCACTTGCAAAAGCAGGATAGGCAGATCGTCCGAACCCTTCAGAGCTATTTTGTTTCCTTCACAACATGATTACTTAGTTTGGATTTACCATTTATTTTTTTTCCCGTCGAGAACTCTCACTTAAGGTCAGAGAACGCGGAACTAATTAAAGCTTTATCGTACAAAGTACTTTCTCACAAGTATAATCACAGTCACACCTATTGGTGTGACGACGAGTATCATGCTCTTGATGTTAGTTTTTGCACACAAACTCGCACATGATTATACCTATACTATGAACCGCTAAGTTTTTCAATGGAATGAATCGTTACAATAGCCCTGAATTGAAGGAACGACCCGCTATCCCGAAATGTTGATGGAACGATTGTTTATATAAACGAATGGAGATGAATTTTCCGGCGCTTGCGGGAAGTCAATGATCAACTTTTTTCTCAAAATGTTACCAGCCATTACTTTTTATAAATTGATCTGTAGATGGCACAAAACATTCTGCATCGCCTACATTGAATATCATATACCCAGATAATTCATAAAAAATATGAGAACGATTAGAAGTTGATTTTGACTAATCTCAAATTGAAAATCCATCTAGACGCGTAATTGTGTACTTTCGATAATTTCGATTACTATTTGTAAACGTATTTGTTCGATATACATTATTCATAATTGATCTAAACATTTTATTCGTTATTCTTGAGCGTAATCAAGCGAATACAAGATGGAAGAGGGATCAGAAGTTGAAATTCGCGTCAAAGCACGTTGCACGCATGAAGCTTCCACTAAATGCGGTTGAGTGTTGCGCGTCGTTGCCCTCCCTTCCCTCTAACAAAGAGAGAGAGAGAGAGAGAGAGAGAGAGAGAGAGAGAGAGAGGCTGTCGCTCTGCGTGTCCCTAGCAGAAACCGCACTTTGAACTCGGACGCAACCACCCCCTTTCCCTCGTTCTTCTCTGTGTGTGCATATTAATTCGGGTGCATCAACCGGTACAGCATTCACCTACATGTATTACATACATACATATACATATAGGTGGTGTGGCTCGGAATTTCGAATCGAAGTTGGACTGTATATACCACAAACCGAATGCCGCTGCAGTCGCCTAAAATCGCAGTGCACCGATTGCGCCCACGCTCCGTAGGATTTTTCACGTCGAGATCGAAATCACCGATGAATTAGTTCAAACACAGGGAGAGAGGATAACGAAGAGAAGAAAATTAGTGGCAGTTAGAAAACGATCCGAGGGTACACGCCTGCAAAGACTCAAAGTGCTGCAAATGGACAGCGATCACAATGACAATTATGCATTATATAGAACGTATACGAAAGCGACGCTAAGTCGCTGACCAAACTAATCACCAGTGCTTGTTTTAGGCACAAGAGTAGTTATATACGTTATATAAAGGATGCACCCACGTATAGAGCCGAATTCAGATTCGTGCATGGGCCGCTGCATTGAGTGGCCCTTTCGACCGGCTTGTGCCAAAGTACAAAAGCCGAATAAGTAAATTAGACTGGGTATATCTAATTTCGTGGGGGATCGATCGCAGGATTCTACTGTACATAATGCTGGGCATAGATAGATCGATGGCTCTTGAACATCACCGAGACTTGGTAAACAATGCTCGAATTTATGTGGTATAAATGCTTGCTGTCGGTACTACAAGCTCGCGCGAGAGAAAAGAAAACACGGCATTTTATCAATGAAGAAAGCGTAAAATATCGAGCCACGTGAATTTTTCAGAATTTATAGCTGCAACGCGTTGACCTCATCATCATCAATTACATCACACTTTCGCTTTGTTGTTTTTATTATTGCTTCGTACGGCACTTATGCAAGCTACACACTGCATCTGTACGATACTTTAGCTCCGCGTTCCGAAAGCATTAGCTGCTACACTGAGAGCCGCTGCGCTCATCTCTTTGGAAATTGTATTTTTACGCTTCCAAGTATACACGGAAGAGAGCCTCGAGTCCGCGTGTGCCGTTTATATGCACTTTGTTACTTTAAAATATATAAGAAGTACGGAAAATCATTGCACGTAAATCTTTTTATACTTTCTGCTTGTTTATAGCCGTGTGTTGTCTTTATTAATTTTCAACTTTGATCTCTTTTCGACTGCCGAGAGTGCGTGCGCGTGAGTCATTTTAAGAAGTTCAAAATCAAGCAAAACTTTCGACGTGGCCGGTCGAAATTTTATCAGAATGTATGTACAAGCTCGCATCTCACGCGCTCAATCATCTCTTGCAGTGGCGTAAATGAGAGTGTACAAGTTGGCACGTAGACTCCGTTATTTACAAAGTTTTATACCATAAATTGCAGTAAGCAAACGTTAAATCATTGTCGCGAGGCTGGTGGGTGGGGGGTGGCCTATGCGGATTCAAGTAATTAAGGTCGGGGGTCAACTCGATCTATAACAATTTCATTTCCGATTCTGAAGTCGCGTTTTGGGAACTTGGGAGCCGAGCTGCTGCTGCACGATGTAATACGACGCAAAAGTTCCCAGCAGTAGCAGTAACAATAACCCAAGCCGGTATTTCGTACGTATAAAGCTTATTAGAAAGCGCGCTCATGTACTTGTGAGTTAAATCGTTGAAATCCCTTTGCTCGATGTGCACGACTCGACTCGAGAAACAGACCGAGGGGATGTATGCATATACGGCAATTATATATGCGACTGCGGCAAATTCTGAAATTTCGAATCGCACCGATTTCAGTTCGCAACGACGTAACAACGATCGCACGGCACACGACACGCAGCGTTGCATGTTAAGCAGCCGAGCTTTAATGCAATGCATTATATCAAAGTTTCCCGCGTCTCTACATAGTACGCGAGAACAATACATGTATATTGTGCCGTATCACTATATGGTACTCAGCCTTTATTATATAGGTATATATAACGCAGAGAACGCAGTGCCGTGACTCGAGCGCGAAGTCACCCCGTGGCACACAATGAGCGGCGACTTTGCCGGCCCTGTTGCGCACCGTCATGCCGCGAACCGCGTCTACTATACTACTGTACTATATACACTCTTGTAACGCAAAGGTGTATGAGTGTGCGCGCGAATCGTGACTCTTTCTCTCCGTCTCTCTCGCACACTCCTTGATCGCGCAAAAAAGGTGGAGGAGGCGGTGAGGTGAAAAGGAGGGCCCCCACCTGTTCGTGCTGTATCAGCGCGCGTACGTGTGCTGTGCGCGCCTGTGTGTGGGTCTCTGTCTCGACGGTGGCATGCACAGCGGCGTCGTCGTCGTCGTCCAAAGGCCCGTTCGCCTGAAAAGACTATAGGCGCGGTTAGTCTGTACGATAGGCCGAGACAGAGAGTCGACGACGACGACGCGCGATCCTGCGGCCAGCCATAAGCCTACGCGACTTTTGGTAAAAGAGTCAAATAAAAATAATCCGGTTGATACGGCAAACAATTTTTCGGTGCGAGCACGCGTGTATGTACCGTATAAAATAACGTAGCGTGCGTGAGACACGGTGTACCGTCCACGCTACTACGCATACCGATCGATAATAGCGCTATATACGTTATAAAGCAGGCCTCTGTGAGTGTGTATATGACATCCGATTGTACGTGCATATAGTAGTAGTGGGTTGTGTAGCCACGCGAGTCAGCGAGTCCTGCGTTATATCCCAACGACTCCTTTATAACCGCGATACGCAGGTGAGACTTGTGCGAAAATTTAGAGCGAGGTGCGACAACCATTTGTTTTTTTTCCCTCGTAAGATTTTCGATCGATTCGGGCCTAAACTGTGCCGTCTGTTATAATTGTGATTCTGTGAGTGCATCGGCGGCTCTCGTGGTGTGTTGGTATACAGAGCGAGAGTGAGCGCGGAGATGCGGGTGCGGTCAGCAGCAGCGTTTCGCGCGCATATACCTAAAATATGCGTGCTACACATGTGTGTGGATGCATAATACGCATGACGCACACACATGTGTATGCTCACATATTATATACAGTTGCGCAGCAGCCTATCCTCGCCGTATGTGTGTCATGTGCACTGGGATACATGCGCGAAGGCAATTGTTTGTGAATCGACCATCGACGCCTCGATTATAGCTATTATAATACGAGAGCTCGAAAATACGGACTCCGATTTTTTGTGTAATTTGTGAGAATTATATGTAACTGACGTACGTATCCGTACGTGGACTTGCCAACCGTTGCGTATCACACGGAGATAGGTGTACAAACATTTTTTCACGTATTACGCGAACGCGAGAGAAAAATAACACATACACATTGGCACACACGTACACGGGATATCTTGAGTCTACATCTCCTTCTTCCTTTCGCTCGTGTCTCATCTCACACATACTCTCAGCGTCCACGGCGGCAAGAGTCAATTTTTTGCCAGCGAATATTATACACACACGAGCGCGACTCGAAAGAGCCTCACGTTTACGAAAGTGCAAAAGTGAGATCAGCGTAAACAGCGAGGTCTATATTTTGCGCTAGCACAGGCCATCGCACGCTCGATTATTATAGTTTCTGCTCGTTGAAACATATTTTCATCCAAACGCGTTATTTTCATTTTACATCGAGCGCATCGAGCGACAAAAATTTTGTTGACAAAAAATGTCACATAAATTTTACCTTTACGCTTATTTTTATAAATAAGTCATTGTTAAACGACTCTAGTGCCAATGAACTCGACGAAATTCACGGATTGTGATTTTATTTTTTTTCGTAAAAAAATTATCTACGCGACGAATTGACTCCGGATACCACTATGTACGCTTTCTCTTTTTGCGATCAAAAGTAGCAGGTGCTTGTTTTGGCGGTTACCCGTCAAAAAAAAGGTGCGCGTGCGAAATCGGGCGTGGAAATCGTACTTATTATGTACCTGTCGAATAATGCTTCATTGTGACGGATTTATTCTCACGTGCGTCTTTGCGATTTCTGAAATAGAAAAAAAATTAAAAGAAGAAGCATCATCCACTTTATAGAGCGAATTTCTATTTAACCACGCGCGTATTTATACACATACTGTAGAAGAAACTTGATCAATGACCTCGAAACGTAATTTCATAATTGTTCGGTATGTCTTTCCTCGTCAATTGACTGACTGCTTTAATGAGTGGGGATCCTCATTAGGCTTTCATGAGACGACTCGGCATATAAATGTAACGTTTGCACATAACAACTTACAACAGGAGAATCTCAATTATTCCACTAATTTCCACTTTGTTGGAAAAATTACGATGTTTTATTCAACATTCTCAATTTCTCTCGCGAAATTACAAAAAAATAATCGAAAAATTGAGCTACATCTGTAACGTCTCGGATATTCTTCCTATGTTTTCTTTAGCCGGAAGAACGAAAGGAAGAACCGCCTCGACACGCCGAGCCCGTCTGCTCGTCGATCGTCGAGACCGTGTGCGAGGTCAATCGGCAATTGGAGCCTGCCTGGAGCCCCGAATCTCGGGAGCTTCTGCTGCTTTTGCGCGGCCGACACCTGCGAGCTCTGCTCGACGTGCACGATCAAGTGGTGGCTAGCCGGGCGCTGCGCAAGCCCGTCGAGGCGGACGACGAGCGACCACTGCTGCTGGCCATGCCGAGCACCGAGGCAGCCCAGGCCGTCAGAGTCGTCGGGCTCAACAGGCATCCCGATCAGCCTTTGGTATGTATCGTACAATCTCGGACAAGCTCGATCAGAGGTACATTTTTATCGAAAAAGATATAATACCTCGACCGTGTGTAGGGCCTGACGATTCAAGTGGACGAGAATGGCAACATGATAATAGCCCGAATTTTGGGCGGCAGCACGGCCGCGCGACAGGGCCTGCTCAGACCTGGCGAGGTCATACTCGAGGTCAACGGCAAGCCTGTCCACGATCCGGACGAGCTGCAGCAGGCCATCGCCCAAGCCAAGGAGAATCTCTCGCTGAAACTCGCGCCTGGCATCGCGTCCGATGGCTCGTCGCCCATCAAATCTACCGTGAGTTTTATTTTTTAATCCTATGAGATGCAGAATTTTAATGATGCTTAAAACTGAAAAACTCTGTCGCTGAGAACGAGGATAATCGAGAATAGATTTGTATGCCACGTGTGTCTCGATATTCCGCGATTCTTATTAACTACAATTGTTATCTGACTGATCTTTATTGACTTTCTTGACTTGCTTACGATTCGCTACTGGGCCGGTTAAAGGAAACAGAATGCAAGGTACATTATTCGGCACAGTTCAAGAATTTCACATATATATTCTCTACTTTTTGTTTAATATTATTTGCTTTGCCAAATCATCTCACTGATGTAGATTTAAAATTATCATACCATTTCTTTTGTATGTTTTTTTATTATATAAAAATTAACACGTGTCACTAACAAAATACCCTTTATCTCTCTCTCTCTCGTCATCTAGTGCTACATGCGCGCACTCTTCGACTACGATCCAACGGAGGATACCTTGCTACCGTGTCGTGAAATTGGCTTGGCATTTTCCAAGGGCGACATCATACAGATCGTCGACCAGACCGATCCCAATTGGTGGCAGGCGCGGCGCATCGAGGGCGAGACCCTCGGCCCGCCCGGCCTGATACCGTCGCTCGAGCTCGAGGAGCGCCGCAAGGCCTTCGTGCCGCGCGAGGCCGACTTCGTGCACAAGATCGGCATCTGCGGCAAGCGCACCTCCATGAAGAAGAAGCGAAAGATGTACCAGTCGAAGAGCAACAACGAGTTCGACGACGCCGAGCTGCTGCTGTACGAGGAGGTCACGCGCATGCCACCGTTCAGGCGCAAGACCCTGGCGCTCGTAGGGCCGCGCAGCGTCGGCCGTAGGACCCTCAAGAACCGCCTCATCAACAGCGATCCCGAGAAATTCGGGACGATCGTGCCTTGTAAGATATTTGCTCTACGAGTGTACTCGTGATATTCAATATTGTTCATTACTTAACTATTTTCTCTCTTCGTCGACATTAGACACTTCGCGACCGCCACGCGTACTGGAGGAGAACGGCAAGGGTTACTGGTTCACCGATCGCGACTCCATGGAGCAGGACATACGCGAACATCGCTATCTCGAGTTCGGCGAGCACGGCGGAAATCTCTACGGCACGAAGCTCGACTCGGTGCGCGAGGTAATACGCGCCGGCAAGATGTGCGTGCTCGACTGCAGCCCCCCGGCCCTCAAGATTCTCCGAAACAGCACCGAGTTCATGCCCTACGTTATATTCATCGCCGCGCCCGGTATGCAGCAGCTCAAGTCGCTCTACGATCTTGGCAGGTCGACCGGGGCGAGCAATAGGAATTTGACGGTAACATTTTCTCTATGTCTCTTTTTTTCTCT